>NC_089589.1:19400851-19761825 GCF_019320115.1 Miscanthus floridulus | reverse complement strand
CCAATGTGGAGTACCCCAACAAGGTGGCGCGGGTGAAGCTAGAGCTTTGGGTAAGTCTCCCTCGCACAACATTGCTCAATACGTCACATTCATTGGACTTTTCTTGAAATAATGAAGGGATACATCGCTTTTGTATGCAGACTTATTACAGATGCGAGGAGGAATTTGAGGCCAGGGCCGAGCAGGTGACTACCAAATCCTGTAAAAAACTCGTCACCGACATGCATCACGAGGCACGCATCCAGGCCATCGTAACCTACTACGGGTCAAAGCTTGGAGAGAGGAAAACCAAGAAAGACGCAAGAGAGATGCAGCTGACCCGGGAGCAGTACCTTGAGATAAATGAAGAACATCAATATTGAGATTAAGTTGGTTTAATTTGATCTTTTTATATGTCCAATACTTGATGATGTGTAGATGATTCTCTGGTGGTGCCAAACGTATCCCGAGTGCTGGGCGATGATGGTGGAGAGGTGGCTCATGGAGGAATACCTCAAGATGCACAAGGATGCCCGGGACCATCATTTGTAGATGCAAGGTCCAGCACACCATCAAGGCAGCCGCAGCCTCACCGAATACAAACAAGCATGGGTACGCGAATTCATTTATCTATTGTGATGCTCAGTTCTGCCTGATTTGTAATTCTCATGCTGTCTTTCTCGCAGTCGGCGTCACATAGTGGTCAGGCTTGCTCGGACTTCCAGGCATGGTGTATGGCCCACAAGGGCAAGGCGACGTCCGACATCTCCTTCAACTTGGAGGACCCACCTGAGGCATACACGAACCCGAGCGTCCACTCCTGCATCAGTGAGTACACTGAGGTGGCGAGGTCGCTCCATGGGTCAGACCATGATCTGAGCACCTAGGACTTCGATGGAGAGGCCGTCATGAGGGCGGGGCAAGGCAAGAAGCATGGGCGGTTCTGGCTTGGCGATGGCGTCATCGACACGGCCTCTACTCCCTCTCTCTCCCAGATCCGAGCACGGAGCACGAGCGAGAGCCTAGCCATTCGCACACGACCGACCGCTGCACAGCACCGGGTCGACGCACTCGAGGTTATTCCTATTTTACTCGTCATACATTGATCTTTACACACCTTAATTAGCTTTGCATTACTGAAATATTGGAGTGAAATATTACAGGTCCGGCTGAAACAAGAAATGAAGGAACGTCAGGAGCTGGGGGCCCAGCTAGAGACCGAGTGGGCCGAGCGGCAGGCCCAGGCGCAGAGGCTGATGGACATTATAGAGTTCCTACAAGGGCTTGGGCAACGTATGGGCTTGTCTCTGCCACCTGGGCTGTTGGTTCCACCTCTGCCTCCGCGTCCTGCAGTAGCAGCTACTCCTATGAGTATCAAAGTTTTTTACTTTCGCTTGTGCTTTGCTTGTATGGCCTCTATCGTCCTAGATTAGCTATCAAAATAATCTTGTCTCACATGCAATCTTTTCTCCTTTGTGTAGTCTCCATCTGACGGTGGTTCGAATAATCCACCTCATGCACCTCCGAATGATGCATCTGGGCCTTCACCACAGTCATAGTGGGCGAGATGAGTGCATGTTGTATTTTTTACATTTGTTGTTCACTTGGTGATGGACTTGTGATAACTTGTGATGCACTTGTGGACTTTGATGGACTTGTGGATTTATTTGGATGGACTTGAGCACTTATTATTATATATGTGATATATATTGTGATGGATGTGATATGGGCGGATGGATGTGTGGATGGATGAGATATATATGTGATGGATGAGATATATATGTGATATATGTTTGTATGAATTTATTTGTCATGATGTAATGTAAAAAAAATTAAAATTTGCCGTTTTGGGTCACTTTGCCGAGTGTTGCACTCGGCAAAGGACCCCTTTGCCGAGTGCAATGGTCACAGCACTCGACAAAGCTGGAAAAATGGGCGACCAGAAAACAGATTTTCCAGCTTTGCCGAGTGATGTGACCATAACACTTGGCAAAGAATTTTTTTTACAAAAAAAATCAAACTTTGCCGAGTGCCGGCCATAGGGCACTCGGCAAAGATTTTTTTTTTTAAATTCAAAACTTTGCCAAGTGCCAACCACAGGGCACTCGGCAAAGAAATTTTTTAAAAAAACAAAAAATCTTGGCCGAGTGTCATCCGGGTTGACACTCGGCAAATAATTTTTTTTAAAAAAAAATAAAAAATATTTGCCGAGTGCCCTATGGCTGGCACTCGGCAAAGAATTTTGTTTTAAAAAAATAAAAACACTTTGCCGAGTGCCTGCAGGGTTGGCACTCGGCAAAGAAATTTTTCAAAAAAATAAAAGCTCTTTGCCGAGTGCCTTCCGGGTTGGCACTCGGCAAAGAATTTTTTTTAAAAAAAATAAAAAAATCTTTGCCGAGTGCCTTACGGGTTGGCACTCGGCAAAGAAATTTTTTTTAAAAAAATAAAAAATCTTTGTCGAGTGCCTACAGGGTTGGCACTCGGCAAAGTGACCGTCAACGGGACCGGCGCCATGACGGTCGCTTTTCTTTGCCGAGTGTCCCCGGGGCACTCGGCAAAGCCTTTGTCGAGTGCCCGATAAAAGACACTCGGCAAAGAGGGCTTTGCCGATCAAATTTTTGCCGTGTGTTCTTTGCCGAGTGCCGCACTCGGCAAAGGCTTTGCCGAGTGCAATTTGGCCTTTGCCGAGTGCCTCAGGCACTCAGCAAAGAACCTGAATCCAGTAGTGCTTAATCGTCAATGAATAAATTAACTTTCAGAGTTGTGCTGAGTCATTTTTATTTGAGTTTGACAAAAATTTATAGAAAAAATACTAATATTTAGGACATAAAATTAGTATAGTTAAATACAACAAGGAATATATTGTCATACTATATTTTCAGTGTCATAGATTGGCTTCCTTCTTGAGTCCACGACTGCAGACAAGTTAGTCGAGTCTGCAAAGGCATCTTCCAGCGGACGCCCCACGTCAAAAGCGTTGGTGGTGGATGCGCTCTGTTGGAGCAGGCTCAGTAGCGGCATTGCTGAGCAAGATCAGATCAGGCAGCGGAGGTGGGTGAAATTTGAGTGGTGGCCTAAACCTAAACCATAAAACCTATACGAAAGAAGGCATATTTTCTTTGGAAACTAAGAATTCGAATCAGGGCACGTGCCCCCCCCCCCTCCTTGTGTACTGGATGTGCCCCTGGGCTCATCGATGATGCTCCACTGGAGCATGGCGGCGTCACTGGATACGGTGATTCTATCCCGCAATAGAGAGGTCCGGTTGATCAATAATCTAGAGGTGCCATTGCTGCCGCAACTATGGTGGTGGCCATGAACGAAACTAATAAGCTAGACATTTTTCTGGACGATCTCTGTTAGTGTAAACCTGTCAGTGTCGATGCTCAAAGCCTAATTCCGTCGAAAGGCAAGGTGGAGAAGGCGGGAGAATTCAAGTTTGAATTGTGCCAAGTCAAGCGGGAACGGCAGTTCGCGGTCACCACGTCCACTGACATGCCGTTGCCTGAAGAGTGTGTTTTGGAGCGTCTTGTATCACGTCTAGCAGTTTTATTCTCTGTGTGAGTGTGTGAGTTAGGAGCTGATGTATGCTCCCTAATGTAAGAGGTCTTGGTAAGAGTCTCAGACACTTGTATCCGTGTGTTGTACTCGTCATGGTAGAGAGCGAAAAGGGGCGTAGTCACCCTGTTGTCCTGGTGGCGGTTACCACATGTTCTTGCTGTTCTTCCACCCGATTTGATTTGTGCTCGATTCATTAGGCTAGCCACTGATATCCTTGTGTGTTTGTGATCGATTCTTGCCATCATTTGGTATCAGAGCCGGTAAAACACGCAAGATCCACCGAGAGCTTCGCCATGTCGCTGACGGTTGCTGATGGTGGTCGGGGGAGCGGTGATGGTGGGCACCGGCAGGTGTTCCCGATGCTGACAGCGACCAACTACACCAGCTGGAGTATCCGGGTGCAGGCGATCATGGAGGAGCAGGGGTGGTGGGAAGTGATGGAGCCGCCGGAGGGGAATTCGGTGGGAGCCCTGACGGAGGCGCAGACGGCGAAGGATAAGAAAGTGGCAAAGAAGAAGACGGGGAAGGAAGTGTGGGACTCTCTGAAGGCGAGGTTTGTGGGCACTGAGCGTGTCAAGGATGCACGCCTGCAGACCCTCAAGGCAGAGTTTGATGCACTGAAGATGAAGGAGGAGGAGACTGTCGATGAGTTCACCAGAAAACTAACGGTTATGTCAGTCAAGTACGGGAACCTAGGCAGGACAATGGAGGACTCGGCCATGGTGAAGAAGTTGTTCGACACCGTGCCTGATAGATTCATTCATGTCATAGCCGGGATCGAACAGTTCTATGATCTCAAAACTTTGGTGTTCGATGAAGCTGTTGGCCGACTGAAGGCGTTCAAGGAGCGAACTAGGCGGGGAGCTGGTGGGTTGTGTTCTGGTGATGGGCAGGCGTTACTCACTCAAGCTAAGTGGGAGGCACGCCAGAAGAACTCGAGTGGAGAAGGTTCTGGAGGCGAGAGGTCTTCGAGCAATGGCGGCTGAGGTCGTGGATGCGGTCGTGGTGGCGGCTAGGGAGGTCGTGGTGGACGCGGCGATGCGGGGGAAGGAAAGCACTAAGAAGCGTGACAAAAGTCACATCAAGTGTTTTAAGTGCCATTGCTATGGGCACTATGCCAACCGCTGTCCCGGTGAGAAGAAGAAGGACGAGGAGGCACACCATGCAAGGACGGTGGTGATGGAGCCAGCAGTGCTGCTCGCGGAAATTGAGGAGCAGGGACCGCTCAAGCCTACACTGTGCACTAACCTGCATACTGAAGTGATGCTGGAGGAGAAAAAAGTGTTGCCGGAGCTATACTTTGTCGGCGAGGGGGAGGTCATGAACGATGTCTGGTACCTGGACAATGGTGCCAGCAATCACATGACTGGAGATCACCACAAGTTCAGGGACATGGAACAGACTGCTACTGGCAAGGTACGGTTTGGTGATGGCTCATCAGTAGAGATAATGGGAAAGGGCTCAATTTTGTTTCAAGGGAGGATAGGTGATCAATGGGTGCTTAGAGATGTTTACTACATTCCTAAGTTAAAAAGCAATTTGATTAGTTTGGGTCAACTAACTGAAATTGGGCACTGGGTAGTGATGGATGACGATGTCATTGAGGTGTCAGAGAAAAACCCATGGAGATTGATCATGAAAGTTCAGAGAACAGGAAACAGATTGTATAAAATTGAGTTAGTGTCAGTAGAGCCAACCTGTTTTTTGAGTCATACTAGTGATGATGCTTGGTTATGGCATGGTCGTCTTGGTCATGTTAATTTTCATGCATTGAAACAAATTGTTGACAAGGATATGGTTGGGGGTGTGCCACTGATTCAACATCCAGATCAGGTCTGTCAGTCTTGTCTGACAGCCAAACAAACCAGGAAGCCTTTTCCAAGGTCAGTGTTGTGGAAAGCAGATGAACCACTTCAGCTTGTGCATGTAGATCTTTGTGGGCCCATTACTCCATCTACATTAGCAGGCAACAAATATTTCATGCTTCTAGTGGATGACTGCACTAGATGGACTACAGTGTACATGCTGAAGTCAAAGGATTAGGCTGTTGATGCTTTCATCAAGTTCAGAGCAGAGGTAGAGAAGAGCTCTAGCCATGAGATCAAGATTCTTAGATCAGATAGAGGTGGAGAATTTCTAGCTAGTTCCTTCCAAAATGTGTGTGAATAGGCTAGGATCAAACATCAGTTTACAGCACCTTACACTCCACAGCAAAATGGAGTGGTTGAGAGGAAGAACAGGTCTGTGATGGAGATGGCTAGATCCCTGTTGAAGAGCATGGAAATCCCTGGGATATTCTGGGTAGAAGTTGTTAGGCATTCAGTGTACCTGCTAAACAGACTTCCAACAAAGTCCATGGGGTACAGAACACCATATGAGGGTTGGAATGGAAGAAAACCTCATCTGGGGCATGTAAGAATTTTTTGTTGCAAAGGACATGTGAAAGTTGTGGGGACACATCTAAAAAAACTTGATGATAGAAGCATACCAATGGTCTATTTTGGTATAGAAGAAGGCAGCAAAGCTCATAGAATGTTCAATCCAAAAACAAACAAGATTGTGGTTAGCAGGGATGTTGTGTTTGAGGAGACAGTGAAATGGAGCTGGGAAGCTGTTAATGATGAAATTTTTTCTGAAAACAGAGATGAGAAGGATGGTCAATTCTTCTCTGGTGATTATAACTGTCTTGATGGTGGTGTTGGTGATGGACATGATGCTCAGGATGTCAGTGAGACAGGGGGAGCAAGTAGTGGTGGAGAGAAATCTGCAGTTGGAGGAAATGGAAATGATGATGACATTGACAGTCAGTTAGCGTCTGAAGAAAATCCGACAACAGAGCAGGAGCCAGTGACTCCACAGAATTCACCACATCTGTCAGGCCTTGGCTCTGACAGTATGGAAGTAGATGACACCATTGACTTGGACAGTGGCCTAATCAGGTTTAGGGATCTAAATGAAGTCTATAATGATTCCTATGAGGTGGAGCTGATGGATGAAAATGTTGAAGCACTTCTAGTTGAAATGGAAGAGCCAACTTGTTTCAGAGATGCAGCTGACAATCAAGATTGGGTTGATGCAATGGACAGGGAGATGCAGTCCATAGAAAAGAACAATACCTGGAAGTTAGTCAAGCTACCTGCAGGGAAAAAGCCCATTTATTTGAAATGGGTGTTCAAACTGAAAAAAAAATCTGATGGGGAAGTGGTGAAACATAAAGCCAGATTGGTTGCTAAAGGCTATGTGCAAAAATTTGGTGTGGATTATGAAGAAGTATTTGCACCTGTGGCCAGATTAGATACAGTAAGGGTACTGTTGGCTCTAGTAGCTAATCAAGGATGGAAGGTTCATCACTTAGATGTGAAGTCAGCCTTTTTACATGGTGAGTTGGAGGAGGAAGTCTATGTTTCACAACCTGAAGGATACATTGTGAAAGGGAAGGAACAATGTGTACTCAAACTAAGCAAAGCACTGTATGGACTTAACACAAGCACCAAGGGCTTAGAATGTCAGGTTAGACAGAAGCCTGAAAAAGCTGAACTTCAGGAGATGTTTCAGTGAACAAGCATTTTACACTAGAGGGCATGGGACAGATGCAATGCTGTTGGGTATATATGTTGATGACTTGATAGTCACAGGAGGGAATCCAGAAAATATCAAGTTATTCAAGCAACAGATGATGAGTGAGTTTGAGATGACTGATCTTGGTCTTCTTTCATTCTATCTTGGTATAGAAGTTGATCAGAAAGATGACCATATCACTCTGAAACAGACATGCTATGCTAGAAAGGTGTTGGGGCAGTTTGGCATGGCAGAATGCAATGCTAGTAAATTTCCAATGGAACCTAGAAACAAACTGAATGCAGACAAGGGAGGAAAGATGGTTGATGCAACAGATTACAGAAAGATGATTGGCTGTCTTAGGTATCTGCTGCATACTAGGCCTGACCTGTCATACTCAGTTGGGCTAGCTAGCAGGTTTATGGAAAAACCAACAGTGTTGCATGCTGGGGCAGTCAAACAGATCATGAGATACCTGAGAGGAACCACTAAGTTTGGACTGGTGTATGTTCAAGGTGGTGGACCAGGGATGTTGGTGGGATACACTGACAGTGATCATGGAGCTGACCAAGTGGAGAGAACTAGCACTGGTGGAATGGCTTTCTACCTAGGTGAGAATCTGCTGAGTGAAATCACTGAAGAAAAACCAAGTGCAGTAACTCTCTATGTTGACAACAATTCAGCAAGGGCTCTGATGAACAATCTAGTGTTTCATGGAAGGAGTAAACACATTGATATCAAATATCATTTCATCAGACAGTGTGTGGAGAGGGGTCAGATCATTGTGAAGAGAGTTAGTACTGATGAACAAAAAGCTGATGCTTTGACCAAGGCATTGCCGGTGGGGAAACTGGTGGTGATGAGGCACTTGTTAGGTGTCAGAGATCTTGGTGCTACTGCTTGACAGGTTTAAGGGGGAGAATGTTAGTGTAAACCTGTCAGTGTCGATGCTCAAAGCCTAATTCAGTCGAAGGCAAGGTGGAGAAGGCGGGAGAATTCAAGTTTGAATTGTGCCAAGTCAAGCGGGAACAGCAGTTCGCGGTCACCGCGTCCACTGACATGCAGTTGCCTGAAGAGTGTGTTTTGGAGCGTCTTGTATCGCGTCTAGCAGTTTTATTCTCTGTGTGAGTGTGTGAGTTAGGAGCTGATGTATGCTCCCTGATGTAAGAGGTCTTGGTAAGAGTCTCAGACACTTGTATCCGTGTGTTGTACTCGTCGTGGTAGAGAGCGAAAAGGGGCGCAGTCACCCTGTTGTCCTGGTGGCGGTTACCACATGTTCTTGTTGTTCTTCCACCCGATTTGATTTGTGCTCGATTCATTAGGCTAGCCACTGATATTCTTGTGTGTTTGTGATCGATTCTTGCCATCAATCTCCACCTCAACATGGCAACATCCGATGCCTGTGTAGTTGTGCCTAGCCGCCATCTCCGTGATTTCTTCTTGGTCGTGGCACCAAGTGGAGCAAATCCAAGTGGTTTTCCCAGATACCTGGTTGACCCGGTACACATCCAAGTCACAGCCAGTGATGTTTAGACGAGTATTGGTACGCGAGAAGGACCTGCAAAGGGGCTCTAGTGATATGTTGTACACACGGACGCCGGACTCCATGGTTATGACACGCCAAATGGAGGTCTTGATTGAATTCTAAGGGTCTGTCGAAGCCAACGTCGATGTTGTAGTCGATAACCTCGGTGATGCCATCTGCCAAGAAAAGCTTGGGGGCGAGTGGTGTCGTCCCAGGTTAGCCTGAAATCGGGTCCCCTGGCAGGAGCGAAACTAGCATAAAAATTGGGTGGCAACCTATTACCGATGGACCTTCTACACGAAAGAATATATATTTTGTTTGAAAACCCAAAATTTGAGTGGGGGTATATGCCTCCACTCCTTGTGTACTGGGTCAGCACCTGCAGGTGAGGCGAGACAACAATGGGCGGACGAGGCTGGGGCTTTGGTTTTGGTTGGGGTGGGCTCTGGCAAGGTGTGCACGCGGAAGTCCCATGCCATGAACGGGAGCGCTCACACCGGTGAAAAAAAAACAAGTCATTGGCCTCTAGTTGATCTCCCACGTTGATTCTTTATTGGAGGATGGATTGAAGGAGTAAAGTTACGGCATGACTTGCCAAAGCAAAGCCACCGAATCTTCAATAAATTTGTCACCAAGCACGTGGGGCATTCGAAACACATAAAATTTGCAGGTGCCATCTTTCAAGTAAGATGCATGTTAGTATTTGGAAAAGCCCTAACTTTTAGGTGGGTTTTTGTAGTTTTTCCTTTTTTTTATCGGAGAGAGAAGCATTGTTAACTGATATGGCTAAATAAGAAAGAGTCACATAGCATGTGTAATTCTATATGATTATTATGGGCACTCAGACTCCCTTGAAACAAAGGAAAATGAAGAAATTTCATAGGATTATCCATAGGTTCCTATATATAGCTTTATGGACCAAAGACCTCTAGAATTCTATCATGACGTCAAGATACACAGAGAAGTGACAAAGGCATACTCCGTACGTTGCTACCTCAATCTAATCCTGCGTTTCTCCTACTGTCGTGTGTTTGACAAACCTGCGTTCCACAATGGCCCTTAGTGAACCATCAAGGCATGTTCAGCGCTCAAATTGCCACACTTTTTTTTTGCCAAATCACGCCTAAAATGTCGCTAACAATTATTCCACCATTCTTATAAGCAAAAAAAAGGGAGGGGGGGGTTTTGCAAAAGTGCGAGTCTATTACATGTGGAACATTATTGAACTAAAAAATATACAATAAGGCACGATGATGTGGACAACCAAGCACATGGCTGCTAAGCTAGGAAAGAGAGAAATAGTCACTGCTAGAGAACAGACTTTAGAACGATGTCCCAATTTAGCATTAGCCTCGGCATTTTTTTGCCCCCGGGACTAAAGGGCCCTTTAGTCCCGGTTGGTAATACCAACTGGGACTAAAGGTCCCTGCCCAACGGTCGTCCGCGGGGCAGGGATCTTTAGTCCTGGTTGGTAATCTTTAGTCCCAGTTTGGACCCCTAACCGGGACTAATTATCCCGGCCTATAATTCAGCTCATTTCTTCCTCCCCGAGCCCGAGCCATTCCATTCAAACTCACTGCCTCTGTTCTTCAGCTTGCTGTTGTTCTTGCTCTCTCCCCCTCCATTGGTGTTGCTCTTCGATTTTGGAGGTAACAAACTTAATCCTCTTATGTTTTATCAGTAGCTTATCTCATTTTGCGATGTAGATGCATGTGTAACTTTATATGTTGGACTTTATTATGATTTTATATGTCATTTTTAGCTCAAAATCACATGATGATTTGCATATATGTTTGGATAAACAAAAGTTAAATTAGTTCATCAAAATCACGCCTCGCTCGTCCTCGCTGGAGCACGCGCCATCCTCGTCCCCGGTGGCTTACGTGATCTTAGAATTAATTTTTCCATGAAATGAAAAACTTAGAAAATTGTTAGAAAATTGTAGAAAATCCGTACTGGTTGAACTTGCGGACTGTGTTCATCTCGGCGAGCATGTTCTCTGCCGAGCGGTAACGGACGTCAAGGAGGAGCTTTGATTCTACGAGGGAGAGCGGCAACGGTCGTGGAAGACCGTGTTCCATTTCTCGTAGAATCGGAGCTCTTCCTTGGCCAAGTACGGTGCCGTCCGGTGGAGAAATGCTCGCCGAGATGATCACGTAAGCAAGGTCAACTAGTATGGATGGTTATTTATTGAAACATGTTTTTGAGCTATAATTTGATGGATATTTGATAACTTCAGACCTACAAATGTCATCTACAAATGTTACTATCCTCGGCAACCTAAATGCCCACGAGCTTGCCGATATCGAGCAGGTCACTTAGAATTATTTTTTCCATGAAATGAAATACTTAGAAATCATGCCTTTTATTTTTTAGAATTAAATTTTCCATGAAATGAAAAACTTAGAAAATGGTTAGAAAATTGTAGAAAATCCGTACTAGTTGAACTTGCGGACCGTGTTCAGGTCGGCGAGCATGTTCTCTGCCGAGCGGTAACGGATGTCAAGGAGGAGCTTTGATTCTACGAGGGAGAGCGGCAACGGTCGTGGAAGACCGTGTTCCCTTTCTCGTAGAATCGGAGCTCTTCCTTGGCCAAGTACGGTGCCGTCCGGTGGAGAAATGCTCGCCGAGTTGATCACGTAAGCAAGGTCAACTAGTACGGATGGTTATTTATTGAAACATGTTTTTGAGCTATAATTTGATGGATATTTGATAACTTCAGACCTACAAATGTCATCTACAAATGGTACTATCCTCGGCAACCTAAACGTCCGCGAGCTCGCCGATATCGAGCAGGTCACTTAGAATTATTTTTTCCATGAAATGAACTACTTAGAAATCATGCCTTTTTTTAGAATTAAATTTTCCATGAAATGAAAAACTTAGTAAATAGTTAGAAAATTATAGAAAATCCGTACTAGTTGAACTTGCGGACCGTGTTCAGCTCGGCCAACATGTTCTCTGCCGAGCGGTAACGGACGTCAATGAGGAACTTTGATTCTACGAGGGATAGCGGCAACGGTCGTGAAAGATCGTGTTCCCTTTCTCGTAGAATCGGAGCTCTTCCTTGGCCAAGTACGGTGCCGTCCTGTGGAGAAATGCTGGCCGAGATGATCACGTAAGTAAGGTCAACTAGTACGGATGGTTATTTATTGAAACATGTGAAATCCGTACTAGTTTTGTTTAAATATATCATTTTAGAAAATATGAAATTTACACTAGTTTGCAAAAATAAGTATAGAAAGTAGATGACAACCGGTACCGGATCATCGGCCTCTCATTCGGTTGCGAAACGACTGAGGCCAGAACTCCCTCTCATTATCTGCGGCAAGTGTAAGCAGAAGATTATGATGGAGTACCGAGTCAAGAGACAGGGACCCAACAAGGGTCGTGTTTTCTACAAGTGCCTAGATCGCGATGTGAGTTTCTTACGTATTTCATAATTATGGCTAATTGACCTGCTTTTCTTGAATAATTTTGACTAAATATTTTTTGGCTTTAATTTCAGTGGGAGGGCAATGGATGCAATGGTTGGTACTGGGAGGAAGATTATGCTACATATGTGCAGAATTTGGGTGCGCTTGAGGTAGCGGCTGCTGCTGATGAGGTAGTGAGCCAGTAGGAGAAGCTTATTGATATTCAACAGAAGAATGATTTGTCTGTTTTTATTGCGTACGATCACGAAATAATTATGTTACTGAAGTGCATTGTAGTTTTAGTTTGTTTAGTGATAGTTGGGATTGCTTACGTTGTAGCCAGGCTTAGTTAATTAATCAACCGTGTGTGTGTCATTTATGTTGTGTAATAAAATACTTAATTATGTTCAAGGTTTTCATAATTTGTCGTGTAATACAGATTATGTCACGCCATTGGATGTACAATGCCGATCGCCGCTCCTAAGACTTTATTGAGGGCTTGCACTATTTCTTAGGTGTGGCCGAGGCAAATAAGCGGGATGGTTTCATGTGCTGTCCATGTGCCCTATGTAAGAATTTAAAGGAATATTCAAGCTCAATGAGTCTTCATTCACATTTGCTTAAGTCAGGTTTCATGTCAAACTATATATGTTGGACTAAGCATGGAGAAAGCGGGGTCATGATGGAAGAAGGTGAAGGAGAAGATTTAGACATTGATGACATTATTGCTCAGTATGGTGCCTTTGATGATACTACAATGGGGGAGATGAAGAAGACGTAGCGGTAGAAGATGATCTCGGTGATGCTCTTGGCGATGCCATTCGTGATGCACAACAAGAATGGGAAAGTGAAAAAGAGAAAGTTAAGTTCGAGCGCATGCTTGAGGATCATAGGAAGTTGCTATACCCGATGGCCGAAGAGGGGCAAAAAAAGCTGGGTACAACACTGGAATTGCTACAGTGGAAGGCAAAGAATGGTGTATCCGACAAGGCATTTGGGAATTTATTGAACCTCATAAAGAAGATGCTTCCGAAGCTAAATGAATTGCCCACCACTACGTACGAAGCAAAAAAGGTTGTCTGCCCTTTGGGATTAAAAATCTAGAAGATACATGCATGTCCTAATGACTGCATCCTCTACCATGGCAATGAATACGAGAATTTGGATGAATGCCCGGTATATAAAGCATCACGGTATAAGATCAGGCGCGATGATCCTGGTGACGTCGAGGGTGAACAACGTCCTAGAAAGAAAATCCCTGCCAAGGTTATGTGGTATGCTCCTATAATACCACGCTTAAAATGTTTGTTCAGAAATAAAGACCTTGCAAAGTTGTTGCGGTGGTATAAAGAAGACCGTAAGGTAGACAATATGCTGAGACACCCAGCTGATGGGTCCCAGTGGAGAGCGATAGACAGGGAATTTCTAGAGTTTGCAAATGAGGCTAGAAACTTAAGGTTCGCCTTAAGTACAGATGGTATGAATCCTTTTGGAGAGCAGAGCACTAGTCATAGCACTTGGCCAGTTACTCTATGTATCTACAACCTTCCTCCATGGTTATGCATGAAGCGGATGTTCATTATGATGCCGATCCTCATCCAAGGTCCGAGGCAACCTGGCAACGATATTGATGTCTATCTGAAGCCATTAGTTGAAGAACTTCTAGTTTTATGGAACAAACCAGGTGTACGTGTCTGGGATGAGTACAAACAAGAACACTTTGACCTACGAGCAATGTTGTTCGTAACCATCAATGATTGGCCTGCTTTAAGTAATCTTTCAGGTCAGACAAACAAAGGATATAATGCATGCACACATTGTTTTGATGACCTTGACAGTATATATTTGAAAAGATGTCGAAAGGTCGTGTACCTTGGCTATCGTCGATTGCTTCCTTTGAATCACCAAGTAAGAAAGAAAGGGAAGCATTTTAAAGGTAAGCCAGACCACCAGAAGAAGCCTCATAACCGAACTGAGGAAGATGTACTCGCAATGGTCAAGGATGTGAAAGTAGTATTTGGAAAGGGACAAGGCAGTGAATCTGTTCCCAAAGATGCTAAGGGACACACACCCATGTGGAAGAAGAAGTCCATCTTTTGGGAGCTACCCTATTGGCAACGCAATCGACGTGATGCACCTGACAAAGAATCTTTGTGTGAACCTGTTAGGATTCATGGGTGTGTACGGGAAGCCAAAGGATTCACTTGAAGCACGCCAGGACTTGCAGGGCATGAAAGAATGAGACAACCTTCATCCAGAGAAGACAGATGATGGACGTCATTACTTAAGTCCTGCTAGCTACACGCTTAGCAAAGAAGAGAGGGACAGCATGTTCGAATGTCTAAGCAGCATCAAGGTCCCATCGGGATTCTCCTCCAATATAAAGGGTATAATAAATGTGCCAGATAAGAAATTCCTAAACTTAAAGTCCCACGACTGCCACGTGCTTATGACGCAATTGCTTCCAGTTGCTTTAAGAGGAATTCTACCTCCACATGTACGTCTAGCCACCATGAAGCTATGTGCATTCCTCAATGCAATTTCTCAGAAGGCAATCAATCCAGTGGAACTAGCTACTCTACAGAATGATGTGGTTCAATGTCTTGTCAGCTTTGAGTTGGTGTTCCCTCCATCCTTCTTTAATATCATGACACACCTCCTAGTTCATTTGGTGAAGGAGATTAGTATTCTTGGACCTATGTTCTTACATAACATATTCCCCTTCGAGAGGTTTATGGGAGTCTTGAAGAAATATGTGAAAGTCCGTTCTAAGCCTGAAGGAAGCATCGCCCAGGGCTATGGAACAGAGGAGGTCATTGAGTTATGTGTTGACTTTATTCCTGACCTTGCCCCGATTAACGTTCCCGAATCACGACACGAGGGGAGACTCAGTGGTAAAGGAACTTTAGGGAAGAAAACATATATCGGCATGGAAGATGATTATTTCAATAAAGCACACTACACAGTTCTTCAGAACTCATCATTGGTGCATCCGTACATCGAGATACATAAGGAGTTCTTACGATCCAAGTTTCCAGGGAAGACTGAAGCTTGGATTAGGCGTCAGCACATGGAAAGTTTCAGTGGTTGATTGCGAAAAGAATGTCAAGGCGATGATAATATTGATGAGCAACTGTATTTGTTGGCTAGGCAGCCATCGTGGCATATCCTCACGTACCAAGGGTCATTTAGTGTCTCATTTGAGCAAGTTTGACCAAGTCAAATTTGGTCAAATAAAAAAACAACACTTTGACTCTAGTATTATGAACTCTAAATGACTTCAAATTGAAAAGTTTTGAATACCAAGTTTCTTAAACTCAAAAAGATCTACAATTGTTGTTTTGGTCAACTTTCCATTTGAGAAAATTTGGACGGTTCAAATTTGTGATTTTTAAATTTCGACGCCTACAAACTAGTTTTCGGAACCCTAGATTGTCTCAAATTGAAAAGTTTTAAATACCAAGTTTGTTCATCTCATCAATATCTACAATCCTTATATAGGCCATTTTTTCATTTAAAAAAGTTGTAGAACAAAAAATACTACATTTTCTTTATTTTTATAGGTTCAACAAAAATTTCCTGTCAATTTTGATCAAAAACCGAGAAAAAATTGAAACATTGACGTTACAATAATGTGATAATAAATTTCCTATCGAATAATATTAGTTTTATTAATTTTAAGTTACAAATATATTTTTGCATTAACAAAATACTTAGTATTAGTAACATTTATATTCTATATTCATAAAAGAAATTAAAAACTTTAGGTTACAAAATTTTCCTATTTACAATAAATAATTAGTTAATCAATAGTATTTTTTAAAATAAATATTGCAAAGTATTGAAGTTGCTATGAAATTAATTGATTAACCTAGTATTAAACAAAATCAAAATCCCAGGCCTTTCCAATTACGCTGGCGGGTTGCCAAAATTTTCAGGCCTTCAGTCCCGGCCCAGGCCAAGAACCAGGACTAAAGGGTGGGCGGCAATTTCGGTGCCCGCCTAAAAATACTTTTAGTCCCGGCTGGTAACACCAACCGGGACTAAAAAGCCTTTAGTCCCGGCTTGTAAGGCGAGCCGGGACTAAAGGATTGGACCCCGGTTAGTCTTACCAGCCAGGACTAAATATCCTTTAGTCCCGGCTGGTGTTCGAACGGTTTCATCTTCTACTTTTCGATCTACACGTCGATCATCGCCGCCGCCACCGCCATCTTCGATCTCGCCTCCGTCGCCCAGCCCCGCCCGGCCGTACGTCGAGCTCGTCTCTGCCGCGCCGCCATTGTCTTCTACCCCCGCCCGGCCGCGCCATCCGCCCGGCCCGCATCGCGCGTCGTCTCTCCGCCGCATCCTGTCTCCGCCGCCGCACCCGATCGAGCCCCCTCCGTCGCCGACCGCTTCCCGCCCAGCCTCGTCATCGAGCCCCGCCGTCTCCGCCGTACGTCGTCCTCGCGCGAGGTGCTCAGCTCAGCCCCGTGGCCGGCCAGCACGCCCTGCCCGGCCCGCGCCATCCGCCCCAGCCTGCTAGCTAGCTGCATGCTCTCGGCCATATATATGTTAGATTAAAATGTTAGATTTAATTAGTAGTTTAATGTTAGCTGCCCTCGCCAGTATTAAAATGTTAGATAGTTTTTTATATATATGTTAGATTAAAATGTATTAAAATTTAATTAGTAGTTTATTGTTAGTTTTTTAGTTAGTTTTTTAGATAGTTTTTGATATATGTTAGATTTAAATGTATTAAAATTTAATTAGTACTTTATTTAGATAGTTTTTTTAGATAGTTTTTTATTATAGTTTTTGATATATGTTAGATTAAAATGTATTATCTATTACTAGTTTATCTAATTTCATGTTAGATTTATTTAATTGGATTTAGTAATTATATATTCTATCTCTCTATATATATCTAGAGAGAGATTCTATATGTATACATATGTACTTAATTATTTCTATATGTATATATACATGTACTTATTTTCATGTGTTGAGAGAGAGAGAAAATTGTATCTAGAGAGACATTCTATGTGTTATCACATGCATATCTAGAGATATAGACATATGCACTTATTTCTATGTGTTGAGAGAGAGAGAAAATATATTGTATCATTCTATGTGTATATATATACATGTACTTATTTCCATGTTTTTGGATCGAAAGTGTTTTTGATTCGGTTCCAAAGCCTATACCTTATTATTGTTTATCCTTATAAAATATTATATGTTATTATATTTAATTGGATTTAGTAATTCTATATGTGTTATCACATGTACTTATGTTATGTACCATAGTAATTCTATCTATGTGTTATCTTGAAGATACAAATGGCTGCTCCGGATGATAACTTGAGTGATGACATAATGGCGGATATTATCAATGCCGGTGCCAATGTGGATGTAGATGACACGAGTCAGTACTTTGCTGATTATGAGGATATCTTGAATATGCCGGTGGTTGAAGATCAACAAATTGTCACGTAAGAAAATACTAGCGAGGTATATATTCGATTATCTATCATCTCTTATAGATGCATGCGTACGTATATTTGTTGTTAATTGTTGTGTTTCTACTCATGTAGCCGGTCTCTGGATCTACATCAACCACTGACAAAAGTAGGAAAGTCCGAGGGCCAAAAAAGCCATTAGAGGGCCGTTTCATAATATCATAATTCGACACCGACACCGGCAAACCATTGGGACCACATGCTCAGACATATGTCAATCAATGTGGGTTCATTGTAAGGGATAGAATCCCAGTTAGTGCTCGTGAATGGAAGCAGAAGATATCCGCTCCTAATGTTAGTTTTGTATCTGATAATGACAAGAACCTAGCTTGGAGAGATATCACTCAGCATTTCACATTACAAGCAGATGATGCTTTGAAGGAGCTAGTGAGGGATTGGACAATAAAGAAGATGGCAACATTGTTCCAGAGTTGGAAGAAGACATTGTATAAAAAGTTTATCTTAAAGAATGCTACGCCGGATTTCAATGCTAAGGCTTTTGTCAAGTTGGAGTCCCATTGGGATGCCTTCGTAGAATACAAGACATCTCAAGACAGTGAGGAACGTGTGATGAGGAATCGGCAGAATGCCCGATAGAAGCGATACCATCATCGCATGGGATCAGGTGGTTATAGGAGTGCTATTCCCAAGTGGCAGAACCTAAAAGCAGAGATTACTGCCAAGGGAATCATACCTGAAACAATAGAGAAGAACTGGCCTCAACGCGCGAAGAATTGGTTCTACGCTCATGGGGGAAGCCTAGACCCAGACACTGGCAAGCTAATTTTTAGCCAAAAAATTGAGAGAGCAACACAGAGACTAGCTCGTGCTAGGGAAGAAGCTGATAGTGGTGTTTTCAAGCCCAATAGAGAGAAGGATGAATTGACATATGCCCTAGAGAATCCCAAACACGGTGGTCGAACAAGAGGCTATGGGGCGGTTCCGTGGCTACACGCATTCCCAGCAGACAAGGATACCTACAGAAGCCGCCAGAGAAAGAAGGATGAGGAGGCAGAACAAATTCATGCATTGGAGCAATTTGTTGATGAGTCACGACAAGCATTGCTTGAATCACGTGAACGAGAAAAATCTCTTGAGGCAAGAATGCAGGAGGAGATCAAGAGGCAAGTGCAGCTAGCAATGAGTCAAATGCAATCGCAATCAACGCCGGGAGTCACCATTAGCCCCGTTGGTCAGATGAAAAGCAGTTGTGCTTCTACGGAGCTGCCAGTTATTCAAGACGACGCTAGGTTGCGCTTCCCTGTTGATGACATTACCGAGCCTCTAACAACATGTGAGCTGCACATTCCAGATGGTAATAATGCATCAATCATGGTGGCTGTCGGGGTTGTATCTCCAATAGACCGAACAAAGACACCAAGAATCCATGGGTCAGTTATTCAACCTGGATATGCTAGCGTCTCGGTCGATAGAGTGCTCAAAGGTTATAGCAATGTTCCTCTTGACATTGAAGGCGGTGATGGGGAGAAGACACTAGGAGAAGCAGAGAAGACATTTATTCAATGGCGCAAACACTTCATCATCATTCCTGGGGCGCCACCGCTTCCCCTACCTCACCCTAGGTACGAATGAAAGTGAATCAAATATTATTTTCCATTAATTTTCTATTGGCTTCAAAAATAATTGACACACAACTTGTTTTTGTAGCAGGGTCTCCCCCCAGCCTAGCCTAATCATTCATTCCCCATCTCATCACAGCGTCGCGGGGGGCGAGATGACTTCATCCCCACGGCGATCGCCAACTCCTACACCGGCCCCATCGCCTCCACAACGATCTCCAACTCCTACACCGGCCCCACCGCCTCCACAACAATCTCCAACGCCTCCACGCCGGTCTCCACCAACACCGGCCTCATCGCCTCCACGCCGGTCTCCAACACCGCCCCCACCCCCTCCACAACGATGCACTACAAAGACGTCTAAGGTCCCGGCGGCAAAGAAGACCCCGAGAAAAAGAGTTATTTCTCAAGAAATACTTCCTGAAAAGACTGATGAGCAAATAGCAGCTGAAGAAGACAAAAAAGTGAAAGATTTTTTTATAGATATCAAAAACAAGAGTCAAGCGAAGCTTAAGGAGAAGCCGTACTTTTACATACCACGAGATGTGCTGAGGCAGAAGGTCGATGCTCACAAGAAAAAGATGATTGAACTTCGTAAGCCTTCGCCACTATCAGACTATGACCGCTCCCTCGTGAAGTCACATGATGCAGATAAGAAAAGGAAAAGAGCATTAGGGAAGGATGTCCCACAGCTCGGACAACAGAAGCAACCAATGCAAAATCTTGTTGTTGCTAATGAATATGGTTCCAACATAGAAGTCTATCGACCAGACAACTCTGGAGAAGTGTCAGTTCAAGCCCTTAATGCTTTTTTTAAAGATACTGGTTTAACCTTGGATCAATTGATGGGCAAAGCTCCAATACAGAACCTGGAAGTTGATACCTGGAAGACTTATAAATATGGCAAAAGTCTATACAACCCTGCGGCTCTGAATGAATTGGGTACGCAAATGTACTTGCTCAACAAGTGGTACATGCAGGCGTGTGGCAGGGGTGAGCAGTGGATCTTTGTCAGATTTAGAGACCATCATTACTTCCGTGGCGATGACATCTTACATATTAGTTTCGAAGAATTGCATCAACTATTCCACTTAGACGCTCTGGACAAATCAATCATTAGCTCCTTTTGTTTGTAAGTGATTCTTACTTTTATTTAATAAACACACTTCCATGCATACGTGTATATAATTATCCTCACATGTAACTTATATTTATATACAGATTCCAGATGTCAGAGCTCCAAAGAATACAAGACACCAGTGTTGGCTTCATTGATCCTTATATCGTATTCAAAACCGATATTATTGTCAAGGACCACTGGGTATCTGAAGCACAGACGAATATCATGATGTTCTTCGTGAAGCAGCATGACAAGACAACAATACTTTTCCCGTACAACTTTGAGTAAGTGTTAATAATAATGTAGTCTACACATTTTATGTAATATCAATACAACTTATATGCATGTACGTGTGTGTATAAACCAATGCAGGTTTCACTGGATACTCATTGTCATTGAGTTAAACTCAAGTCAGTTAGTAATCTTGGACTCATTGAGAAAAGAGCGAGCACAATACCAAGATATGATAGACATTATCCAGGGGTAATTTCGATCTCTCGCGCACAACTATTATTGAATAGACTTTGCCATAATTTATTAACGATCATACATTATTGGTCGCACAGGGTTTGGAAAGAGTTTATTCGGCAACACCACAAGGATTGCAAGGCACCACTTAATGTAGTTGAAATACCAGTAAGTAGTACTATATATACTTCCCCACGTGTTTAATTACTATATCGTACTTTAATTTACGTGTGAGATGATGAGAATAATCTTCTTCTCGTATAGTGGTGTTTGCGGCAGGAACCAGGTAATAACTTGTGTGGATACTACGTTTATGAATTTATCACTGCATACATAAGAAGAACTCCTGAAGATGTCCTCAGAGTACGTATATATCAATTTTTTATTTATTTTTAAATGAATATATATATGTATGTATTAATACTTTTCCTTTTATTTCAAATGCAAGACTGAATGGTTGAAACGAAGGGTCATGCAAAAAGACCATCTGAAAGCAGTTCAAGAGTCAATAGCAGGATATCTTCTAGAAAAAGTGCTAAATCCCAACGACGAGTTCTACTTTGATCTAAGGAACTAATGATGTAAATTAAATATTTATTGATATCGTTATTTTCGAGAACAAGATTATGAAAGTGTTGTATATATACATATATATCTATAATATATATAGTTTCATACTTTATTCGAATATAATAATGCTCGAGATGAGAATTAGATGTAATTATATGCGTGCGTGTATTTATATTAGCAGCGTAGAATACGTACATAAAAACATATTATATATTAAACAAATATGTGTAACTGAACTGAAAACAAATTAAACAAAAAAAAGAAAAAGAAAAGAAACATTTAGTCCCGGTTGGGGTTACCAACCGGGACTAAAGGGTGAACCTTTAGTCTCGGTTGGGGTTACCAACCGGGACTAAAGGGTGCGCCAGGTTTGCTCGGCTAGAGGGCCTTTAGTCTCGGTTGGTAACACCAACCGGGACTAAAGGTCCCTCTTTAGTCCCGGCTCGATGACCCGGGACTGAAGGTTCCACCTTTAGTCCCGGGATCGTTGTCCCGGCGCGGTAACCGGGACTAAAGGCCGTTACCGCCCGGGACAACAAGTCCATTCTGTAGTAGTGAGTCTAATCTTTGATGGAAAAATTCCTAGTGTTAGTCTCTGGAAGACTAGTTTCAAAAAGGAAGTGCTTCTTCGTTTGGTCAGATTTTGGCCCTCCTTGCACAAAAGTATTATGGCTTGGTTAGATTTCTTATAATTGGCAGTTTGCTTAGTGGTCTGTTCCTTGTTTAGATTAGGCTTTGTTTGTCTTTTCTCTCTTGTTTTCTTCTTCTTTCTTTGTGTTGAGTGGCGGGGTTCCCCACTTTTCTGAGCTATCTTCTTGATAGCTCTCCTTTGTAACTTGGTTCTGGTTAATTTAAGTTTTTTTGTGCTCCGGGGGGCTTTGCCCCACGATTTTGTTCAAAAAAAGACATTTATTCTCGAGAATTTTCCTTAAGACACTAGTGAGAAATGGGTTGTACTCCCGGTTCTCAACCGCCTTCAGTCCCGGTTTTGAAACCGGGAGTACGAAATCGGGACTAAAGGTCCCCTCCTTTAGTCCCGGCTTTGCGTCCGGGACTAAAGGTGCACCTTTAGTCCCGGTTGGTAAGACCAACCGGAACTAAAGGGCCTCCCGGCCTGGCCACGTGGGGCGGCCCTTTAGTCTCGGTTGGTATTACCAACCGGGACTAAAGGTTTCCTTTTTTTTCTTTTTTTGTTTCTATTTTCAATTGATGATTCATTTTGGTTTTCGAATACGCATTCTACGCTGCTAATAATATACGTATTCTACACGTTTATAATGTTCTAACATTTTGTACAAACTAAAGTATGAAACTAACGTATATATTACATGCATATACATATATTGTACGTTATTTTATGTACATATAATATGTATGTATATATATATATATATTACAAATAAAGGTTGCATTGTATATTCTATCATATCCTTGGGATAACAAAATCACTCCATCTAGTTTGGCTTCCATGTTTCGTTTACGTCATTGTAGAATTTGCCGGCGGGGTTGAGGACCTGGTCATTAAGAAATCCGTCTATGGTCTCTTGAATTGCTTTCAGTTGGTCACGTCGTATGACTTTTTCCTTCAACCATAGAGTCTTCAATAAAAGTTAAAGAAAAAGTATTAATATATATATATATATATATATGTGTGTGTGTGTGTGTTGGTCACTTGATTACTTATATATATGAGCAACAAAAGAAATTGGGAATATATGAATATATTTATATAACATACTTTGAGGATCTCTTCAGGAGTTCTTTTTGTGTACGCCCCGATAAACTCACAAACATAGTATCCGCAGTAGTTGTTCCCCTGTTCTTGCCTCAGAACACACTTTTACGAGAAAAAAGATCCGGTGAATTGAAAGCAGGCATGGTGTTAATTGAATTATATATATATAAATGTAGATAGTACTTACTTTGTGTGCGATTACATCCAGTGGCGCTTTGCAATGTTTCATGTGGTGATTCTCAATGAAACTTTTCCAAACACTGCGCCCAATAAAATAAAACATTAATTTGGTCTTTAATAATTGTTGCAGTTAAGAGATCGGGGTATATATAGTTGCTAGAGAGACCATATTACCCTTGGATAATATCTATCATGTCTTGGTACTATGTTTGTTCTTTTCTTAACGAGTCTAAGATTCTCAACCGACTATTGGCCATATCGATGACCATCAATATCCAGTGATTGCTGCATATGTTTTTATACACAAATATGATCGACATTAACTAGAGTCAACATATATATATGAGATAGCTTAGCTAGTAAACAAATAATTGAACAAATGTCCATATGATCAACATTAATTATTTAACACTCACTTGAAGTTGTAGGGGAAGAATATGTCCTTATTTTGTTGGTTCACTAAGAACCTCATAAGATTTTTCTCGAGTTCAGCTTTCCATTGAGGCGGGGGATTAGGGTGTTTGAATACGACATTTGGATCAACGAAACCAATATCATTATCCTTTCTCTTTCTGAGTTCTGTCATCTCATATCTGCATATATAAAAATATAGTGTGAGGATATATAATGTATATATATACATGTAGCTTTATATATACACACTTTAATAGTAGAAAATGATCACACTTACAGACAATAGCAGCTAATGAGACTTTTGTCGAGAGAGTCCAGGTGGCATAGTTGGTGTAATTCTTCAAACTCGACATATATAACGTCATCGCCACGGAAGTAATGTTGGTTTCTAACTCTGACAGTAACAAAGGCCTCTCCCCGTTCACACGCCGCCATGTACCACTTGTTTAGCAGGTATATTTGCGTACCCAGTTTACCTAAGGCCTCAGGGTTGTATAGACTCTTTCCACGTTCAAATTTCTTCCAAGGATCCACTTTCAGAGCAGATGGTCCTTCAGCGAGCACTTGGGCAAGGTCCAAACCAGTTTCCTCGTAAAACCGAGCCAGCTTCTCAAAATCGATGTCTAAGTCTAAGTTCGAACCATATTCATTATGAACGACAAAAGGGGGGACTGATTGTTGTGATTGTTGTCCGAGTTGTGCAACACCTTTCCCTGGTCTAGTCTTTTTCTGCGCCGCCTCAAATGACTTGGTGAGAGAGCGGTCGTAGTCCGATTTTGGCCGGGTCTTTTGAGATTCCCGCTTTTTCTGGTCCACCTTCTTTCTTAGAAGATCTGGAGGTAGGTAGAAGTATGATTTCTCCGGGTTCTCCCTCTCTTCTCGTTGCTTTTTTACTTTTTCGAAGAAACTGTCCACATCTTTTTTTACTGCAGCTTTTAATTCCTTTTCACTTTTCTCGAAAGACAGTTTTTGGGGAATAACTGGATTAGATGAGGCTTTCTTCTTTGCCGGCTGGTGGGACAACAACTTTGTTTGCAGGGTGGACCTCTTAGGAGCTGGCTTCCTCTCAGTCATCAAGGGAGGCGGGGCAGCCATTGGAGGCGTTGGAGACCTCATTGGAGGCGTTGAAGACCTCCTTGGAGGTGGCGGCGGTGGTGGCGTTGGCACCTGATTGCCCGGAGCACTATGATGATCTAGAGATTGAATAATTGGACTTAGGTTGGCGGAGGCCCTGCTGTGTGATTACAAAAAAGAATAATTAGGTATAAGAAATTGTTATTATTAATCATGCATGTCAATAGAAATTTTGTGAAAAAATTATTTCATTCACTTTTGTCCGCACCTATTGTCTGGCAGTTGAGGAAGCGGCGGTGGACTAGAGACCCTGGGAATAATGATGTAGCGCTTGCGCCATAGTATGAATGTTTTCTCTGCTTCTTCTAGAGTCTTCTCCCCATCACCTCCTGGAATGTCAAGAGGCAGGTCACTAAAACCTTTGTTAACTCTATCAACTGAGACGCTAACATATCCAGGTGGTATTATTGCCCCATGGATTCTTGGTGTCTTGGTAGGATTTGGAGGAGAAAAAACACCGAGAGCCACCATGATTGTGGCATTCTCTTTTGGAATATGTAGCTCACATGATGTAAATGGTGCAGTGATGTCATCCACGGGGAAACGTAGCATTGCGTCATCTTGATTTGGCAACTCCGTGGAAGTGCAGCTGCTTTTCAACTGATCAGGGGGGGCTAATATTAATGTTCATTCCTGGATCTGATGCCTGCCTCTGGGCACTCATTGCTATTTGCACTTGCTTTATGATTTCGTCCTGCATTCTAGCTTGCATGTCTTTTTCGCGCTCCTGTGCTTGAAGCAACGCCTCCCGTGACTCATGAACCAATTACCCTGACATTCTTTTCGCAACCAGTCGCTGAAAGTTTCCATGTGCTGACGCGTAATCCAAGCTTCAGACTTCCCTAGAAACTCGGATCGGAGCAACTCTTTATGTGTCTCGATATACGGATCCACCAAGGAGGAGTTTTGCAGAACTATGTAGTGTGCTTTATTAAAATAATTGTCCTACGTACCAATATATGTTTTCTTCCCTAATGTCCCCTTTCCACTTAGTCTCCCCTCGTGTCGCGATTCAGGAACACCAACCGGGTCAAGGTCGGAAATAAAGTCAACACAAAACTCAATGACCTCCTCTGTTCCATAGCCCTTGGCGATGCTTCCTTCTGGCCGAGCACGGTTGTGAACATATTTCTTTAGGACTCCCATGAACCTCTCAAAGGGGAACATGTTGTGAAGGAACACAGGACCGAGAATGCTAATCTCCTTGACCAGGTGAACTAGGAGGTGTGTCATGATATTAAAGAAGGAAGGAGGGAACACCAACTCAAAGCATGCGCTCGAACTTGATCTTCTCCTTTTCACTTTCACATTCTCTTTGTGCGTCACAAATGGCCTGACCAAGATCATCAGCGGGCTCATCTTCTGCCACTACCTCTTCTTTAGCTTCCCCCATTGTAGTATCATTGAAGGCACCATATTCAACAATAATGTCATCATCGTCCCATTGTTCTTCTTCACCTTCTTTCATTACAACTCCGGTTTCTCCGTGCTTCATCCAACAAATATAGTTTGGCATGAAACCCGACTTCAACAAGTGTGAATGAAGACTCATTGAGCTAGCATATTAATTCAAATTCTTACATATGGCACATGGGCAGCACATGAAACCATCGCGTTTGTTTGCCTCGGCCACACGTAAGAAAGAATGCACGCCCTCAATGAACTCTTGGAAGCGGCGATCAGCATTGTACATCCAATGCCGACTCATCTGCATTACATGACATACATACCATATTAAAACCTAGAACATAATTAGTTAATTATACGACATGCATGCCACCACACAAGATATTAATTTATGAAAGTCTCGCTACAATGTAGACAATCCCAACTACCACTAAAAAAACTAAAGCTAAAATACACTTCAGCAGCATAAGGATTTCGTGACCAATCCCAACTAAAACAGACAGATCATGCGTTTGTTCAACATCTATGGGCTTCTTCCACAGGATCACTGCCTCATCAGCCACCGTAGCCGCCTGTGCAAGAGAGTTTTGCACGTGTTCAACATACTCTTTCTCCCAGTACCAGCCTGAACATCCATTGCCATCCCACTAAAATTAAAACAAAAAATTAGAACTTTAATCACAATCATCATGAAAATAAGTATAAATTAACCATAATCATCAAATGCGACAAAATAACTCACATTGCGATCCGGACACTTGTAGAAGATACGACCCTTGTTGGGACACTCCTTCCTCACCCGGTACTCCATCACAATCTTCTCCTCACACTTGCCGCATGCAATGAGAGGGAGGTCCGACCTCAGTCGCTTTGGAACCCGATGAGAGGCCGAGGACCCGGAAGCAATTGCCATCTACTCTCTATACTCATTTTAATATAATATAAATTTCTCATTTTATAAATAAATAAAATTAAAAAAACTCTAAAATTCTCTATATCTCTAAAGCATGAAGTGTGCTATGCATGCTAGAAATGAAAGCTCAATACTAGTTTTGAATAACTACTTTAACATTCCTTCATCCAAATACGCAAACTTTAAAGTGATTTTGAGCTTAAATGGCTTACAAATAAAAAAAATCTACCATAAAAAAAACCACATATATCTAGTCCATAAAATGAAATAAAACACGAGAGTATAAAGTTGGTAACCTTTAGAACCGATGGAGGAATGGAAGAAATCTTGTGACCGGTGATGCGAAAGAAGAGAGGCCGGCGATAGCAAGAGAACACTGAGCTCGAAGTGGCTTGGGCTCGGAGAGGAACAATGGCTATATAGGAGGGTACATTTAGTCCCAGTTGGAGACAGAAACCAGGACTAAAGGTCCCTTTATAGTTCCGGACGGAGCCTACAGCCGGGAGTAGACTTTTACTCCCGGTTGGAGGCACCAACCAGGAGTAAAAGTTAACCTTTAGTCCCGGTTGGTAGCTCCAATCGGGACTAAAGGTCTCCTCCAGTAAAAGCCTGGCGTAGTAGCCGTTAGGCAGGGACCTTTAGTCCCGGTTGGATCTACAAACCGGGACTAAATGTCTCTATAGTCCCGGACGCAAAAAATACCGAAACTAAAGCCAAATTTAAAACCGAATCAAATGTCATTTCTCTACTGATGAGAATAGAGAATCAGAAATTGCGACATGCCTAAATTATAAATTGCGATGCGGCAGGTCATGAACACTCCCGATGGGATGCTAAGAAATTGCGACATGCCTAAATTATAAATTGCGATGCGGCAGGTCATGAACACTCCCGATGGGATGCTACGTCCTTGGGCTGTGAGATCTAGTTGTACTACTTGTAGCGAGATTTTCCTATCTATGGTAGCAATGCAACTTTTTGGTTATGAGTTCACTTTGGCTCTGTTTTTGGAGAGCACGTATCAACTCGACCAGGCCTCGAAGCTTGGACGTTGAGCTGCACATTCCGACCAAAAGAAAAGCCATCACACATAGCTCGTTGTCATTGCCGCGCGTACTCCCTCTATCCGAAATTTATATAAAAAGATATTTATCATGCTCCCCTCAACAAACAACCCCCCCCCCCCCCTAGGTCCAAAAATAAATATCACTATGGGATGCATGCTAATTAAAGTTTATTAAATTTGACTAGATTTATATAAAATATTTATATTTATATCTTTACATAAGTTTATTATGAAAATATATCCAACAATTCATCTAGTGATACTAATTATACACCATAAATACTGATATTTTTCTATATATATTTGGTCAAGACGATGTTGATGGATGCCGCGAACTGGGCCTGTTTGGCCCTAGCAAGTCCTGTTGACGGCGTGCGCGTGCGAGCCGAGCCCCACGGTGAAGAAGCACCGGTCAATGTTCCGCGGCGCGGTGGCCTTGTATTCCGCGCTTGCGAGGCCGCGGAGTTTCGTGATTTGATCTGCGGCAGGGTTGGCGCGAAGACCTGGAGGTTGTTCTGGGCTAGAGAAGACAAGCCGGAGGGGTTCGGCTCCTCGTACTCAAGCGCCCTGTTCGTTTAGGCTTGTTTGGCTGATAAGCTATGGCTGAAAGTACTGTTAGCTGGTTTGATGTGAGAGAAAAATACTGTTCGTTGGCTGATAAGCCATGGTTTATAAGTTAAATACGACCCAGTGAACAGGGCGAAGGACGCCGACGATGGTGGCGTCGAACGTGCCCTGCGTGTGGTCATGAGCAGAACGTTGTGGGTCTGCCGGGCCCGGCGCGATGACGAGGGTGTCTACAGTAAAGGGCTTGACATAGGGCACGTCGACGTCGACGACGGTGAACTTGTGGTTGGCAATGGACAAGAAGAGCTCGTCGTTGTTGAGGGCGTTGATGAGCCGGAGCTTGTACTTCTTGCCGGGCTTCACCGTCAGCTTAAACGTTTCTGCTGTATTGACCCGGTGCAACGCACGTGAAGGGGTTTCGTCAAACTCCCTCGTGTACGCGCCTTCACGGCCTCTGTACGTGTACGCGGCTGGCTCGATCTGGACACGTACGCACTTCGCCTCCGTGTACGTGCCTAAACGTACCTGGCTCGGCCTCGGATTCACGAAATTGGTTTGGTGCGCGCGTATCGGCAGCCTTCCCTGCATGGCTCCATGCAAACTACGCGCAGCCAAAAAAACGGAGGGAGCAGTAGTGTTCCTCTGGATGCAGGTTTAACTCCACGAGGAAGGAACGAGGTGTTTGTTTAACTCGACTCTACCAGGCATATTTTATACTACATCCGTTCTAAAATAAGAGTTGTTGCATGGCGAAGAAACTTTCTTAAGTTTATATCTATATAAAAAAAAGTTTACTATTAAAATAGATTCAACAATCTATATAATGATACTAATTATGTATTATAATTTTTTTATATATGTTTAGTCAAAGTTAAAAGTGTTTTACTCCTTGGAAAATAAGAACGACACTTATTTAGGGACATAGAGAATATATGTTATTTTACCAAAATCTACTCAGTACCAAATCTCGATTCCTGCACATACGTCCACGTCCGATACAAATCATCGGTTTCAATACAAAGACCGAATCCACGCGTCCGCACGAAATCCTCAGAGCTCACATGTCTGTGTCCAAATACTGAGGTTTAGTAAAAAGAAGAAACGTGGATCCTGTGCAACTCATGGGCATATATCTAGTTTATATAAAAAGATATTTATCATCCCCCTCCTTCCAAAAATAAATGTCACTATGGGATGCATGTTAATCAAAGTTTATTAAATTTTACTAGATTTATAGAAAATATTTACATTTATATCTTTAAATAAGTTTATTATGAAAATATATTCAACAATTCATCTAATGATACTAACCGTGCACCATAAATACTGATATTTTTCTATATATATTTGGTCAAAGTTAAAAATGTTTGACTTATTAGGAAGTTAGAATGACACTTATTTTGAGATGGAGAGAGTACTCAGGGTCAGCTTGTTAGAACTTTCTTTCCTAATTTTAAGCTTCCCTTTTTGATTCTTTGACGAAGTGACTCTAGTGAGGAGCAAGGTGGATAGTATGTGAGAAGTGATTCCTAAATGATTCTAGCGGTGATCGAACGAGGAGCTATGGAGAGCGGGTTTTTGAGCTCTTAGCTTGTAGTGTAAATAGAAAAGTATCTTTTATCGGCTCCTCACCGGTACCTAATTTGCATTTTAACTATGGCCTTGTTTAGTTCCTCTCAAACTCTCAACTTTGGCACTATGTAAAAAGAAGATTCTCCGTCACATCAAATTTGCGGTACATGCATGAAATACTAAAAGTAGACGAAATTAAAAACTAATTGCACAGTTTGGTTGTACTTTGCGAGACGAACATTTTGAGCCTAATTAGTCAACGGTTGGACAATTATTACCAAATACAAACGAAATACTACAGTGACGCTACAATACATTTTGCCAACTTTGCACATCTAAAGTTTGGCAACTAAACAAGGCCTATATTTAGAACTTCACTGAATCCGCTCCGAAGAAGCTAGGAACAGAATTGTACCATTATTATTAGGGCAGAGCTCCACCTCTTATTCTTATTTTTTTCTCGAATGCGCAAAAGATTTGCGTATCATTGTAATTAAGAAGGAGAGTTTGACCATACATACGACACGCTTCTAATGAGCGCCCTAGGAGGTCTTACAGTTGTGACTGGACCATCCTAGTAGACTGTTTAAAACTTCGATATTACATAAAAGTAACAACCGAACTATGACCAGCGTAGTACCCTACGGAGCTAGGCTTCCCCGCTAGCGCCCGCGCAACTCTGCTCCGTCATCCGAGAAGAGTCTTGTACCAGTGGTAGTATTGCTCGCTGGGAACAGCGCGTCCAGTGCTTCCACTTCGCTCGACGTCCACTTCCTTGCGAAAAACTCGTCGTAAGCTCGCTTGGACGCGGATGAGATTGGACCTGCCGGCGGTGCAAAGCCCATCCTCCGCATGAGGAGCACCTCGCCCCGCTTGGAGATCGGAATGTGCGCCAGCGGCTGAGCGGCAATCCGTGTGCTCCGTTTTGGCATGGGTTGCCTCATGGTCGCCACCTTCTGCCTGGGTGGAGTGACGATTAATGGCGGCGTTCGCTCGAGCTACACCTCCTGAGTGAATCGTGCGAGATGGCGAGCAGCTTCACGTGGTGTGGGGCGTCGCGTCGCTGGGGGTGGTGCAACCCTCTGCGGCGCTGGGTGCTCCCGGTCGTGGTGGCGTGAGCTGTGGCGGCCCCTGCACTGGCGACATCAGAGACAAGTCTGTCGTCCATTGAGCAGTCAGCGTCGGGGAACCGGTGTCCGCCACTGGTGCTTCAAACTCCTGAGGGGCTGTCGTAGCAGGCAGACACTCAGGTGTTGGTGCTCTTCTTGGCCGGCTCACGACGAGCGAGGCGGCGAGCTCCTCCAGCATCGGGTCGAAAGAGATGACCAATGCGGGAGGCCCCGCACTCATGCACAACGCCAGCGCCACCGGATCTGGCTCGGAGAAGCTTAGGCAGCAGTAGAAGTAGCGGCGTTGTCGGCGTGGTCGGCAGGCGCACCCGTGTCGCTCACCTTCGACTTAGTCTTGCGTCGCCGACGTCGTCGTCGTCTCCCATCGGCAGCCGCCGATGCCCCCGTAGCGGCACCCTGACTTTAGTGGAAATTGAATAAGGAACAGGTGAGAATTGATCCTAACTTAATCTTTGGATTACAGTACATGTATACCAAATTTCATTGCAATTTTACAATTTTGAGGAATTAGCAAATAGTTTTACCAAGTGTATTTGAAATTTGTTTTTTCCAGCATATATATATCCTAAAAATCTTTAGTTCCTCTCTAGTACTGTAATTGTCATCGGATTCTCCCTCGGCCTTTTTCTGATGGATGGCTCCATGTGGCCTGGAGATACGGTGCTCGCGCTGATAGCGACCATGATGTGCGCCCTAGTTTCGCGTGTCCTGTAGTATTGTGCTCGTGGCTTCTGCTGTGGGTCTTGCTGGCTTCGTTTTGGTAAGTTATTCGCCTCGATTAAAGCCCTAATCATGGGCGGCAGGAAAGGCCGGCCGTGACACAAAGGCATGCAGCTGCCGGCAGCAGGACATGGAGACGAAGACCGGGCACGGCATGGCCTCTGGCTGGTAGCACTAGCACCTACTGGTAGTACCAGCTACTCCTACTACGTCGTCGTGCTGCTGCACTGCGCTGCACCCCTCTCTGTCTCTCTCTCTCACACACACGTCGACCATTGCTGTCTACAAGGACAGAAGCGGGCAGGGATCGCAGACTTAAGCCCTATCACATCGAATCAAATGGAATCAGAGTATTAAATATAGACTAAAAAATAATTAATTATATAGATGATAACTACTTTACTAGACGAATCTTTTAAACCTAATTAGTCCATGATTTGACAATGTGATTCTACATTAACACATGTGCTAATGACAGATTAATTATGCTTAATAAATTCGTCTCGTGGTTTAGTGACGAATTCTTTAATTTGTTTTCTTGTTAGTATCCGAACACCCCGTACGATATCCTATATAATATATAATATAATATCCTAAAACTTTACACAGGGGATCTGAATCTAAACACAGTGAAACCCACACATGACACACACACAGACAGGCTCAAGCACGGAGAAACGGAGACGGATGGATGGATGGAGGCGTCAAGGCAAAGCAACGATTTCCTGGGCCTTAAATCCGGTGGAGGTGTTGTATGGGTATTCGAACACTAATAAAAAAATTTATAAAATTCATCAGTAAATCACGAGATGAATTTATTAAGTATAATTAATTCGTTATTAGCACATGTATTACTGTAGTATCACGTTGTCAAATCATGACCTAATTAGGCTTAAAAGATTCGTCTCGTAAAATAGTCGCAATTTGTGTAATTTATTATTTTTTAATCTATATTTAATACTCTATATATTTATCTAAATATTCGATGGGATAAGATGTTTTTTTTTTAGAACTGAACATGGCCTTTGGAGTATTTTCCTTGCTGTGGCGCGGTGAAAAAGGCGGCACCTTTATCCCGTGGGCGTAAAAAGCCGGCGACGCAGCATCTGCCTCTGCCTGCCTCTGTGCTCGGCTGCTCGCTCCAGGAAGGAGAAGAGATAACCACGCACAGCTAGCCCACCACTCATTGCTGCTGCTGCTCCTGCTGCTGCCGTCGTAGCGTAGCCCTGCCCTAGGTCACCACTCTATCATGGTCTGGATCATCATGCATCAACCTGTCGGCTGTCCCCGCCGGGTCTTCAGTCCAGTCGTCAGTCTTCACCCTCCGATCCGGCACGGCGTGTACCATCGACGACCCTACGCTCTTGCTCCTACTGCTGGTACTCTGTTCCTGCTTCTGTTACTGCTCTGCCGCTAGGCTTACTGCATCAGGATCTACTACTCCGAACAGTGCATTAGTGCAATGCAATGCACCTATACAGGGCTACAGGTAGCAAGGGCAGATGTGTGGTCGTTTCGTTCGAGAGCCCACAGGATGTATCCCTGCAATATTGCAAATGACACTGCTGTCTCTAGTACACGACCTGCAGTGAGTGAGTTTATTAGCACCATAACGACGACGGCTTAGCGAAACAGGGTTCATGATCATGTTGCGGATCGGATGGGCGGATGGGCACCAGCACCACTCCACCAGGGCAAGATTCTCGGGCCCACCCGACCACACTGTACCCAACCAGATCAAAGCATGACCTGGGTGGGGTTCCAATCGATCACTCACACAGTCACACTGTCTGTCACAGCTTGCTGTCCGATCCTTGTCCTGAACAAGCGAGCGTTGCTGCAAAAGGAAATGCACAGGCTGACAGGGCAAGGATGGAAACGGGTATGCCGTACTCTAAAACCACGGTCATATACAGGCCGTTCGGCTTAGCTCGCCTGAATTGACTGAAAAACAATATTCTGGCTGAATTGTTGTGAGAGAAAAATACTATTCCGATTGAAAAAACCAGCTGAACAGTGCGGATTATAAGGTAAGCCGAACGGGGCCACAAGAGTCGTCGACTGTGTGTGGAGGTTTAACGATAGGCCCCGAGTAGTGTCGGCCGGGCGTGGGAGGGCGTCGGCACACGGTCGTTGAAGCACCTCGGCCAGGGGCATGGAGCTCGTCGTGTGGGACCAGGCAAGGAGGAAGGTGTGACGGGGTGGCATGGCGGGGGAGGGGGTCCGACGAGGTCGGCCTCCTCTGAGGCCTCGAGAGGCTCAGGGCGCGGCGAGGCGGCGGGGCTCTTAGCGTGCGCAGCAATAGTCAGGAGCATTGGCGAGGTGTTCAGAAAAAAAAGAAATGAATTGGTACGGGGTGTGTAACTAGTGATACGGGCCCTGTTTGCTTCGCTGAAAAAACAAACCGAAACACTGTTCTAGCTGATTTGTTGTGAGAGAAAAATACTATTTCGGCTAAAAAAACAAGCTGAAAAAAACGGATTATAAGAGAAGCGAACAGGACCATGGTGGGTAATTTTTGTCAACTCTATACATCTTGAAGTTTCATAGCACCTCTTTAGGACCTCTGTAAAATCTATGGATTTGAGAAGTAGATCCATCGGCGTGTTCGCTGATTGGTTTCTGGGCTGGTTTGAGCTAGCTGGTGCTGGTTTGTTGTGAGAGAAAAACACTGTTGGCTGGTTGAATAAGCCTGACTGGAACCAACCAGCGAATAGGGTGCATGTCTTTTTTATCTAGAGCAGGTGGAACTAGATGTATTTGGCTTGGAAAATTGGGTGTGGAGTTTTTTTTTTATCTGGAGCTGTTGTAGCTCCTAGCCTTAGTGTTCCCATTTCTCTTTCACGTTTTGCTTAAGTTTTTATTTATGGACCTGTTGTTATGGTCACCTTTTTCCACTACGTACGACGCTTTCAACAGCCGAGGCTACAAAGATCATGTTTAGATTGGATCATGAAAAACCTGCCTACCCAGACAACTAGGGGTGACAATGGTTGAGACAAATTCCATCTCATTCGACCGTTTTCACTTGTTTGTTTTTGGAAAATTTTAATTTTTTCCCACAGGTTTCGCGTTTCTCGTTTTTCACCGAGCGAGACATCCCATTTTTATCCACACTAGATATCCCTTCTTAGTAAGTCCAATAATGCAGCGCAGCGAGACACACCATACTGCAGTAGCCCAGTCCATGTCCGACTGATCATTGGGCCGCAGTGTTGTGGAGTTATGATGCTGCTTTCTTGTGCTCTTTGTCATTGTATTATGGTAAGAATTACAGTTAATCATGTCTTGACAATGTTGGCATATGTGGGGTCGGTAGGATCAACATGTGTTAGCATTCCCACAATGTTTTTCGGATCCCGGTCGTTATCATTAGTTCATTTTTGCTCCCGTTTCCCGCCTTGTCGATTCGATTTCGTTTTGAAGTGAAAACAGGAAAGATCTTATATCTACACTGATTCCGTTCGTGAGGTCTGGCCCAAAGTATAATAAGGGATGGTCTCTTCTGTTTTAGAACAAGGGAAAATTTCAGTAAGGGATGGTTGGGCGTATGTTTTGTAGAAAAAGAGAGTACTCCTTTGCCTGAAAATTGGTCCTCACTCCTCACTCCTCACTCCTTAGACCGTCTCCAACGAGTGAGACCTAAATACGATACCCATTCCCGATTTTAGCTTACGAACAGAAAAAAGGTCACGCACCCATAACTCAGCCTCTCCAACAGCAACGCAAAAGCTACGGTCCCGTGCGCCTCCTCCCCGGTCCTCATCCCTCCGCGACGGAGAAGACGAAGACGCGGCCGCGGGAGTCCCCGACGGCGAAGCGGCACCGGAGAGGAAGCAAGCGACGAGCGCGCTGCGACTAGCACTCGAGCGAGCGCACGCGAGTGAAGGCACGGACAAGCGGCACGGGAGAAGAAGCACGCGAAAGGAAGATCTCCTTGGCGGCAGCGCAGAGTTGCTTAATCTCCGACTCCGACAGCTGCGCGTTCTTCCCGGGCTTGAGATTCTTCACCTCCAGAAGCCAGCGTATGACGTCGTCAAGCAAGGCCGGATAGCTCTTCAACACTCACACCACTCTTCTCGAAACTTCTCAACAACCCAAGGTTAGTAACAGTCAAAGGAAAAACGAAATCTTTACCAGAGAAAAACGCAAGCACAGATCGAAGAAATCTTGGCGGCTCTACGCTTGGGATGGACCAGATGAGAGGGGATTTGGTCTGTGATCGGCGGTGTCTTGGTGACACAAAGATGCTACCTTTTTGCTTGGTCAGCTGGTCTCTCTGAGCTTCTTTTTTTCTCCTATTTTCCCCACTACTAGGATGCTCTCCTGCTGCTCTTGTTCTTGCAGATGGGGGAGGCAGTTTGGTGGATTTTTGGAGGGGATTCGGATTGGATTCGCCGCTGTCCTCTCTGGTTTCTTGTTCTTGGCATTGGTCCTGGCGGACCGCGGACGGGCGAGCGCTGCAGCGCCAGAGAGCGCACGCGTCGGCGGGGGAGCAAGCGCGGACGCCAGACGAGCGCGGGCGAGCGGGGTCGGCACGGGCGCGGCGGCGCTGCCGCCGTTGGCGAGCGGTGCCGACGCGAGCGAGCGTGGATGATTTGCGTAGCGAGGAGAGAGGCAATGCTTTTTTGCGTATCGTTCAGTCCGATAGGCAAAATGAGTCACGTGTTTGGGTCAGTCGTTGGAGGTTGGTTTCGGGTAGGCAAAGCACTGTATGGGACGTATTTTTGGGTTTGCGTCTCGGCGTAGTCTTACCTCTTCACTCACAACTCACAAGGGCGTACAAATACACTGCATCACCTTCAAAGTTGAAATAGGGCGGCACCACCCTACCCTGGCAGTGCTCGGTGGCAATGGCAACAGGGACAGGAGAAAAGGCCCAGTACAGGCTGCGCTGCGCTGCCCTGCACCCCTGCCTGTATGAGAGAACGAGATACCCATAGGGGCAGGGCACGGCGGACCACACAAGAAGGCCCACCCACACATGCCCAGCAAAGAGTGACGTGGCACATTGCATACTGCTAGCTGGTTTGGTGTGAAAGAAAAATACTATTCCAACTAAAAATTTATGATCATTTACGGGGAAATAATCTGAGCTGGTAGTGTAGTGTAGGGCTAAGCTCTAGAGCTCTCTTCTCATCCCCTCTCTACCCACTGGCCACTGCACTGAACCCCATACTCCTACCAGTACCAGGCAGGGTCACACGGACATTCCACGCTCCACTCTCCCAGAGCCATGGCTCACCAATCATGACAGTCGATGGTACACTGCCCCTAAACAGTGCACACCACCACCTAAAAACAAAGGGCAGCATCAGCAGTAGCATAGTACCAGTACACCGGTAGCACAGCAGCACTTGTGAATTGGACAATGCAATGCGGTGCGGTGCAGGGTAGCAACAGTGCCCTACGCGCACGCGAGGCCCGGCCATATGCCCTTTGGCTCTCTTGGGTGCAAACATACACAGGGACACGGTCGTGGTGTGGGTTCCAATGCAACTGCCTGGCATGTATGGTAGCTACAGCTACTACCAGACACGGAAGCGAGACCAGCACCAGCAGGCAGCAGCAGCATCAACCCTGAGGCGCCCCAACAGGCCAACACTTCTGCCCAGTCTGAACGAGGCTGCAATGGCATCAAAAAGTTTTGGAAACAGAGGGCCTGCCTCGTTTATTTCAAAAAAACAAAAAGAACATGGCTTGCCTTTGGCAGCACAGATGAAAACGCTGAGCTATATATAAATATACGGCTACACCTGTATACTGCTAACGCGCTAGGAATTACCAGCCGTAGACCGGGTTCTGTACCTGGGGCGGCGGGAGGTGGAGGTCCAAGCTATGCTGCTTGTCGTAGTTCCGGGTTCCCGGGACAGCGCCGGTCGACAGCCTCAGGAGCTCGCTGCCGGTGAAGCAGTAGTGCACGAACGCCAGGCCGCCATCCACGACGTCCGACATGTTCGGTGCCGAGGAGGATCTCCTCATCCTTGTGTTCGCGCTCTTGCTGGATTCGCTGGCGCATTCGCTGCTGTCGCAGTTCAGGACCTTGTCGAGCTCGGAGTGCTCCATCAACCGCTGGGTGGCGGCCTCCCAGGACAGGTTGTACCGCTGCTCGGGGGTCAGGGGCTACGGGTCGTGGGTCATGGCTTCCTTCACTCTGGTGACGAAGTCCTCGGATGTTTTGTAGGTCAGGCAGTTGGGGAACGACCGGAAGAAGTCGTTGGACGGGTGGTCGGCGCACACCACGAACTTGCCCATTGCTAGTGCCTCCGCGGTCGCGGTGCAGAGGACGTCGCTGATGCTCGGGTTTATGAAAACCTTGTACCTGAAAATGGAACAGTAGGACAGACATTCAAATTGACAAGAGAATAATGATATAACATCATCACATATAGGCAGAGAATGTCTACAAAAGGCAACTGAGTGGTTCTGGTCTTTTACCCATGAAGAGAATCATCCGCGTGGTCCCGGCCTTTATGAAAGTTTAGGTTCAGATTCAACTTCCTGGCAGCCGATTGCACCTCGTGTGAATCCTCACCGTTTCCATAGATGTCCAGCTTGAAGCCTTCCAAATCACTCTTGTGCTTCGCGAACAAATCTATTAACTCTCTGTAACCCTTGGCCCAGACCATCTTCCCCAGAAAATAAGCTCCCTTAGAGAAGGATTGCTGGCCAGACTCCCGTTCTGCTGCTATTCTCTCTCCGACCTCCAGAAACTTGGGGTTCACACCATGCACATTGCAGATCATCGACTTGGGCAGATCTTGAGTAGCACCTGACAGCCGTATGTTCTACATAGCATAGACACCAACTGATCAGACCACAAACGATAAACAGCCTGTAATATAGCATACAACCACACATCACGCGGATGGCTCAAACATCAGAGCAATAATATAATTTGTTGAGTACCTTATGGCAATAAGCTCTGGCGACCAAGTTATTAATGTGCTTAACAAAAAAGGCCTGAATAGCACCATTCTTCTCCCTCTTGATGTACTCCAAATAATTTGTATGCACTACACCGACGACATGATTGAATTTGTCTGTCCAACGTTTCCCATGATGATACCAGTTGAGGTGCTCGGGCTCTTCCAAGATTGCAATATCAGCTTCCTTTGATGGTATAAACTGCGAAGTGTCCCCAGCAGGAATTATGCTTCTCCTTTCTTTTTGAAACTGTAGTTGGAAAAAATTGCGACTACATGAGCTATTGCACATAGTGTTCAAACATTGTACTGAAAAAGGAAAAGTTACCTTTCCAGGATAAAACGATATTTTGAAGTCTGTCTTGAAACCAACTCTTTCCTCCAGCCAATTCCTCATATAAGTCTCTTGCTCTTGTGGTGAACTAAAAGTCATGCTAATGGGGTACACAAGTTCTTGATCTGACTTACAAAGCCAGGGCACTACCAAAGTTACATCTTGCTTGGAAGATTTAGCCAAGTATGCAGCTCGAAACAAAGGATTCACAGCTGTTCCAGTCATCCAGGGAAGACTGGCAGTGGTGACTATGGCAACATGTCTCTTGCCAGATATGTCTGACTTATGCCCATCACTCCAAAATCCACCTTCATAATGGTGTCCTGTACTCTGTAGGACACTAGCTATTCTTAGGTCGAGTTCATCCCCAACATTGTCATTTCTCAATGAAGATGGTTCACTTGCTGACAAAAACCTATATGCAGGGTGGTCCTTGCGCTTGCTGCATAGAGACTCCACCAACTTGTCACATACATCTAAAGCAGATGAGAAAGAATAATCAGCTCAATGCAAGCTAAACATTATAGCTATTGTAAACGAAAATCAAGCATCTTACCTCTTTTTATACCAAGTTGGTCGAATAGTGGTACAGATTGCTTTACAAAATAAGCAAGAAGTTCTCCTAAATCCAGTGGTGGAACATCCTGCACAACAGCGATACTGGTTATGCAAATGCAAAAGTGGACAAGATTGATTAGACTGTGTTCTAACAAGATGGAATGTTCATCTTTTGCTTAATAAGGATAACAAAGATATACAAAAGAGATCAGTTGTACCAGGATTTCAGAAAAATGTTACATAGTGACCATATTACTTTACATAAGTAATGTATTGAAAGCAACAGTTAACTTAATGATTTTTATTTAGATTGAACATTCTTGCAAAAGTCACTGTCAGAAGTCAGTAATTAAATATAAGCAAATAAAAGACGCCACTATGAGCAAAAGATTTCAGAAGTGAATCTCCTTGACAGGACTGTGAAACAAGAAGTGAATCAAGAGGACTAACCTCAGACGCTTCAGGCGCAAAGGTCATTGCTTTCTGCAATAAGAAGTGCAGTGGTGCGTCAATTAATCTGCTACAGGAACTAGAACAGTCTGCATCATGTATATCCCGAGATAAGCTTAATTAAGATTGACATGTTCCAAAAAAGTGTAAATTACATGATTATGCAGATACTGAATCTATTGAAGAGTGAAGACTATGACTAAATTTGCAACTGCTGACTTTTCATTGTTGAATTCTAGTCCTCAATGTCTATAAGTTCTGTTTATATAAATCTAAACATGAAGAAAATAAAATTGATTAGACTTGTAGACTTCACAGAAGAACATCTCTATGAGCATTGAACCACCAATTGTTTAATATTACTATTTTCCTTAACTCATTCAGTACATGATTCGCAATTTCCAATCTATTAGTTGCGGTGGCACATGACAGAAATATCAAATCTATTGAGCAGGTAAGAGGTAACAGTCCCAGAGTGCTCCTTCTAGCCTCATTTCTTCCAAATATGGAAACTATACCAACTAAAATCTTGAATTTACACACCTTGTTTTTCAAATTCTCAAGTACTCTTTGGATCAAAAACTACTATTTAGCAAAGCTACTAAGAAAATATGCACGATTCCACATTAAATTTGTGTCCACGAAGAAATTCAATTTCAAATCGCATGAGAGTTTATTCCCATACAAATTCAAACAAATATCAAAATCTTCATTTGACACCCAAGGGAACTGCACAATTTCCACAATCAACTTCTTCCAATTGAAAGACAAAACGCACACGCTCAATGGCTCAAGTAAGTTGACAGTCCTGCTCAACTTGAGCCGTGTTGGATTTGGGTTGTGTTGCTTGCTTATCGAGGTTTAGTATATCCTAATCAAAAGTGAACTATACCAAATGTTTCTAGAAAGCTTACCAAGCTGAGCTTGAGTTTGTGCAGCATGTCGCTGGGCGACTGGGCCTGCCTCCTCCGCTCGAGATCCCTGAGGCGGGCCTTGACCATCCTGACGGGCTCCCACTCCTCGGCCTCCTCCGTCTCCCACCTCCACCTGGCGGCCCTGGCGCCCCTCCACGCGTCGGCCTCGAACGCCTTCCCGAACGCGGACAGGTCCAGCTGCGTCCGCGCCGGGGACGCCGAGGAGGAGTAGGCGCGGCGGAGGCGCGCGAACAGCTCGGGCTCCGGCACCGGCACCGGCGCGCTGAGGAACGTCTCGAGCTCCCCGGCCCGCGCGCGGATGAGGCGGAGGTCCTCCCGCAGCCCGCGGGAGAGGAACGAGAGCGCGCCGTCGCCTGTCGTCCCCGCCCCGCCGCCGCCGCCGCCGGAGGCCGCGGCGGCCGGGCGGGTGTCGACGCCGAAGCTGGCCATGTGGACGGGCGGCGGCGAGTGGGGATAGGGATAGGGATAAGGATAGGGCTTTGCGCGCTGCGGGAGGAGGGAGGCGGTGGTGGCGGTGGATGATGGGTGGAAAGGATGGGGGAGGACCGGAGGAGGAGGAGGAGCAAGAGAAAGCAGCGGTCGAGGAGATTTCGCGGGCCCCGGCGCCGGCTGAAGTGGCGGCACGGAGGCGCTGAGGTGGACCCGGTCGGGCGCCAGCGGGAAGGCCACACGCGAAAGCAACGGCTCAGATGAAGGTTGTGAGGAAATCGACGGTGCTGGATGCTTCCACCTGGCATTTGGTCTTCGCCGCTGAATGGTTGGCACCCGCGGCAGGGAAAAAATTCTATGCATACAGTATGCACTCAACTACCTACCATGCATATGTGCTCCCATCGACTGCCACGTGTCCGCCCAAGGAGAATCAACGTCTGTCCTCGCCCGTGCTTTGCCCACTCGGCCGTGCTTCAGCCCACGAAAACACCTCCCGCGGCAAGGACTGTCGGCTGTTCCACGGACCACACCGGCCACGGCCATGAATTTCATTGGGAAAATTGGAATAGATGGTTTTACAAGATCTGTACAAAATACAAATGTTGAGTTCCTCTTCTTCTGAACCATAAGGACCCGTTTGAAATGTGGGAATCAGGAATTTAACAAGAATTTGTTCAACTTCATAGGAAAAACATAGAAATCATGAAACTTGCCGGTCGTAAGTTACAACAGAATTTGGCATACTTCCTCTAAAATTTGGCACCAACGTTAGCATAGAGCAACTCTTTTATCTATATCAGCATTCAGCAGGGAGACCGGAGACAAAGACAGAAGTGCACATATCTTGGCATGTACAGGCAGATTAGGATAGAACCAAGACTGAAAGCGACGCTCACTGGAGTTGGGCACGGCAGCTGTGTTGGAGCCTTGCACGCTTGGCAGTGCTACACTAGTAAAAGACCGAAAGCAACGACCATGCGCTGTTCTTGGCAGACAGCCCGCCGTGAAGCAAACGCCACTGCGGCACAGGTATCTGAATCTGGTACATTCCCCGAAGGCTCGAACCTGTACTGAATAGCCTGTACAAGTGCACGGTGACAGGTTCTTCGTCAGATGCCACTATGGTGGTCGGGCTCGCCTTCAGGCTTCAGCTACCTGCCAACCTCTGACTCTGGGGTGCCTCTCCCTGTCAGAGATCAGCATCAGCCTACAAATGTCTGGCACAGGAGATAGTCGCCTTGCCAGCCGCGGAATTGTCGATTTATCATTGCTGGACACGAAGAATGCCATGAAAATTCCCTTCCTGAGTTGCTTTGGATGCAAGAAAGGGCAAAGATGCTGATGCTTATGCGTTTATCCGTTTCTTCTGCCTTGCCTGCTAATTTGTTCCAGCCCTCAGTTGATTTGTCTTCAGTCAGGAATTCAGGATCAGTATCAGAATCTGTGAAATACACTGGCCCAACTTTCTACAAGTCTATTACAGCCATATGTGACTTATCCAAACGATGTGAAGTCTGAAGTGCTCCAATCACAGGCCAGGCTTAATGTCAACTCAACATAACACGGCGTCGACCGGTAAGATTGCTACTACTCCAAGCATATGTGCAGTATCTGCCAGCCCTGCTACTGTGGTCCAGGGTTCAAACTTGCTATTCGAGTTGTTTTTTTGTCAGCAACAGTATCAGAATCTTTGAAATTCCTAGGCCCAACTTTGGATTCTGTCACAGACTCACAGCCATATCCTAATTATCAGAAGAAGCCTTAGAACTCCAGTCAAGATGGCATTCTTCATGTTAACTCAGGAAGTATGGTACCGAATAAATCTGGATGTTAAGATTCTTACTTCAGGCATGTCTCCATTATAGCACAATACCGAGTACTGGCTTTCTAAGCACAAGTGGCCATTCCATTTCCAACAATGTCAGCAAAATAATTCCCTACCACAGAACATGTTGGAAACTCAGCAGCTTCTAGACCTTAATTTCAAGCATGCCTCACCACAAGTTCCCCGACATGGCAGCAACGCCTAAATTGTCAGTTTCATGGAAGTCTCAATCAGACCCTTGTTGCACAAAACTTGACTAGAAGCTAAACTTTGTAACCAAGCATCCATGTTTCACAAGTTCTATGACTGCACTGTTGGCTCCAGCAAGTTGATGTGAGAATTTGACAAGAAAATTGGCATGACAATCTACATTCACACATCACATGGGCATCGGTTAGAGGCATTTGTCATTCAGGCACAATGTCATGCGATGCCAGAACTGACCTGAAGACCTTGCCACCAATAGCAGACACTGTCAGCCAGTCAACAGATTTCTGAATTTACCAGCCGGGAGGGGCTCTTGCTGCACTGCATGAACGACTGAATACATCCAATGTACTAACAAGCAACACTACGTCACTACCACAAAGTCAGCTTCATGTCCAAGCAATCATCGCAAAAGATGAACGACGATGGATGACCAGATCTCGGGTCTGAACTGCACTTCAAGTCTTCAACTGCTGACGCATTAGTCAGACCGCAAGTTTTCACGCAATGCCATACCGGCGCATGAGCCCGGCCACCCGCTCGGCGACGTCGACGCGACCGTGCACGCGGCACGCGGCGAGAAGCGCCGCGAAGATGACCCTGTCCGGGCGCGCCTCCATCCCGGCCACGAGCCGCTCCGCCTCCTCCACCTCCCCGGCACGCCCCAGCATCTCCACCATGCACGTGTAGTGCTGCAGCGCGGGGCGGGGCACCCTCGCGAACACGCGCCTCCCCTCGGCCACCATCCCGGCACCGCCCTGTCGTCCGCCTCCGCCTCCATGACGGCGAGCAGCGCCAGCCCCTCCGCGCACCGCCCGTGCGCCGAGAGCGCGCCGGCGAGCGCGGTGCGGGACGAGAGCGTCGGGGGTGTTTCGTCGAACAGGGCGCACGCGGAGGCGAGGTCCCCGCAGGCGGAGTAGCCGTGGATGAGGGACGCCGCGAGGAGGGCGGGGACCCCGCACCGGAGCACCGCGGCGTGGAGGGAGGCCACCAGCGGCAGGGACGGCAGGGCGGACGCCCGGCGGAGGAATGCCGCGTAGCGCCGCCGTAACCGCATTGATGGATGAAGGATGCTGGTGGCGCCGCCTGTAGGGGGGCGGACGGACGACGATTTGTCCTGTTGCTTGTGCTCAAAATGTTGAGGTCGGCCCATGGGCCATGTGGGCCTCGTGGATCGGACCCATAGCAGTAGCATGAAAAAAGACTACATCTGAACTTTGATTTTTCTTCTTGAACTATTAAATTAGACAAAACTCTGAAAACCGTTCAATTTCTTTTTGAAATAGAGTTCAATCCTCAAACTATTTCTCGCGATATCTTCTTACGAAGTTTTGTTAGGGCATCTATAACCGCCTCCGATTTAGATGGACAACCCAGCAAGTAGACATCAAGAAGAATTCACTTATGACTCCCCGAACAATACTATACAATCTGTATTGAGCATTCCCATGTAATACCACAAGCTCCCATAGTAATTACATATGTTGGTTCAGGCATTTGCTCTAATCTCGCTAAAGAAGATTTGGAGTTGCTTAAAGGCCGTTCTTTAAGTTAAAAGAAGTTCTAATATAAGATTTTTAAATTAAAAAAAATGTCTCTAACCTTCTAAAAATTTCGAGAACAGTTGTAAAGATACATAGTGATATGAAAATCAAAATAAAATATCTATAACACGTGAAAATATCTCAAGCAGCTTCCACAAAATAGACTTAGCTCTAGGAAAATAGGGAAAGTATCAAAAACTCTAGAAAATTATTCAAAGCATTGGAGTTTCCTTTTGGGCAAGGCGCATGTTGGATTGGTTCATTGTCTGCCTCCACTTCGCGTGAGTCTTTGGGTTGGGTTGGGTTGTCTTGGATCCCTCTGAGATCTCAGTCACCTTGCTCTCTTTCGAGAGGGCGTTGAAAAGTTCGAGCAACAATCACGAGTGGGCACCAAATGTTGTCTGTTGGGGGCAAACACGCTTTGCATCACACTCCTCCCCCGTGTGTTCTGCTTACTAATTTTTTGACCTGTCACGTGATAAGTTTGGCATTTCGAAGGTAAGGTTCGAGAGGACTTCGCCATGTTTTGCCCATGTTTTGTGAAGGCAGCTTCACAATAGTTGGAACTGCCAAGTTGCCTTCGTTCACACCGGGTCACCAATCTCTAGGAGGCTGAAGGGTCTTGCGAAAGCATCTTCGCAGCACCCGAGGGGGGCGACGACAACCACCTAAGTGAAGCCTGAAAGCATCTAGGCCCCTAGTTGGGTTTCGATGATTAATGACAATACGAGATTACTGTGACTAACGTGTGTTTTGCAGTGGCAATTAAAGTTAGGTTATGGTAATGGCAATTGATTGGACAATCATGGTTGTCATGCCCCTACGATGAAAATCGTTTCGGTTTTCAAAAGATGGATGACAAGGTTAAGGATGGACTAGTTCTAAGTGTCGTTTGGTGTTAAAGAGACACTTAGAGTAGTTTAGGACTTTGTTTTTCCTTTGGCCGTACTATTAAGGGGGGTATGGACTAGTAGCTTGACCTAGGTGAGTCTAGTGGGTTAGGTGTGGTGAACACTTGTCAAATCTAGCACTAGGTAGCTCCTAAGTATCTCTAAGATCAATTGGAGCAAACTTCATTCACATATGATTTCGAGTTGGAAGTGAATGGAGGGTCAAATTTTGACCGGACGCTGGTCCCGGTGTGACCGGACGCTGGCAGTAGAGTCCGGTCAGTTCATTTGATCAACTAGAGCCGTCTAGTTGCGACCGAACGCTGAGTGTAAAGTGACCGGACGCTGGGTGACAGAGTCCGGTCAACTCTAGAGAGGTTCCAGAGAGGGAGAATCCTGATCGGACGCGTTCGGTCAATACTGACCGGACGCTGGTCAGATTCCGATTACTGACCGGACGCTGAACAGCGTAGTGACCGGACGCTGGGTGCCAGCGTCCGGTCAACATCAGTAAGGTTCTAGAGGGGTGTTTTTGTGACCGGACGCGTCTGGTCAGTGTTGACCGGACGCAGGTCAGAGTCCGGTCACAACTTAACGGCTCCTTGGCGGGGATAACTGACCAGAGCGTCTGGTCACCCCGCAGAATACCATTTCAACTCCATAACGGTTCGTTTTGAATGAGGAGGTATAAATACTTCCTCTATTCATTCAAGGGATTACTCTTGCCCATTTCAATAGCTAAGAAACACCCTTGAGAGTGCCAAGGAGAGCAAGAGCCTAGTGAGGTGATTGAGATTTGAGAATCCAAGATTAAGGCCTCATTAGTAAAAGGAGAGTAGCAAGTATGCATCCACCCTTCTCATTAGGCTTGTTGTGGTCAAGTGAGAGTTCTTGCTTGTTACTCTTAGTGATCGCCATCACCTAGACGGCTTGGTGGTGATTGGGAGTTTGGTGATCATCCGGTGGAGCTTGTGGATGACCCAACTCAAGTTGTGAGCGGTTGTGGGTGATTCACCACGACGGAGTGTTAAAGAATCAACCCGTAGAGAGCACTTGATCCTTGCGCGGATCAAGGGGGAGTTACACCCTTGCGCAGGTGCTCCAATGAGGACTAGTGGGGAGTGGCGACTCTCTGATACCTCGACAAAACATCGCCGCGTTCCTTCTCCTATCTTTACTTTAAGCATTTACATTTGAGCAATTCAATTCTTGTCTTTACCTTCCTAGAATTGCCATGCTAGAGTAGGATTAGAACTTATGTTGCAAAACTTTTGTGCGGTAGAACATTACAAATACATTTTAGGCATAAGGGGTGAAGTGGGCTAAGTGTAGGGTTTAATTATTGCAAAGAATTTTAGAATTAGCCCAATTCACCCCCCTCTTGGGCATCTTGATCCTTTCAATTGGTATCAGAGCCTCATGCTCGCTTATTTAGGCTTAACCGCCTAGAGAAAGATGTCCCACAGGGATGGACCTCCTCCTATCTTTAAGGGAGATGATTTTCCTTATTGGAAAATCCGCATGGAGGCTTATTTAGAAGCTCTTGATGTTGGAATACTTAGAGCTGCCTCACAAGGCTTTCCAAAACCTAGGGATGCTGCCAACCTTCAAGGCGATGAGGTCAATTACGAAAAATAGAATGCAAAGGCTAGAAACACTATCTTTAGAGGCCTTTGCAAAGATGTGTTTAATCGTGTGCGGAACCACAAGGACGCCCATGCACTATGGTTGGACATTTGTGCGCTCCATGAGGGAACAAAGAGTGAGCGTGAGGAACGCTATCATCTCGTCATGAAAAAGCTTAATTCTTTTGAGATGCTTCCTAAAAAAGTGCTAATGAGATGTACTCACGCTTAAATGTTCTTGTAGAGGAAGTCAATGGGCTTAGACTTACACAAATGCAACCATCCGATGTTGTAAGAAAGATCTTGAGTGTCCTCCCCATTGACAAATATGGACACATTGTGACCATGCTTCATCAAGGTGATCTTTCCACCGCTACACCAACTCAAATCTTGGGAAAGATCAACGCTCATGAGATGTATATGCACATCACACCATAAGATGACTCTTCTTCTACCAAGAAGAAAGACAAAGACTTGTCATTCAAGGCTAACCAAGAGAAGGGCAAAGCAAGAATTGAGTATGAGAGCTCAAGTGATGATGAAATTGATGATGCAAGTCTTTCTCTCATGGTGAGAAGAACCGCCAAGATGCTTAAGAAGCTCAACAAGAATGGTGTGAAGTTTGATGGCAAGAAAAAGAAGTTCTTCACTAGCAATAGAAGAAAGCCAATCTCCGAGATGGATTTGCTATAATTGTGGAGAACTTGGTCATCTAGCTCATCAATGCCCCAAGCCAAAGAAAGACAAATACAAGAAGAAGAACAAGGGCAAGAAAGATGACTCAAGCAATGAAGATGAAGATGAGAAGAAGAAAAACAAGTCATACAAGAAAAAGGATGGCAAGAAGAAGGACTTCCACAAGAAAAGAAAAATGGCAAGGCATACATCGTCGGTGATTGGCTCACGGATATTGATTCATCAAGTTGCTCATCCGATGATGATAGTGAGAACGAGAAGGTGGCCGCTATTGTGATTGACTCTTTATCATCTTCACCAACACCACCGCCACCATCCTCTACACACCTATGCCTTATGGCCAAGGGTGAACAAAAGGTATCAAATGATGATGATAGTAGTGGTGATGATCATGCTAGCAATGATGATAGTGATAATGATGATGAATTTGAATCACCTTCATATGATGATCTTGTTAAATTGCTAAATCAATACACTAAGATCATTAGAAAGACAAGAGCTAAGAATGAAAAGTTAGAACTTAATAATGACTCTCTTTTAGCTAAATGTGACATAGCAGAAAAAGCTAGTGTTGAGCTTAGAGAAGAAAATGAAGCTATGTCATCCAAACTCAAGGAGCTCAAATCTTCTAAGAAGGAGCTTAAAGGAAAACATGATAAACTTAAGAGGATACATAATGAGCTCACCACTAGCTATAATATGCTAAAAGAAGAGTGTACCAATCTTAAGATTAATCGTGATAATCTTGTTGTCTCTCATGAGTTTCTATCCAATGAGCCACATGATGCTACTAACCATGTTGTTAAGATTGATATAGCTACATCATGTGATGATTTGATCATTGAGAGCATTGAGCAAGGTTCTAGTAGCAAAGGCAAGCAAGTGGTTGAGTCCGATAACTATGATGAGTATGTCAAGATCAAGAATGAAAATGAGAAGCTTAAGAAAGATCTTGAAGAACTATCAACCACCAACACTATTGTGATAGAGACTCTTGATCATGATGGTGATTTAATTCTTGAGAATGAGAATCTCAAAGAAGAGAATAAGAGACTCAAGAAGGAGAAAAATAATGATGCACTCAAAGAAGAGAACAAGAAGCTCAAGCTAGAAAAAGAACATCTCAAGATTGGATTGAGCAAGTTCACAAGAGGCAAATCTCTCCAAAGTGAGCTACTCATGAACACCGTCATGAAGATGGATAGAAGTGGAATTAGATATTTGGCAAATCAAGAAAAGAAGGCTCAAGCTCAACAACAATAATAACACAAGTCAAGGCCAAAGCCAAAGAGGTGTTTTGAGTGTGGACAAGAAGGTCACTTTGCCCATGAGTGTCAAACTCCACCACCACAACCCTTGCCCAAGCATGCTAGGCCCTTTGCTTTCAATGCTCATTATATGCTTAGAAATGATTCTAGTGGAAAAATAAAAGTCATATTCTTAGGACCTCCCAACAAAAATAGGCCTAAGAGAATTTGGGTTGCAAAGTCACTTGTTGAGAAAGTGAAGGGCCCTCATCAAGTTTGGGTCCCTAAACAAGCTTGATCTCTTGTGTGTAGGTGAACTACAAGACCGGTGGAAGTCATTGGGTAATTGATAGTGGTTGCACTCAACATATGATCGGTGATCCTCGTATATTTACCTCACTAGATGAAGAAGTAGATGGTCAAGAAAGGATTGCATTTGGTGACAACTCAAAGGGTAAAGTTAAGGGATTGGGCAAAGTGGCAATATCAAATGATCATTCAATCTCAAATGTGCTATATGTTGCTTCATTGAGCTTCAACTTGCTATCCGTTGGTCAATTGTGTGATCTTGGTTTTCAATGCTTGTTCACCGAGAAGGAAGTGGTTGTATCTAAGAAAGATGATGATCAAGTTATATTCAAGGGATTTAGATACAACAACCTATATCTAGTGGATTTCACCTCCAAAGATGCTAACTTGAAGACATGTCTATTCACCAAAATATCACTTGGGTGGCTATGGCATAGAAGACTTGCTCATGTTGGGATGAGCTCACTCAAGAAGCTTATGAAGAATGAATTGGTGAGAGGGTTGAAGGATGTGAAATTTGAGAAGGACAAGCTTTGTAGTGCATGTCAAGCCGGTAAGCAAGTTGCAAACACCCATCCTACAAAAGCTTTCATGTCAACAACAAGAGTGCTAGAGCTCCTTCACATGGACTTATTTGGACCAACAACATACAAGAGTTTGGGAGGAAATCTTTATTGTCTTGTGATTGTTGATGACTACTCTAGATATACATGGGTGTTCTTCCTTCATAACAAAACTGAAGTGGCATCATGTTTCAAGAAGTTTGCCAAGAGAGCACAAAATGAGTTTGAGGTGAAGCTCAAGAAGATTAGAAGTGATAATGGAAAAGAGTTTGACAACACAAACATAGAAGCCTATTGTGATGAAGTTGGAATCAAGCATGAGGTCTTCGTAACATATACGCCTCAACAAAATGGTGTAGTTGAGAGAAAGAACCGGACACTTATCACACTTGCTAAAACAATGCTTAATGAGTACAACACACCCAAAGCTCTATGGGCGGAAGCTATCAACATCGCATGCTATGCATCCAACCGCCTATTCCTTCAAAAGTTTCATGGCAAGACACCTTATGAGTTGCTCAATGGGAAGAAGCCGAACGTCTCATTCTTCCAGGTGTTTGGTTGCAAATGCTACATCTACAAGAAGCGGCAACACCTAGGGAAGTTTTAAAGACGTTGTGATATTGGTTTTCTTATTGGTTACTCATCAAAGTCCAAAGCATATAGAGTATTTAATCATACCACTGGCTTGGTTGAAGAAACATATGATGTGGAATTTGATGAATCTAACGGCTCATAAGGAACACATGAGAATCTTGATGATGTAGGTGATGAACCATTAAGGGAGGCTATGAAGAACATTCCGATTGGAGACATCAAGCCTAAATATGATGAAGATGATGTACAAGTGATTGATCCACCTTCTTCATCAAATGTGCCACAAGATGATGATAAAGATGGGAGAGTAGAAAATAAAGATACTCATGTCTCACATGATCAAATGGTGGCACAAGCTCAAGATGTTGATGCTCCACAACCTCCCCCTCAAGTGGTTGATAGAAGAAATTCACCTCTACTACAAGCACATCCACAAGATCTCATCATAGGGAGTTCATCAAAGGGTGTAATGACTTGCTCTCAAAAACTTGCTTCATTTATTGAACATCACTCTTTTGTCTCTTGCCTTGAGCCTAAAAAGGTAGAAGAAGCTCTTCAAGATCCGGATTGGATAAACGCCATGCATGAAGAGTTGAACAACTTCACCTGAAATGAAGTTTGGACTCTTGAAGAGCGACCACAAGGAGCAAAAGTCATTGGAACAAAGTGGGTGTTCCGTAACAAGCAAAATGATCAAGGCATTGTAGTGAGGAACAAGGCAAGACTAGTTGCAAAGGAGTTCTCTCAAGTTGAAAGGTTGGATTTTGGAGAGACCTTTGCACTAGTTGCAAGACTTGAAGCTATTCGTATCCTCCTTGTATATGTATCGCATCATGAAATGAAATTATATCAAATGGATGTTAAAAGTGCATTTTTAAATGGCTTTATAAATGAACTAGTTTATATTGATCAACCTCCCGGGTTTGAAGACCCTAGATATCCTAATCATGTCTATAGGTTGTCCAAGGCGCTATATGGGCTTAAGCAAGCCCCAAGAGCTTGGTATGAGCGCCTTCGGGATTTCCTTATTGAGAAGGGTTTCACCATTGGGAAGGTCGACACCACGCTATTCACCAAGAAGCTTGATGGAGAGTTCTTCATTTGTCAAGTATATGTTGATGATATCATATTTGGATCATCAAATGAAGATTCTTGCAAAGAGTTTGGTGAATTGATGTCGAAGGAGTTCGAGATGTCAATGATTGGAGAGCTTACATTCTTTCATGGTTTTCAAGTCAAGCAAATGAGAGAAGGGATTTTCATCTCTCAAGAAAAGTATACCAAGGATCTTCTCAAAAGGTTCAATATGGATGAATGTAAACCAATCAAGACACCAATGCCATCTAATGGACATCTCGACCTAGATGAGGGAGGTAAAATAGTTGATCAAACTCTCTACCGCTCTATGATTGGTAGCTTGTTGTATTTAACCGCATCTAGGCCCGACATCATGTTTAGTGTGTGTATGTGTGCTAGATTTCAAGCTAATCCTAAGGAAGCTCATTTGGTTGCCGTTAAAAGAATCCTTAGGTATCTTAAGCACAGACCAAGCATTAGCCTTTGGTATCCCAAAGGAGCTAGATTTTAATTAGTTGGCTATTCTGATTCGGATTATGCCGGTTACAAAGTTGATAGGAAAAGCACATCCGGAGAGTGCCATTTGCTTGGTAGATCACTAGTGTCTTGGTCCTCTAAGAAGCAAAATAGTGTGGCTTTGTCCACCGCCGAAGCAGAATACATTGCCACGGGTGCTTGTTGTGCACAAATACTTTACATGAAGCAAACCTTGCTAGACTATGGTGTAGTTCTAGAAAAGGTACCTCTTTTGTGTGACAATGAGAGTGCGGTAAAGCTTGCTAATAACCCGGTTCAACACTCTCGCACCAAGCACATAGATATCCGCCATCACTTTCTTAGAGATCATGTTGCTAAAAATGATATTTCACTAGAAGGTGTAAGGACCGAGGATCAATTGGCGGATATCTTCACTAAACCACTAGATGAGGCTACATTTTGTCAGTTGAGGAATGAGCTCAATGTGCTTGATTTTAGTAACTTCACTAGAAAATGAGCCTGTGTTGTCCCTTGCATTGCATTGTAATATACAACATGTTTAATTTATGGTAATGCATTTAGGCCTTGTCTAACATGGTTAAGATAACCGTCGAAAAGCGTGTGAAGAAGCTTAACCTTGGATCAAACTTGACAAGCAACTAGAATTACTTTCAAGTATTGCATTGCATATGCATGAGTGTTGTTTTGTCGTTTCCTTTCGATTATCCTTTTATTATCTATTTTCTTAAAAAGAAGTATAGCCTAAGGCAAAATATTTTGAAAAACTTGAGGGTTTGAGAGAGGTCACTCACATCAGTCCCAATTGGTGTTTATTTGGATCTTATTGAAGTTGGGACTTGATTGGGAACAGGCAGCGCGGAGGGACATTGAAGATTTGCTAAAAAAGGGCGACCGGACGCTGCACCAGACTCTAGATTCCAGTGTCCGGTCAGTTCACAGGAGGTGAATAGAAGCGCGAAGGAGTGACCGGACGCTGAAACAGTAACTTCCCTGCGTCCGGTCAGATGACGTCCCTGCATCCAGTCAAGTGAAGAAGGCGCTATCATGATCAACCAGACTCTGGCTGTGTCTGGTCAGTGGTGATCGGACGCGTCCGGTCGCGACTTGAGGGGATTTGGACCTCGCTATAGTCGACCGGACTCTGGGTGGCAGCGTCTTGTCATTGCCACCAGAGCGTCCGGTCAGTAGAATTCGTGCGGATCCAGGACTCTTTCTTCTTTCCTTATCCGTCTTGTTGGGGGCCACCATATAACTGCAGCGCCGCGCCGTGCTTGACCTAATCCCATGCCGACTTCACCGTTCCTCACCACATCCACGCTGTGCCGCCTTGCCAGCACTAGCGATGCCGTACTAGCTCTCGCGCCATCGTAGCCCACACTGCCGCGCTCCCTACCCGCGCCACCTGCTCTGTGCCGCCTGCTCGTAGCCGTGCCGCCGCACCCTGCTCATGCCGTGCTTGTGCCGTCTGCCCTAGCTGCCGTGCCGTGCGTGGTAGTCGTGCTCCACACCCAAAGCACAGCGCGCACCCTTGCCCTACACCGACATCGCCAGCACCACCATCGCAGCGCCTACATTGCAAATTGCTCTGCCACCACGCAGAACCCTAACCCTAGTTTTTGTCGATTTCGGTGGTGCCCCTCGGTTCTTTCCTCTGCTGATTCATCGCCGGATCGTCTGATTTCATCAGGTAGGAAGCCATCGCCTCTAATTTCATATCCAATGCTTGCTTCTTAGGTTTTCGCATCTCTAGATATACATTGAGATTATTGAAAGGTCCTAATGGCTAGAGGGGGGGTGAATAGCCTATTAAAAAATTCTACAACAACACTTAACAAAATGGTTAGACAATTATGAGGCGAAGAAAGAGTTCCGCTAGCCTACTCAAAATGCAAGCCACCTACCACAATTCTAGTTTAGATAGTATCTATTCACATAATAGCTTTGACACTAACCCTATGTTAGTGTGCTCTCAAAGGCCAACTAAAGAGCCACACCAACCAAGCAAGCAAGCTCTCACAACTAGCTACACTAAAGAGCTTGACAACTAGTTTGCGGTAATGTAAAGTGAGTGATCAAGAAAGTTATACCGCCGTGTAGATGGATGAACCAATCAATCACAAGAGTGAATAACAATGAAGACCAATCACCTCAGAATCAAAGGATGAACACAATGATTTTTACCGAGGTTCACTTGCTTGCCGGCAAGCTACTCCTCGTTGTGGTGATTCACTCACTTGGAGGTTCATGCGCTAATTGGCATCACACGCTAAACCCTCAATAGGGTGCCGCACAACCAACACAAGATGAGGATCACACAAGCCATGAGCAATCCACTAAGAGTACATTTTGGCTCTGCGCCGGGGAAAGGTCAACAACCCCTCATAATCACCACGATCGGAGCCAGAGACAATCACCAGCTTCCGCTCGATGATCCTCGCTACTCCAAGCCATCTAGGTGGCGGCAACCACCAAGAGTAACAAGCGAATCCCGCAACGAAACACGAACACTAAGTGCCTCTAGATGCAAACACTCAAGCAAGGCACTTGGATTCTCTCCCAATCTCACAAAGATGATGAATCAATGATGGAGATGAGTCGGAGGGCTTTGGCTAAGCTCACAAGGTTGCTATGTCAATGCAAATGGCCAAGAGAATGAGCTTTAGCCGGCCATGGGGATTCGCTCACAAAATAGAGCCATTGTACCCCTTCACTGGGCACAACGCGGGGTGACCGGACGCTCCGGTCCGATCGACCAGACACTGGCCCTCAGCGTCCGGTCACGTGATTCATGCCACGTGTCCCCTGCTTCAAATACTGTTTGTCAGATTTTAATGGTCATCTGTTGACCGGACGCAACACATAAAATGACCGGACACTCAGCTATCAGTGTCCGGTCGTTTTCAGTAAGGTTCCAGAAACAAATTTCTTCAACCGGACGTGTCCGATCATGCTTGACCGGACACGACCAGTGTCCGGTCACTTGTTGACTTTTTTCTGCGCTGTTGGTCAACACGACCGGACACAGCCTCCCAGCGTCCGGTCGCTGAGCGACCCAGCGTCCAATCGTTTGACCGACGCCAGCGTTTTCGCTGTTACAGCTGACTGGACGCACTGGTTCCACTGAGACCAGCGTCCGGTCACTTTGTGACCAGCAAGACCAACTTCTCTTCATGTCTATCTTCTTTACCCTTGCTCAAATGTGCCAACCACCAAGTGTATCACCTTGTGCACATGTGTTAGCATATTTTCACAAATATTTTCAAGGGTGTTAGCACTCCACTAGATCCTAAATGCATATGCAATGAGTTAGAGCATCTAGTGGCACTTTGATAACTGCATTCCGATACGAGTTTCACCCCTCTTAATAGTACGGCTATCGAACCTAAATGTGATCACACTCTCTAAGTGTCTTGATCACCAAAACAAAATAGCTCCTACAAAATATACCTTTGCCTTGAGCTTTTTGTTTTTCTCTTTCTTCTTTCCAAGTCAAAGCACTTGATCATCACCATGCCATCATCATCATCATGCTATGATCTTCATTTGCTTCACCACTTGGAGTGTGCTACCTATCTCATGATCACTTGATAAACTAGGTTAGCACTTAGGGTTTCATCAATTCACCAAAACCAAACTAGAGCTTTCAATCTCCTCTTTTTTGGTAATTGATGACAACCCTTACACAAAGATATGAATTGAAATTCTATTGAATCCATGTTGCTTGCCCAAGCATATTTACCATGTGTAAAAGGATATGGACAAGTTTCATGAACCCCAAATGGTAGCAATTGCTCCCCCTACATATGTGCTAAGAGTTTGGATTGTAGCTTGCACATATGCTTAGATAGGAAATATAGGAGACAATGTCTACCAAATGATGTTAAGGTATAAAATATGGACCTTTGAAGCGTGATACCAATCGGAGTGCACTATTATACCATCCTTAGCACCATAGTTAGCTAGATACCATTTGAACACTTGATAGCTAGATACCACTTGTAAAAACTTTGTAAATATTTGGAAATGATACCACTTAGTAATATTTTGAAATGAAATCACTCGATATCCTATGCATACTAGATTTTCATTTCATCATTCAAGTTTACAACTAGCATTCATCACACAAGCATGGATATTTAGAATTTAAAACTTGTGCCATGCAAGCAAACATATGAAATGCACATTCAAATGCATCATATACAAGTTCATGAGCTTGCTCCCCCTACTTGTGTGCTCAAAGTTTTAATTTGATCCCTTTCCTTTGTCATATTTCTCCTCCTATGTCAAGTTCTCCCCATGCACTAATATCTTTATTATTTCTCCCCCTATCACTTATATCTTTGTTTCTCTCTCCCTTTGTCATTAATGACCACAAAGGCTTAAATTATAGATAGGTAGGATTATCAAAGTCAATCAATGGGGTGAGAATCATTTTCCCAAATTTGGTCCAATCTAGATCATTTGCTAAAGATATTCAACTCGGTTTGATCCAAGGACAAGCTTCTTCACACCTCCAAATAAGGGTTATCTTGTACCATGTTGAGTTAAACACTTAGAGCTTATTTTCTAGATTAAACACTAGGTTTACAAGTCCACAAACATGTCATATGCTACCACTAGATCCAAATAAGCATAGAAGCAATAGTGGTACCATACAATCATCAAAATCATTTGATTTTCATGAATGAGCCTATTTAATGTGAAAGATGTCTAGACGTACTAAACAAGTCCTTAGCAAGGATGTATGCCATACCAAACAATTTTTATCTTGGATTGGTCAAAGGAGAGGCATGTCATATAAGTGGGGGGTGCATCAACACATATTTGAGAAATCCAATATGTTCAACTTATTCCTTAGCTTGCAAAACCTTTTCTCATCCAATGGCTTGGTAAATATATCGGCAAGTTGATCTTCGGTGCCTACACTCTCAATGCAAATGTCCCCTTTTTGTTGGTGATCTCTTATGAAATGGTGGTGGACATCAATGTGCTTTGTTCTTGCATGTTGAACCAGATTGTTGGTCAACTTGATTGCACTCTCATTGTCACATAGCAATGGCACTTTCTTGAACTTGATTCCAAAGACACTCAAAGTGGCCTTCATCCATAGAATTTGTGCACAACAACTACCGGTGGATATATATTCAGCTTCGGTGGTTGATAATGCAACACTATTTTGCTTCTTTGATGACCATGAAACAAGTGATCTTCCCAACAATTGACATGTGCCCGAGGTGCTCTTCCTTTCAACCTTGCATCCCACATAATCCGAGTCAGAGTAACCAACTAGCTCAAACTTTGCTCCTTTGGGATATCGCAAACCAACATTTTGTGTATGCTTTAAGTACCTCAATATTCTCTTTGTAGCCTTCAAATGACTTTCTCTTGGTGAGGCTTGAAATCTTGCACACATGCATACACTAAACATGACATCCGGCCTTGATGCGGTCACATAGAGTAGGCTTCCAATCATAGACCGATACAATTTTTGATCCACCATATTTCCACTTGCATCACTATCCAAGTTGCCATTTGTTCCTATTGGTGTACTAATGACTTTGCTATCACTCATACCAAACTTCTTGATCATGTCCTTGATATACTTGCCTTGACTCACAAATGTACCATTCTTTAATTGCTTGATTTGAAGACCAAGGAAGTAACTTAACTCTCCAATCATGGACATCTCAAACTCATTAGCCATCATCTTTCCAAACTCATCACAAAAGTCTTGATTGGTTGATCCAAATATGATGTCATCAACATAGATTTGCAACACAAATAAATCTTTTCCAATCTTCTTGATGAAAAGAGTGGTGTCAACTTTGCCCATCATGAACCCTTTAGAGAGTAGGAAATCCCTCAATCTTTCATACCATGCTCTAGGTGCTTACTTCAAGCCATACAATGCCTTCTTCAACTTATACACATGGTTGGGCTTCTCATCATCTTCAAAACCGGGAGGTTGCTCAACATATACTTCTTCATTGATATAACCATTGAGAAATGCACTCTTAACATCCATTTGATAGAGCTTGATGTTGTGGGCACAAGCATAGGCTAGCAAGATTCTTATTGCTTCCAATCTAGCAACCGGGGCATATGTTTCTCCAAAGTCAAGACATTCAACTTGAGTATAGCCTTGTGCTACCAATCTTGCTTTGTTCCTTACTACTATTCCATCTTGATCTTGCTTGTTTCTAAATACCCATTTGGTTCCAATCATATTGTGTCCCTTTGGTCTCTCTACTAATTCTCATACTTGATTTCTTGTGAAGTTATTCAATTCTTCATGCATAGCATTCACCCAATCAACATCCTTCAATGCTTCATCTATCTTCTTTGGTTAAATGGATGACACAAATGAGAAATGCTCATAAAATGAGGCTAATCTTGATCTTGTTTGTACACCTCTAGAAATATCTCCAATTATAGTGTCCAATGGATGATCTCTTGCAATATTTGTTGGTTGGAGTATTAGAACTTGATTGCTTGCACTTGCTTGATTATTGGGTTGAGATGATGTACTAGCCACTTGATCTTGTTCATTGTCATGAGAGCCACTTGTACTAGCTTGATTTATATCATCTTGCACATTTGAGTTAGAGAGCACTTGCACTTGATCATCTTCATCATCATTGACTTGCCTAGGCCTCAATTCACCAACATCCATGTTCTTCATGGCATTTGAAAGTTTAATGCCTCTAACATCTTCCAAGTTCTCATTCTCTACTTGTGAACCCATGGTTTCATCAAATTCAACATCATGAACTTCCTCAAGAGTACCACTATCCAAATTCCAAACTCTATATGCTTTGCTTGTAGTGGAATAACCAAGTAGGAATCATTCATCACATTTCTTGTCAAACTTGCCTAATCTAGTGCCTTTCTTCAAGATATAGCATTTGCAACCAAAGACCCTAAAATATGCAATGTTGAGCTTTCTACCATTCAAAAACTCATATGGTGTCTTCTCTTTCAATGGGTGACAAACTGACAATAGAGGCGATTGCTACAATAGCAAGCCATGTTGATAGCTTCGGCCTAAAAGGATTGACTCACATTGTACTCACTAGCATAGACCTTGCCATATCAATGAGTGTTCTATTCTTCCTCTCAACAAGGCCATTTGATTGTGGAGTGTACTTGGCCAGGAATTGATGTCTAATTCCAAATTCATCACACAACTCATCAATTCTAGTGTTCTTGAACTCACTACCATTGTCACTTCTAACTCTCTTGATGGTTGTTTCAAACTTATTGTGAATGCCCTTGACAAATGATTTGAATGTTGCAAACACATCACTTTTATCCACTAGAAAGAATACCCATGTGTATCTAGTATAATCACCCACTATCACAAAGCCATATTTATTTCCACCAATACTAGTGTATTGTGTTGGCCCAAATAAATCCATGTGCAATAACTCAAATGCTTTACTAGTGCTCATCATGCTTTTCTTAGGATGGGTGTTTCCAACTTGTTTGCCGGCTTGACAAGAGCTACAAAGTTTATCCTTCTCAAACACAACATCTTTCAAGCCTCTAACCAAGTCATGCTTAACCAATCTATTCAATTGTTTCATTCCAACATGACCAAGCCTTCTATGCCATAACCAACCCATGCTAGACTTAGTGAACAAGCATGTAGATAATCTAACTTCACTAGCATTGAAATCAACCAAGTATAGATTCTCATATCTAAAGCCTTTGAAGATCAAATTTGAGCCATCTACACTTATGATTTCTACATCATCTACCCCAAATATGCATTTGAATCCAAGATCACACAATTGAGCCACGGATAGCAAATTGAAGTTCAAGCTCTCTACTAGCAACACATTGGATATGCTCATGTCATTAGATATTGCAATCTTACCAAGCCCTTTGACCTTGCCTTTGCCATTATCACCAAATGTAATACTATCATAACCATCATTGCCATTGGTGTTGATTGAGTTGAACATTCTTGCATCACTGGTCATGTGTTGAGTGCACCCACTATCAAGAACCCAATGCCTTCCTCGGGCTTTGTAATTGACCTACAAAAGAAGATCAATTTCTTTTAGGTACCCAAACTTGCTTGGGTCCTTGAAGGTTAGTCACTAAGCTCTTTGGTACCCAAATAGCTTTCTTCTTTGAGCCCATCCATGGGTTACCAATGAACTTAGCCTTCACACCATTTGTACCCTTAGTAAGCATATAGCATGAATTAAGCTTAAGGTGTAACACCCTAGGTGTTTGTCACTAGTTAAGCAATGGGTTTAAACTCAACCATGGCATGTTAAGTGGTGATGGAGATGTCAGATCAAATCTACAAAAATAAGCCACCACTTAAACTTGGACCATGCACCATTGCTTACATGTTGCCCTTTCCAAAAAAAATATGCTTGAGTAATGTTGGATGTACTTCTTTCATGTGTCTCACATCAATATCCATCTATATTGATCCATGGAAAAGTTTCATGAAGTTTGGAATCAAGAAGTCACATGAAATGATAAGTTACATCTTTGTTGGAATTGCCCTATTAAGTGAATGGAAACATTGGTCATTAAATGAACCTTGCAACCTTGCCCAAATGACTCTAGAGGAACTCTACAACAAAAGTTATGAAAGGTTCATGTTGAGCAAGTGGCCAGAAAATGCTTCAATAGATTAAAAAGGATAATTTAAGCTTTATCGTGATGCTACTTTGACTTGGTTTGAACTGTGTCTTAGAGTATTTGCATGGCAGTGGAACCTAAATAAAAGTTGTAGTTCATCTTATGTAGAACAAACTTTGTTTAATGGTCAAGAGCTAGATCAGCTTTGAAGCAAGTCAAACCGAGGCCCAAAGATTGAACTCAGTGCTGTTTTGGAAACCTCGAAAATTGGCTAAGTCTGGGATGACTGAAATTCGTGTTTCAGTTTTCGTGTACCTACCTTTAGCGAATTTTAGTTTGGAAATCATTGAGAATTAGACGAGACTCCTTTAAGCAATATTGTAGTACACACGTAGCTCTACGTAACGATGCAATCGGTTGATCAAATAATCGATCTGTTTAGGAGATATGATGGGAGGAAAATGGAGTTTCGGTTGTACGTTTGAGGTGGTATTGGAAATTTGTATCCCAGCTGCAACAGAACGCTCGCGCCGCGTGGCCTCCTATGCCTGCGCCCGTCGCCACCTCACCCTAGGTGCATGAAAGCCGAACTTGAGCCCTATTTTCCCCTGCCCTCTTCATTCTCCCTCTCCCTTCCTCTACATTTTTTTTCTTTCTCCCTTACTGAGCCAGACACAGCGACAGCAAGAAGCCATTGCCGCTGCCGCAAATCCACCGTAGCAACCATGTTGTTCTCTGGTTCCTAGGACCTACAGCTGCTCCAACCTCGCCTGGATAACCCCCTTGTTTTTCTAGTCCCCAAGCTCTAACCGGCAGCCCCTCCTCGGTCGTAGTTCGCCGCCACCGCAGTTCGTCGCCGCCGGTGCCACCTGCTGCCGTGGCCAGGCTGCTGCTGGCTGCAGCCGGCCGATCCAGGGTCAGGCGTGGCTGAGGGCTGGCCATGGCTGGATCCCAGCACCCCCAGGTCCAACCCCGATGCCCCCTTGCTGGCTGACCCGACGACGCTGCCCCTTCACAGCGTCCGGCGTCGTGAGGTTGAAGAAGACGGGGTGAATCTTAAATAGAAGCTCTTTCATGTGTTCACTTTGCATAAAAGCCAGACACATGTATTTACATATATGAGCTTTGTTGGTTTCTAAGATTTCCAGGGTTCCTAATGCAAAAGTATTTTCCTTTTTTCGGTTTAATCTTTTCTTTTGCAAATTTATGTGCTGAACTTTAGAAAATCGTAATAATTAGTAGAAAAATCGTAAAATAACAAATGTAGACTTTTTGGAATCCTTGTGAAATTCTCTATGCACTAGATCTATAATATGGCATGTTTTAGTTTAAATATTTTGCTGTAAAAATAGATCTATGCAGCTAGGTTCTTGATACTTGTCATGTCTTGTCTTTTTCATAACTGTAGTTCTTTTGCTCAAATAAATGTGAAATTTTTATGGAGTCCTCATCAGGTGATTGTTGTTGTCTGCTAAACATTTCAGGAGTTTAGGATTTATATTTTAAGAGTTATAAAAATAACAAATGCCCTGTATTGCCTTGCTCCTACTCTGAACAGTTCTGCATGTTGGAATTAATTGGCTCAGTTAAGTTATGAATCATGACTTGATGAAAATACATGAGTTGTATTACTTTTATTAAGATTTTCAAAAAGCTAAATATCATGATTTTTGGTTAAGTAGATCTTGAGTTATACTTGCTTAAATCTCTGTGGCTGTTTCTGCCCCAAACCCAGAGAGAGTTTCCTTGTTCTTACTGTGGGGCCTTCTTAATAGTAGAATTAGCTTTAGGTGTTTACAACAAAGTTGTTTAGAATTTACTAAGATTTCTAAAAAGCCTAGAACCATATTTATTGGAGATGTATAACTCCATTTGTAGCTGTTTGAAGTGGCATATCAGTTTCTGTCTATGTTTTAGACAGAGATTCATTCATTGGATTAATTGACCCTTCTAACTGTAGAATCATCTTAATATGAGAATAATAAAGTTGTAGGTAACTTCCTAAGGTTTTCAAAAAGTTATGGTTCATGTTTGTTGGAGGTCTAGAACTCCAGTTATGCTTCTCTGAAGTTCCTATCAGTTTTCTGTACCACTGCTGTTGGGCTGGATTTGCAGTTTTGCTTGTGCAATTATTTTTGTGGTGTAAATGATGTTTTATATGGTTGTAGTGAATACAAAAGTTGTAGAAAATTTCATAATCTTGCTTGTGTTCAAATTTTAAGACCATAGGCTTGATAGTTTAGGAGTTACATGACTTTTAAGTCTTCTGTCAGGTTTTTATTGTATTCTGTGCAGATCTGAAACATTGGCATGTTTGACCTAGTTAGCTTTGGAATAAGCTTTTGGTGATAATAACAAAGTTGTATATAATTCATGTATCTAGTTGTTGTTAAAATTTGGTGGTATTTGGCCTTGTGGTTTGTGAGTTATGCCTGTTTAAAGTTGGGTTACAGAATTGATTGCTCTCTATCTTGTTTAGACCAGTTTCTGTAAATATATAATTTCGACCCACTTAACCTATGAATCATGCTTTGATGGTTATAGATGAAATGTAGAGAATTTCATAAGCTTTCCTGAATGTCTTGTTGCATGGCTATTGGATTTGTATAACTCTAGTTATGATCCAAACATGAAGCTATTGTTTCCAGTCCAGAAATAGACATATGCTAGTTGTGGTTGTTTACTCCATGTGTTGCTAAGTGTGGCTTATGTCCTTGTTGATGGTCAAGTTATGATACTTATGACCTTGTTAAACTTGTGTCATGCTTGATGTTCTTGCTCTCTATAGTTAGTTGTGTGATGTTAGTTAAATAGCTATTGGTGTCTATGTCTTGCATAATCTTGTGTTTGTCTTGAATGCTTATGTGATGCATCTTGTGTTACCATTCATTACATTCATACACATGCAGCTTGCATATCATTTAGGTACGCTAGATGAACCACGTGCCGGATGGGATGTTGGAGCTGAACCCAAAGACGATGTATGGTGGACCTATCCTGAAGATGGAAGGACTGGACAAGTGCTAGGATGGGAGATGCTCACCAAGCGAGTGTCGTCTAACAAGCACTAACCTAGTGTTGGATTCCAGGCAAGCCCCAGAGCATTTTAAGTCTCCCAGTATTTTACAAATGATTACTTAAGTTCTTACGATTGTCGCATTAGGTTATAAGAATTGAATGGAATCACTTGATGCATATAAATTCCTTGTCTAGATATATACACCGTTAACCCTGTGTAGGTCTAGGATCGAACGTATGCTTAGCCATGCTTAGACCGGTAGAGTCGGGTGATTTCCTGTCACCTGTGAGATATAGGTGGATACCGGAGCACGGTTGGCTATATTTGCTATCGTGGAACAAAACCATGGGGTGATGTAAATCGAGGCCGGACGGAGTCTATGTGTAGGTTGACTCATGTGATTCCATCTGTGCCGGTTAAGGACCATACCATTATTGAAACTTCTGACAAGATTGAACGCATGCCTATCACTTAGCTGGCCGGATAACTCATTCTGACCGCGAAGCCGAGTAGCTCAACTCAGGCCGGGTCCTGTTCTGTTGTGCGCTCCTTGCAGGGAGCCAAACTGAGCCCAAGGGCAGGGTAGTCCTGAACGTCCTGGCCTTTGGTGTCCTCGATTGTGCGGCGCGGTACGAACTCACAAAATGTGTACCTGAGTTGTACCAAAGGTGACCTAAGGTGACCGTTGATCTGGTCTGCCTGGGTTTGTGTTAGGAATAAATTCCCAGCTGGTTAAAATCAATTCGAATCGCCGTTTCTCCCGGATAGTGAGAAACTTGGCTAGCTCTAGCATCGTAGTAACTGTGTTATGGAACATGATGGTTCGAATGAATATGGAATTACAATATCTGCTATGGTTACTATTGTATGCTATTAAAATGATATACCACATGTTTGACACATGATAGTTGCTAATTTAGAGATGGATAGTCATAATTAACTTGATAACATAATTATAATTGTATAAATTAGTTAATTGCTTTTTATGCAAAATGTTGTCAAGCTACATCCACTTATACAGCCTTGCATGATCCTTGGAGTCAATTTTATTTCTGGTTATGACGGGTAAGTCTAGCTGAGTACATTCGAGTACTCAGGGTTTATCCCACCATGTTGCAGGTGAGGTTTCGGCCAGCTGAAGATGGTGGCTAACCGCCGGTGGGCTCGGTGATTCTATGTTATCTCTCATCTATATGCTTTTATCTGAGGATGTCACTTATGATAGCAATGTATTTGGAACTTATATCAATGTAATCCTTTGAAAGCAAATGTTGTTTTCACTAATCGGTTTTTAAACCCAAACTTATACTATTATTTGTGAAACCATTTGTAATATTATTTCTGCTACAACTCTGCGTATGTGATGTGTATTTGCTTAATCACGTGATCTTGGTTGTGATGTTGATTTACCGAGGTCTTTCGGGACACTCGGCGGACTACTGGGTTTATATAAGTGAGAGTATGCGCGTGTCAACGTGTTAGCGGGGACAGTCGTACTTGATCTTGTATAAATTGGGCGGTTCTATCACATAAGGGAGGATACATTAGCATTTTTGCTCTTGTTGGTGCATTCGTGCTTTTTATGACCCACTTGCTTGCAACTAATGCAAAACCGACTATTGTTCTTCACAAAACTAGTCTTGTGAGGAGCAAAGGCCGCCTTGCCTTTCTTGGGGTTATAGCCCAATCCCTCTTTGTAGAGAGAAGCTCTTTGGCTACCCAAGCACATAAGCAAGCGGTCCTCACCACCATAGGCCTTAGCCAAAGTGTGAGTGAGCTTGTTAACCTCCTTCTTGAGATTCTCATTCTCAACCACTAGTGAGGCATCACAAGTGAGACCATCATTACTAGATGAGGTGGAAGTGGAAGTACTACAAGAAGGGTTAGTAGAAGGAACAATGATAGGCATAGATAGTGATTCATCAATTATATCATAAGTTAAACCTACATCACAAGTATCAACATGCTTCTTTTTTATTTTGCTCATCAAGCAAAGAGGAATGAGCCTTTTCAAGCTTTTTGTGAGCCTTGCCAAGCTTCTCATGGGAATCCTCTAGCCTCTCATAAGATGCATTGAGCTCATCAAAGGCTTGCTTAAGGGCTTTTAGTTCCTTACGCAAGCTTTTGCATTCCCTTCTCTTGATGTCAAAGTGTTCTCTAGCATCTTCTAGCATGTCAATTAATTCATCCTTAGTAGGTTCATTATCATCATCATGTTCTTCATCACTTTCATCATCACAAGTTTGTACCTTAGTGGCCTTAGCCATGAAGCATGATGGAGAGTCGAAGAGAGAAGGCTTCTCATTGATAGCAATGCTTGCAAGAACCTTCTTCTTGGTGGTCTTGTTATCATCACTATCGTCATCATCATCACTTGATGAAGCATCACTATCCCAAGTGACCATATATGAACCACCCTTCTTCTTCTTGAAGACCATCTTGTCCTTCTTCTCTTTCTTTTCCTTTTTGTCCTTCTTCTTGTTTTTCTTGTTGTCATCATCATTGTCACTATTGTATGGACATTGAGCAACAAGATGATCTTTGCTTCCACACTTAAAGCACCTTCTTGACTCTTCTTTGTTCTTGGATGAAGACTTCTTTCTTCTAGCACGATAGCCCTTCTTCACCATGAACTTGCCAAATCTCTTGACAAAAAGAGCCATCTTCTCATCATCATCATCATCCCATGAATCATCTTCTTCACTTGATGTTTCTTGCTTGGCTTTGCCCTTGGATGATGTGGCCTTGAATGCCACTCTCTTCTTGTCATCCTTCTTCTCATCTTTCTTCTCCCTCTTTTCTTCCTTCTCATCATCATCTCTATAAGCATCATCGGTCATAATATCTCTCAAGATTTGGTTTGGTGTTATTGTGTCCAACCCAGTCCTCACTAGCAAGGTGACCAACATGCCAAATCTTGCGGGTAAACATCTCAAGAACTTATTAGAGAAGTCCTTGTCCTCTATCTTCTCACCAAGTGCTTTGAGATCATTGATAATCACCTCCATCCGATGGAACATGTCCGGCACACTTTCATCCTCCTTCATCTTGAAGGTTGCAAACTTTTCTTTAAGAATATATGCCTTTGCACCCTTCACGGCTTGAGTGCCCTCAAATGATTCTTCCAACTTCTTCCAAGCCTCATGAGCTCTATCAATGTTCTTGATTTGCTCAAAGGTTCTCTCATCCAAAGCATCATGAATGGCACTAAGAGCAATGTCATTGTTTTGGAGAATTATTTCTTCAGCGGCGGTGGGAGCATCTTCATCTTCAATCTCAATTTTTGTTTCTACCACCTTCCAAATCATCCTATTGATTGACTTGATATACGTTGTCATCTTAGCCTTCCAATAGGGATAATTTGAGCCATCAAATTGGGGTGGCTTCTTGGTGTTGTTGATTTGAGCTATTTTTACACCGAAGGTTGTTAAGCCTCAAATAACGGTGACCTCGGCTCCGATACCACTTGAAAGGTCCTAATGGCTAGAGGGGGTGAATAGCCTATTAAAAAATTCTACAACAACACTTAACAAAATGGTTAGACAATTATGAGGCGAAGCAAGAGTTGCGCTAGCCTACTCAAAATGCAAGCCACCTACCACAATTCTAGTTTAGATAGTATCTATTCACACAATAGCTTTGACACTACCCTATGTTAGTGTGCTCTCAAAGGTTAACTAAAGAGCCACACCAACCAAGAAAGCAAGCTCTCACAACTAGCTACACTAAAGAGCTTGACAACTAGTTTGCGGTAATGTAAAGAGAGTGATCAAGAAAGTTATACCGCCGTGTAGATGGATGAACCAATCAATCACAAGAGTGAATAAAAATGAAGACCAATCACCTCGGAATCAAAGGATGAACACAATGATTTTTACCGAGGTTCACTTGCTTGCCGGCAAGCTCCTCCTCGTTGTGGCGATTCACTCACTTGGAGGTTCACGCGCTAATTGGCATCACACGCCAAACCCACAATAGGGTGCCGCACAACCAACACAAGATAAGGATCACATAAGCCATGAACAATCCACTAAGAGTACCTTTTGGCGCTCCGCCGGGGAAAGGTCAGTAACCCCTCACAATCACCACGATCGGAGCCAGAGACAATCACCACCCTCCGCTCGACGATCCTCGCTGCTCCAAGCTGTCTAGGTGGCGGCAACCACCAAGAGTACCAAGCGAATCCCACGGCAAAACACGAACACCAAGTGCCTCTAGATACAAACACTCAAGCAATGCACTTGGATTCTCTCCCAATCTCACAAAGATGATGAATCAATGATGGAGATGAGTGGGAGGGCTTTGGCTAAGCTCACAAGGTTGCTATGTCATTGCAAATGGCCAAGAGAATGAGCTTGAGCCGGCCATGGGGCTTAAATAGAAGCCCCCATGAAATAGAGCCGTTGTACCCCTTCACTGGGCACAACGCGGGGTGACCGGACGCTCTGGTCCGATCGACAACTGGCCCTCAGCGTCCAGTCATGTGATTCATGCCATGTGTCCCCTGCTTGAAATACTATTCATCAGATTTCAACGGTCGTCTGTTGACCGGACGCAACACATAAAATGACCGGACACTCAGCTACCAGTGTCCGGTCGTTTCTAGTAAGGTTCTAGAAATGAATTTCTTCGACCGGACATGTCCGATCATGCTTGACCGGACACAGCCAGCGACCGGTCACTTGTTGACTTCTTTCTGCACTATTGGTCAACACGACCGGACACAGCCTCCCAGCGTTCGGTCGCTGAGCGACCCAGCGTCCGATCGTTTGACCGACGCCAGCGTCTTCGCTATTATAGCTGACCGGACGCGCTGGTTCCACTGAAACTAGTGTCTGGTCACTTTGTGACCAGCAAGACCAACTCCTATTCATGTCTATCTTCTTCACCCTTGCTCAAATGTGCCAACCACCAAGTGTATCACCTTGTGCACATGTGTTAGCATATTTTCACAAATATTTTCAAGGGTGTTAGCACTCCACTAGATCCTAAATGCATATGCAATGAGTTAGAGCATCTAGTGGCACTTTGATAACCGCATTCCGATACGAGTTTCACCCCTCTTAATAGTACGGCTATCGAACCTAAATGCGATCACACTCTCTAAGTGTCTTGATCACCAAAACAAAATAGCTCATACAAAATATACCTTTGCCTTGAGCTTTTTGTTTTTCTCTTTCTTCTTTCCAAGTCGAAGCACTTGATCATCACCATGCCATCATCATCATCATGCTATGATCTTCATTTGCTTCACCACTTGGAGTGTGCTACCTATCTCATGATCACTTGATAAACTAGGTTAGCACTTAGGGTTTCATCAATTCACCGAAACCAAACTAGAGCTTTCAATTATTTATATATCCTATCTATTCTATCATGCAGCGAGCCAGTATTTTTGAGGTTACTTTGGCAGTTGTCAGTGAACTCGGGGCCAAGCTCGTGAGTACGGATCAAGGCAGTGTCAGTTGGTAGTAGATTCTTGTCAGTGATAGTTGTTCTTTTCAGCTCCATCAATGGCACGTGTCAAGAATGCCAGAGGTGGTCCCGATGATGAGGATTCGGAGCCTCCGCCTCGCCTGTCTACTAAGGTGAAAGACAAGGGAAAGAAGCTTGCGACAAAGAAGCGGAAGTTTGTAGATGTTAATACTGAGAGAGCAGCAACAATGGCAGCAGCAGTTGAGAGAGCAGAGAGAGGAGGAGCTCGAAGTGGTGTCCGCATTGCAGATCAGCTTTCACCAGCACAGAGGGCAGCTATCGAGAGTGTAGGGAGACATCATGGTAGTCCAGCTAGGACTGTCATGCTTGAGGGATAGTGTGTCGCTATGGAGGAGACTTAGCCTCAGGGGGAGATAGTTGAGCAGCAGGCATAGCCAGCAGAGCAGACTCAGGAGGTAGAGTAGACCGAGGAGACAGAGTAGGTACCACAGCCTCAGCTTCGACGCTCTGGTCGTACTCGTGCTCAGGTGACACCGAGGCCAGAGACACAAAGGAGGGGTTCTCGTCCACCTCCTAGACCACATGATCCACCTCCAGTGACTCACCTTGACTTGAGGGCAGCCACAGCCAAGCAGGTGCAGTAGCTCAGGTTCGTGCAGTTCAAGGACTAGTTTTCACCGAGGCAGGATGGGCATGCTTTAGAGGGATTCTATACACCACTATAGGAGTATTTCTATCATGCATATCTTAACAGTGGGGTTGCTTTCAGATCACAGAGGGTTTGTTCTATTGAGGCACTTGTAGCAGGAGCAGGAGAGCAGATCTGCCCTCACCTATCTTATTTGCTAGGATTGATAGGCCTACTTGGATGGACTGGCAGATATGTTCCATCATGGGTCCGTGAGTTCTACGCTTCACTTTGGATTAACCTAGGCCACAGGTTCATACACTTTGCATTCTGAGGCCGTGACTACAGGCTAATGAGCTTCAGGGTCAGAGAGATTCTTAGGTTACAGGAGTCACCCATTTGCCTTCATGAGGTTTGTTATGGTTAGACAGAGCCTCCTAGACGCCCTCACAGTGGTCTTGTGCCTCCTACAAATCTAGTCCGACCTTGCTTCACAGAGCCATTCGGTGAGGGGTCGAGCAGGACACCTAGAGATCTTACTCCTACAGCTAGGTTGCTTGATGCTATCATGAGGAGGACTTTGCTCCAGAGGATGGGTTATCGCGAGGGATTGACTCGCATTTAGTTATGGTTGATCAAATCTCTGATGCAGCAGATAGTGTTTGATATTTGGGATGTCATTCTTTTAGAGATGGAGGACACTCTTGCAGAGGGGTTCAAAGGTCATCGACAGTTGTCTTATGCTCACTAGATCACATTTTTGATTCACAAGGCAGTTGTAGTGAAGTCTCCTGAGACGATGGCAGAGTATACTGGTGCCACTACAGAGTTCCCTTCATACAACATGACCCACTGTCGATGTTTGACCACCGATAGCCTGCCACAGGGGTACCCGGGGCAGTATGTTCGGGCTTCAGCGTATGCAGAACTCGATGGTTAACGCAAGAGATAGTCGATTTATCCTGGTTTAGGCCCTCGATCGTGGATCGAGTAATAGCCCTACGTCCAGTCAGTGTTAACCTTTGTGTTGGATTGACTATGAAGTGTTGTATTGTACAATTGTTGTCTTGAACTCCCGATCTAAGGAGCCCTGCCCTCCTTTATATGGTCAGGAGGTCAGAGTCCTAGTCGGTTTACAATGAGAGTTCCTAGTAGGATTACAGAGTAATACTGCTACTAAGATTATAGGAGAAGAATCCTAATTAGACTAGGTCTTCTTCCTTCCTTGCGGGGTATCCCGTGGGTCCCGCATAGACAAGCCCCCGAGCACTTCATGGTTGAGTTCTAGAAGCCTCGTCTTGTTTCTTCAAGTCTCGTCGAGCAGGAACAAGCATTGTCCGAGTGCTTTCTTGAGCGAAACCATGTAGCGCTTCGTGAGATCTTTGTGTGGTGTGTACTTTTTTGAAGAAAAAGGTACTCCCATTTGGATGTAGCCCCCGAGCCTCTTGCTGTTTGGCACAAGTAGCTTTGAGGGTCTTTTCTTGAAATCCCCCTGACTCTTCGTCAAAAGGTTTCCGGGCATATACCCGTCTTTTTTGTTTAAAAGAGCTCGGATTTAGCTATGTCCGGGTTCTTTTTGTTGAAAAGAGCTCGGATATTGCTATGTCCGGGTTCTTTTTATCTTTTGGTCTTGAAGTCGTCTGTCTTGAAAAAGTTTTCTGAGTGACGTGCGCTTTTTTTCTTTTTTTGAAAAAAGTGCACTCACTGAGTGTAGCCCCCGAGCCTCTTGCTATTTGGAACAAAAAGTTGGAGGGTCTTGAATCTGAGTTGTTCGAAAGAACCGTATATCTCTCCTTTTGCAGCCCCCGAGCATATATCTGGGTTGTTTTGTTCAGGAAGAACTCGGATGCAGAGTCTTAGCGTATTCTCTGGTAGTCTGCTGTTGTCAGATATAGTTGTATGGTGGTGGTTGAGTGTAAATGCCTTTTGTTCACGGGTTGTACTGTGTTGGTATATTCTTCTGAATATGCTCGTCTTCGAGTACTGTTCCATCTCGCCTGAGTCTTCCATTATTGAGTCCTGTCTTTTCACTGTGTCCTTTGTTAGGCTTATTTTGTTGGTACTCCTAGTCCATGTGCACCGCTCCTTTGATCTATAAATACCCTCCTGGAGTGCTTGTTTTCATCCATTGAACATTTTGTTGAAACCTTCGTGGTTATGAACATGGTAGTTTGTGAAGTAGAGCAGCCCCCGGGCGTGTCTTGTAGTTCCTGTGTGTCTTGTCGTAGCTGGAGGAAGTCTTGTGATAGGGATTAGAGGTAGGCTAATCTCGCAGCAGCATTGTACCAGGATGTACGTGGCGGTAGTTGGAAGAAGTCTTGTGATGTGGGCTTTGTTCCTTCATCTGGCAGTTCTGGGTTGATCCTCATCGCCTGTCTTGAGACTGTCCGGTGCAGATCAACACCATATCCAGCATCACATCGGTCTTGGGTAGACAGATGCCTGCCGGCCTTCTCTGCTCCATGTTGTCCTGCCGTGCTGCTGATTTCTGCCTTGGATGCACTGCGTCCGTTGTAGCCGATGGCGGTTTGTCCTTCCGAGTAGTAATTTGGGACACGTAGTCGTTCCAGAGCCTAGCCATGTTCGTGTTCCTCTTTGCTACTTTGCTTTTCATGGTACCGAGTACATTGGGTCTTGTAAGATTTGTAATCTTCTATTTTTGAAGTCGCTTGTAATGGAAAGAATCTTGTCTTCTAAGTTGTCATTTATTTTTTTGCTGTAGTTCCGGTTGTTCATGAGTTTCCCGAGTTCTTTCCGTAAGAACCGAGTTCTTATGTTCCTTGTGAAGTAGCCCTTCTTTTCTTCATGGTTGACAGGTTGTTTTTGCAGTTATCTGATAACTCTGCAGTAGTGCTGGATGGATAAGTCTAAAATCTACCCGTTGAATTGTACCGTTGTGTGGATTTGTGCCCTCAGTCATTTTAGCTGTGTCAGTAAATGGACCGTTGTGTTCTCACATGTTGCTTTAACGGGCCTGGTGGGCCGTTTTTATCGCTGTAAAATCTATTTAAAGACCCTTCATCTTCTTTTTCTTTACTGCCCTTCTCTTGCCTTGAAACCCTAGCTCTCAGACGTCCGCCGTCGCCATTGCCGCCGCCGTCTTAGCACCGCTGTCCAAGCTTTCTCTTCTCCTAGTTGCTTTTTTGCCTTCGTTAGTACATGGGTAAGAAGAAAACCGCGAGCAAGTCCTAGTCAACCTTCGTGGATGAGGAATCATCACTCTCCGTGATTGAGAATTAGGAGTTCGTGGCCATGAGGGCTGCCTAGAAGTCTTGGCCGGCTCCGACGATGACCGAAGAGCAGCTTCACGAGCTTGTCAGCGACGGCTTGATCCAGAGCAAGGACTTTTCTAAATGGAGAGCTCCAGGCGAGCATCGGGTCCCTGCTCCCGGTCCTGGTGAGATCGTCCTCTTTGTCTCCTTTGTCCATGCTGGACTCTGCCTTCCCACTTCTGCCTTCCTCCATCGATTCCTTAATTATTTTGGGGTTGCTTTGAACCATCTTACCCCCAATGCTATCCTCCATCTTTCTGTCTTTGTTCATCTTTGCGAAACCTTTCTTGGAATTCCTCCTTCTCTTTCCCTCTTCCGTTTCTTCTTTCGTCTAAAACCACAACCCCGTCATGATGACACTTTTGTTCTTGGTGGGTGTGGGATTCAGTTCCGTCAGGGTCTGAAAATTAAATTTTTTGATTATGACTTAGTTGACTCTGTGAAGGATTAGCGTTCCAAGTGGTTTTATTCCGCCAACATGATTCCTCCCCTTTCCATTCATTCTTCTTCTGGTCCCATGGTTAACGATCGATGGGAAAAGAAACTCTTGACGGATTATGAGAACCAGGCGATCAAGCCGCTTGTTGAGAGGATAAGTACTCTGAAACAACAAGGTTTGACCGGCCTTGGTATTATTTCTAGTTTTCTTCGTCGTCGAGTCCAACCTCTTAAGGAGCGAGAAAACTTTGATTTTCAGTACTCTGGGGCAGAGGATCCTTCTCATATGGTTCCTGCCCTTGAGTTGACCGACGAGGAGGTGCTCGAGCGTCTTCGGAAGATGCTAAAAGGGGTGAACGTCGTTCCTTACGATGTTGTTGAGTATTGCGCTAAGAACCCTCCTCCTGATGTGAGTTGTTTTTCTTTATTCGAGTACTTTTTGAATTTCCTTTGTGGTCTCCACCTTTGTTTAATCTTTCTCATCTGATTGTTTTACCCTTCTTTGTAGGAATTGGGGCGCAACTTTGTTGACCCAATCCCCCTAGATGTCCTCCCTACCGTGGTGAATACTGGGGAGGATCTTGCTGGGGCTTCTGCAATTAGTAAGTTCCAAATCACCACATCATTTCCTAGAGTTTCTTCCGGAGTTGTTGATGTATATGAAGAATATGTTCCTCGTCCAGTCCCCTGAGGTCCTCGTAGCGTCTCGAAGAGGGGGTGAACGGATGGTTCTTCATCTAGTCTGCCTGCTTCCAAGAAGTCTCGCAAGCCAAGTACTCGTCCAGGTACTCTAGTTGTAGCTAGCATGCTCTTAGGTGAGCATATTTAATACTCTCTGTCCCTTTGTTTTCTTGTTTTTATCTTGAACCGAGTACCTTTGTTCTTTTTTCAGCAGGTGCCCTGGTGGCCTTGGTTGAGACTGAGGGGGAAGAGGATGACGAAGTACCCCTTATCATGCGGCGGTGAGTTGTTTTCATATTCCCTTGCCGTTGAATTTCTCCTCTTTGTCTTGACTTTTAGTCTTGATCTTTTTGTAGTAATCGGACGTCGGGTATGGGTTCTTCTGAGGCTCCTACGCCGACTTCTTCTGAAGCTCCGGTGTTGAGTTCTTCGGTAGCTCTGGTACCGAGTTCTTCCATAGCTCCGGTGCCGAGTTCTTCCGGGGCTCCGGTACCAGCTTCTTCCGGGGCTCTGGTACCAGCTATACCGCTCCTGCCGCCAAGTGGCGGGGACATTTTTGCCGCCATGGTCCCCCCTATGAGGTCCTCTTTTTGTTTTGCGAAGAAGGTGGCTGGGTGAGTGGATTCTGGCTTCATCTCTTTGCTTCTGTTCTCCTTTTCTCTGGTTCTCATTGGTGATTTCTTTTATCAATTTTTAGTCCTTCGTCTTCTCTCGTTTCTTCATCGACTTGTTCTCAGCCCTCCGTTGTGCCACCGAGTACTGAGCCTCGGGACTCGCAGTGTACTATTGGTGAAGTGGCTGCGGGGGCGACGAAGCTTTCTGGCATGGTGCTGCTGCAGACTTGGTTGCCCCGGAGGTGACCGTGGCCATTGCGGCAGGTCCTTCTGAGGGATTGGCCTTGGCTTCCCGGGAGGTCGCTCTGGTCGTGCCTTCTTCGCCTCGATCGGCCTCTCCTTCTCCTTCTCTTGCCTCCGGTGGTTCGTCTCTTGCTGACGATGTGGTGCAGCAGTTTGATGCCACTCATCGACTATCGGAGTTAACTGCTGCCTAGGGAAGTTTATCGACCCTTGCGACTTCTTTTGGAGAAAATCTCCAGGTAAATTTTTCCGCCGTTCCTTCTTTGGACATTCGCTTTTCTTCTATCCTCATTCCTTGTTTTTCTTTGTCTCTCCTTGCTCAGTCCTTCTCTCATGATCATACCGGCTTCTTTTTCTCGTCTGAAAACAAGAAAAAGTTGTCTTCAGAAGTGAGCGCCCTGAAAGCTGATCTTGACCTTCTTCGGGCCGAGATGGAGGCTGAGCGTCAAACGCATGAGGAGGAGGAAAAATCTCTTCGTGCCCGGGTTGTTGAGACCGAGAAGCAAAGGGATGCTGCTTTCCAGGAGGCCGTGAAGAACTTGGAGGCCGTGAAGAAAGAGTGCAACGGTATTGCGGGTTCTTTTTGTTTCCTTCTGCATTCAAATTCTCCTTTCTGCTGACTTGTTGTTTGTTGTCTTGTCCAGCTCTCCAGGTTGAAAAGCAGAAGCTCTCAGAGGGCGTTGAAGAAATAAAGACTCTTGTTCGTACAAGTCACAACAAGGCTGAGGAGGTAATTACTCATGCTGAAGAGGAACTCGCGCTTGCTAAGTTGATTAGGCGTGGAGCTGATAGAGATCTTGTGTAGGCCCAAAAAACTATTGAAGACTTGTCTGGCAAGTTGGCGACGGCTACTGAAAACTGGAAAGCTTTGTGGAAATCTTTTCGTTCAGTAGCCGACGTTCTCTGAACTCCAGCAGATGGTGGGCAATCTTGGGCTCAGTTGATTCCTCGAATTTCGACTCGTTTCCAAGAGTTTGTGAAGAGGTGCGCTCAACTGTGTACCAAGAATGTCCTGGCCTAGGTCCGGGTTCTTGCTCCAGTGGCTCCTTTGTCCAAGATAGCAGAGGAGGCTGATAGTCAAGAATACATTGATGCCGTTGAGAGGATGGAGCCTAAAGTTGAAGACTTAGCTAGTAGGATAGTAGATAATCTTAATATTGTTCTCCCTTCTCCTGATGATGAAGCTTGACGTATTTGACCCTTATGCCCGGGCCTTGTAATATGACATTATGCTTCTTTTGAATGAAGATTTTTTTGTTGATGTCTTCTCTGCCTGGATGCCTTGTTTATTCCTTAGATGATTTGTCCAATTGGTCAGAGTTACTTGACTTGCCGAGTACTTTGTCTTGCTTTCATCTTTGCCTTGTAAACAACTCTGCGCGCTATTTTGACAAGCTTTCTTGATTTGTCGAGTACTTTTCTGTCCCATGTAAACAACTCATTGTATATATAAATCTTTGTGCTGACAACCTTTCTTGATCTGTTGAGTGCTTGTCTGGCCTTCTTCTGTGCCATGTAGACAACTCGTTATATGTAGGTCTTTGTGTTCTTGGGTATCTCCAGTGTAGCCCCCGAGCCTCTTGCTATTTGGAACAAGTAGCTAGAGGGTCTTGCTTTTGAAATTGCTCTGGTTTATGCCCCGGCTTAGTTTTAGTCATTTTGCTTTTATTTCGGGTTCTAGCTTGTTAGCTACCCTCATCGGCGGGCTCAAGTGTTTTTTAGCTATTTTGCTCTCGGCCGGGATGCTTAGGCATGTTTTCAGCCATTTTGCATTTTATTTCGGGTGTTAGCTTGTTAGCTACCCTCATCAGCGGGCTCAAGCGTCTTTTCAGCTATTTTGCTCTTGGCCAGGATGCTCAAGCGTACTTTTAGCCATTTTGTATTTTATTTCGGGTGTTAGCTTGTTAGCTACCCTCATCGGCGGGCTCAAGCGTCTTTTCAGCTATTTTGCTCTCGGCCGGGATGCTCAGGCATATTTTCAGCCATTTTGCATTTTATTTCGGGTGTTAGCTTGTTAGCTACCCTCATCGGCGGGCTCAAGCGTCTTTTTAGCTATTTTGCTCTCGGCCGGGATGCTCAGGCGTATTTTCAGCCATTTTGCATTTTATTTCGGGTGTTAGCTTGTTAGCTACCCTCATCGGCGGGCTCAAGCGTCTTTTCAGCTATTTTGCTCTCTGTCGGGATGCTCAGGCGTATTTTCAGCCATTTTGCATTTTATTTCAGGTGTTAGCTTGTTAGCTACCCTCATCGGTGGGCTCAAGCGTCTTTTTAGCTATTTTGCTCTCGGTCAGGATGCTCAGGCGTCTTTTCAGCCATTTTGCATTTACGAAACAACTCGGGGAGAGCCATGAGACATGTTTGTCGAGAGATAATCATCTTTATTGATCATGAATATTGATGTGTTACAATGATACATAGCGCTATCTTTGTTGATCATGAACGTTGATCTCTTGTGTCTTGTATACATATTTTCCCTTGAGTTGTTTTTATGCGTAGAATCTTCGTAGCTGGCTGATGTGCCATGTATTGTTGACTTCTTTTCCATCTTCAGTTATGAGCTTGTATGTGCCTGGTCCGATGACTTTTGTGACTATAAAAGGACCTTCCCATGGACTGAGTAGTTTGTGGCGTCCGTCGGTTTTTTGTACTCTTCTTAGTACTAGGTCTCCGACTTATAATGATCGAGACTGGGTATTCTTATTGTAGTGGCGCCTTAGTCCTTGGAGGTATCTTGCTGATTGTAGGGTAGCGTTTACTCTGACTTCTTCTGTACTGTCGAGTTCTAATCTTCGTGTGTGTTGTGTGTTCTGCTTCTCCTTCGTCGTATTGCTCTATCCTTGGTGACGTCCAGATCAAGTCTGCGGGTAGTACGGCTTCTGATCCATACACCAGGAAGAAAGGTGAGTATCCGGTGGCTCTGCTTATTTGAGTCTGTAGCCCCCATACAACCTTGGGTAATTCTTCAATCCATTTTGATCCATAGTCTACTAGTTCTTCATACAGTCTTGGTTTCAATCCAGCTTTAGCCCTTTCTACCTATCCGTTTGCTTCTGGATGTGCGACTGATGCGTAATCAATGCTGAAGCCACAATCCTATGCCCAGCTTTTGAATTCTGTAGCTGTGAAGGGAGAACCCAAGTCTATGATGATTCGATTAGGCATGCCCAAGCGGTGCATAATGTCTTGGATGAACTCGACTGCTTTGGCTGCGCTGTATTTTGCGAGTGGTTTGTATTCGATCCACTTGGTGAACTTGTCAATTGCTACAAAGATGTACTCGAAACCACCCTTTGCTTTCTTGAGAGGTCCTACTTGATCTAGCCCCTAGCAGGAGAAAGGCCAAGCGGGTGGGATGCAGATGAGGTTGTGGGCTGGCATATGAGCCTGTCTTGTGAACATCTGACAACTTTTGCATCTTCTGACGAGTTCTTCTGCGTCTTTCAAAGCGGTTGGCCAGTAGAAACCAGTGCGAAATGCTTTGTCGACTAGTGTTCTTGAGGCGGCGTGATTTCCATAGCAACCTGAGTGTATTTTGTCTAGAATTTGTTTGCCTTCTTCAAATGAGATGCATTTTAGGAGTACTCCTGATGATGCGGCTCTTCTATATAGCTTGTCTCCTACTAGAACGTAATTCTTGCTTCTGCGAACGACTCGTGTGGCTTTTTTTTCCCCCTGGCAACTTATTCTCTTTGATGTAATCAATAAAAACCTGTGTCCATGAAGTGTTGATCACCAGAATCTGGTTGCCTTTGGCTATGAGTTATGTGGTTGTCTCACCAGGTTGTTTGATAGAAGGAGCTGATAACTCCTCTATGAATACGTCGGGTGGGACCTTTGCCCTGTCAGATCCAAGCTTGGCAAGAACATCTGCTGCGATGTTGGAATCCCGCAGGACATGTAGAATTTCTAATCCTTGGAAATGTTTTTTGAGTTTTTGGATTTCAGCACAGTAAGCACCCATGTTTTCTTTGGTGCAATCTCAATCTTTGTTGACTTGGTTGATGACTACTGCCGAATCACCGTATACGAGTAGTCGCTTGATTTCGAGGGTAATAGCCACTCTTAGCCCATGTATGAGAGCTTCATATTCTGCTTCATTGTTGGTAGCTTGCCATAATATCTGAAGGACGTACTTTAGTTGTTTTCCGTCCGGAGAAATTAGGAGGACGCCTGCACCGGCTCCGCCTAGCTTGAGTGATCCATCAAAGTACATCTTCCAATGATCAAGGATGGCGCTTGACACGGGTTGTTGAATTTCTATCCATTCGGCAACAAAATCAGCAAGGGCTTGAGATTTAATTGCTTTCTGCAGGGTGAAATCGATGATGAGAGCATCGAGTTCAACCGCCCACTTGGATATGCGTCCTGTTGCGTCTTTGTTGTGTAAGATGTCTCCTAGTGGGAAATATGTCACCACGGTAATCTTGTGGCTTTCAAAATAGTGACGAAGCTTGCGTGAAGTGATCAGTAGGGCGAAGAGTAGTTTTTGCACATGCGGGTATCAGATTTTTTATTCTGACAGTACTTCGCTGATGTAGTATACTGGGCGTTGTACTTTATACATGCGCACTTCTTCTTCCCTTTCCACTACTATCGTCGTGCTGACTACAATAGAAGTTGCTGCAATGTATAGCATCATGTATTCGTCTTTCTTTGGAGGTGTGAGGACTGGCGAAGAGGTGAGGTATGCCTTGAGTTTCTTGAAAGCTTCATTGGCTTCTTCCGTCCACTCGAACTTGTCTGTCTTCTTTAGTAGTTTAAAGAAAGGTAACCCTTTTTCACCGAGTCTTGATATGAAACGGCTGAGTGCCGCCATGCAGCCTGTTAGTTTTTGTACATCTTTGACATTTCGAGGAGGGCCCATCTCTGTTATGGCTCGAATTTGCTTGGTGCTTGCTTCGATTCCGCGATGACTGACCAAGAATCCGAGTAGTTGTCCTGAAGGAACTCCGAATACACACTTGTTTGGGTTTAATTTCCACCTCCACCTTTTCAGATTCTCAAAGGTTTGTTTTAAGTCTTCAATCAGTGTATCCAGGTTCTTTGTTTTTACAACCACGTCATCCACGTATGCTTCTACATTTTCTCCAATCTGATCACCAAGGCATGTTTGGATGGCTCTTTGGTAAGTGGCTCCAGCATTCTTAAGTCCAAATGACATGGTCCTGTAGCAGTAGGCGCCGAATGGAGTGATGAAAGATGTCTTGCTTTGGTCCTATTCTTTTAATGCGATCTGGTGATATCCGGAATAGCAATCAAGAAAGGATAATAGGGCAGATCCTGCTGTTGAATCAACTATCTGATCAATGTGTGGTAGCCCGAACGAATCCTTTGGGCAGTGTTTATTAAGATCTGTGTAGTCAACACACATGCGCCACTCATCCGTGTTCTTTTTCTGTACCAGAACTGGATTTGCTAGCCAATCTGGATGGAGAATTTCCCTGATGAATCCAGCTGCCATTAGTTTTGTAATTTCCTTTTTAATTGCTGCCTTCTTGTCGGGAGAGAATCATCGTAGTTGTTGTTTTACAGGCTTGGAGCCTTCATTGACATCAATTCTGTGCTCAGCCAACTCTCTTGGGACCCCTGGCATGTCGGCCGGCTTCCAAGCGAAGATATCCTTGTTGTCCCGAAGAAAGTTGGTGAGCGCGAGTTCCTATTTTGCTGATAGGTGGGCACTGATGGTTGCCATTTTTGAGGGATCACCGGTGCCTAGGTTGATTTGCTTGACGTCAGCTTGTTTTGGCAGTGCTAGGATGCTTGGTCTTTTAGCTGGTATGTCTAGTTCTTCTTGGCTTATTTCTGCGGCGATAGTGACTATTTCTTTTCTTCCATCGTTTGCCTGTGCCTTTGCTGCAATTTGGATTGCCTGTATGTCATAGTCAAATGCGCGCTTTAAATCACTCTGAAAAGAAAGAACACCGTTAGGCCCTGGCATCTTAAGCAACAAGTATGGATAATGCGGTATTGTCATGAATTATGCTAGTGCTAGGCGCCCAAGGATTGCGTGATATGATGAATCGAAATCTGTGACTTCAAATTTGATGAACTCTGTGCGGTAGTTCGAGGGAGTCCCAAAGGTAACCGGTAGAGTGATTTGTCCAAGTGGCATTGTTGCCTTTGCCGGGTACTATGCCATAAAAAGGTGTGCTTGTTGGTGTGATCATCCCGGCGAGTTGTAGTCCCATCTTCCTTAAAGTTTCTGAAAAAATGATGTTGAGTCTGGCTCCTCCGTCGATTAGTACTTTTGTAACAGTCATACCGGCAATGGTTGGATCTAGAACCAATGGGTAATGGCCTGTGTTTCCTACGCTGATCCATTGGTCTTCTCTTGAAAATTGGATTGGGTACTCTGACCAGTTGAGATATCTTGGTGTAGCAGGTTCTGCTGCCATGATTGTTCGTAACGCTAGTTTTTCTTGATGTTTGCTTCTGGAGTCTGGAACCCCGGCAAAGATTACTACCACTGTCCCTCTGGATTTTTGGAATCCCTTTTCTTCGTGGTTGTCTCTTTCTTTTTTCTAATTGTCTTCTTTATTGTTTCCCTTGCTATCTTTTCTAGTGTATCTTTCGTTGAAGGTGTAGCAATTTCCGATGGTGTGCTTTCCGTTGGGGTGTAAGGGGCAACGCATGTTCTCAATGTCGTCGAATCTTCTGGGCTTGGTAAATTTCTTTGATTTGTCAGCCATTGCTACTGTGTTGTCTGGACCTCGCTTTCTCTCCTGATGTCTGTTGCTTCGAGGATTTTGCCTGTCCGGGTTGTCTATGTTGTTTCTATCCGGGAATCTTTCTCTTGTTTTTTCCTCTGCAGTGATCATCTTTTCTACTGTTCTTCTAAATTCTTCATTGTTTCTTAGGTTTCTTTGCAGAAGTCTTGAAATTGCCATCTAGCCACAATTCTTTGAGAGAAAGCTTCGATTACTTCTCGTTGTGTGATGTCATGTACTTGAGCTCGTAGTTTGCCAAATCGTCGATAGTAATTTCTAAGACTTTCACCTCCTTTCTGCTTGAGTCCTTTTAATTCTGCGTGGGTGATTGGATGTGTAATAATTCCCACGAAATTTTCACAGAAAGCTCTTTGCAAGTCTTCCCAATTTCTGATTGATCCTGGATTCAATTTGTCAAACCATTGAAGCGGCATGGTTTCTAGGGCCATGGGAAAGAATAAGGTTTTGATGTCATCGTCTCCCCCGGCTAATTCAATCGATTGTGAGTAAATCCTAAGCCATTGCTTTGGTTCGATCTTGCCATCGTACTTGGAGTGGTTGGACGGTTTGAACTTGTGAGGTAGTCGTATTGAAGCAAGGCTGTTTGCAAAACAGGGGAATCTATCATGCGTTCTGGCTTCTGTATATTCTGATTCTGCGCCCCCTTCTTGCCAACTATCGTCTTGGTGAGAGTAGTTCTGTGTGGCTGTCCGGGTAGGTGCTCTACTTCTGGCCTTTCTTGGTTGCTCGACTTGGTTATTTTGACTGTGATTTCTTCGGCTCTCTCCGTTGTGACTTCCACTTGGTCCAAGTCTTTCGAAAGCAGACTTCCTTTGATTTTGATCTTCCTGTTCATGAGATGTTGCCCTTCTGTCATTTGTCCTAAAGACTATTGATCGGAGAAAATCTCGGAGCTGTTCTTGTTTTTCATTGGGATATGAGGTCGCCCTGAGTTCTTCTAGTGCTTCTTGGATCTTATCGTAGGGTGTATTCACTGCTCGTCCTTCTTTGATCTCTTGTTATGATTTTCTTCTATTGTACTCGGCTAGGTCTGATTCATATTTGATCCAAGTGTCTTTTCGCTATTTCGCACGGCGTTGATGTCCTTGTTTCAATTTGTTCTTTCTTTCTCTCGCTTGCCTCTGATTCTCAATCTCACCATCATGCCCCTGGATAAATGGTGATATGTTGGACTCGGATTCATCTGAAGACCTTACGTCGGGTGCTTCTGGGGGGATCAATGGTGATCGAGGAAGACGAATCATGAATACTTCTCTAGCGTGAGTTGTTCTGTCATCGTCGTTGATTTCCATACTGCCAGAGCTGTTGATAACTTCAGTAGAGGTTTCAAAGTCATAGATGGAATCTCCTTCTTGGTAGGGTAGAATTGCTGTTGTCGTATCATCGACTAGTTGGGTGCTGTCATCCTCAAGAACGGTACCTGGCCAGTGAATGATGCAGTCTTGAGATGTGATGGTTAAAATGAGACCTTCCTGGGCTCCCCTCAGCGGCATTCTAAGCATGGGATAAGTGGATCCTTCATGCCATGTCTGATAAGATGTTGCCACGTTGTGTAGTCCAAACGGGAAAGGACCTGACTTCTTTGAAGTACTCTGGGTGTTCTCCGAGTAGTACTCTTGATAGGTTGACGTCATGTTCCGGAGCTTTGTCAGAAAAGAACTCGGTTTTCCAAAAGAACTCGCATAAGACTTCGTTTCGGAAGTGGAACTTGAGTTTGAATCGGATGCGTGAAGTCATGAAAACTGAGTCGGATTGGACATTACGAGCTATGCGAATCTTCCGGCAAGCTGATCTATCATTGTCGTCGAAATAGGATAGTCTTGATGATGATCTGAATCTTTGAGGAGATGGCCTTGGAGCTTGCCATTGTCGCCTACCTCGCAGATCCATGAACCAAAGATGAAGGTCGATCCCTTCGAGAAGATCATGTTGTCGAGGTCCATCGAGCTCTCGGATGCAAAGTCGCCAAAAGCCCCTACCTGGCGTGCCAGCTGTCGATGTTTGACCACCGATAGCCTACCACGGGGGTACCCGGGGCAGTATGTTCAGGCTTCAGCGTATGCAGAACTCGATGGTTAACGCAAGAGATAGTCGATTTATCCTGGTTCAGGCCCTCGATCGTGGATCGAGTAATAGCCCTACCTCCAGTCGGTGTTAGCCTTTGCGTTGGATTGACTATGAAGTGTTGTATTGTACAATTGTTGTCTTGAACTCCCGATCTAAGGAGCCCTGCCCTCCTTTATATAGTCAAGAGGTCAAAGTCTTAATCGGTTTACAATGAGAGTTCCTAGTAGGATTACAGAGTAATACTGCTACTAAGATTACAGGAGAAGAATCCTAATTAGACTAGGTCTTCTTCCTTCCTTGCGGGGTATCCCGTGGGTCCCGCACCGACACCCACATGCTCCGTCATAGCAGAGCGAGGACACCTAGTCAGCCGCGCCGTCGCCCAGAGGTGCCAGAGACTACAGCCCAGTAGGATGAGATTATCAGGGGTGTTGCAGCGACAGAGGAGGAGCAGCTAGATGCTCAGCAGGAGAGTATGGTCAAGAGTGACCCTAGTGACAGTTTAGATGATGATTATCAGGCCATTCCTCAGATGCCTCCTCGACGTCATGACAGTGAGGCCGGTGGCTCTAGCTCAGCTCCATCATAGCCACCACAGATAGACCCCGTTCTTCTTGCTATTCTTGAGCGGATGAGGCAGGATCAGGCTCGCCAGGCCTAGGAGACCGCAGCTTCTCTAGCACAAGTTCAGGCTAGACAGGACGAGTTCTAGAGATAGCAGCACGCCATACAGCAGCAGCAGTAGGCCATGCAGCAGCAGCAGCTCCTGATCTAGCATTAGTTACTTGGTTTCATGCAGCATGTTGTTACTGCTATTGGGGCTCCACCGCCACAGTTTACACCTCAGATTGGTCAGCCTGCCACCACTTCAGTTACTCCAGCAGTATAGCCCAGTGGGCTTTAGAGTTAGGGATAGCCGGCTACACAGTTTGCTTCACCTACAGAGCAAGTGTCCCAGTGGTTTGCCTCACCAGTGATAGCCCAGGGTCCTCACTTCACTCCCATTACTATGGGTTTCACTCTGCCTCAGAGCTCCTCAGTGCTCACCCCAGTTTCTAGGAGCCTCGGTGCTACTTTCAGTGAGTTGACAGGGCAACCTACACCGCCAGAGCTACAAGTACCTGTACCTACCACCATTGATCCAGTTACTAGGACTACAAAGATGCGCCCATCATCTGTTGCATCATCAGAGCTGGCTGCTACAGTGATACCTGTAGAGTCATAGGCCGTGCTAGTTCCAGAGTAGACCCAGACCACTTTAGCTTCACTTCCAGCGACAGAGGGTCAGACCGCTCAGATCTTAGGGTCCAAGGATGATGCTACATAGTTTCAGATCACTCACCGCGCCTCAGCACTTGACTCATCTGCTCCTGCCCCACCGAACGACCCTTAGGTTTTGGTGCTTGATGCCAAAGGGGGAGAGGGACCGAGTATGTTAGATCTAGGGGGAGCGTTATATCTAGGGGGAGCTTATGATTTATGTCCTTTGGATCTTTATGTGTGATACATTTGCATTCACGTTTATTTTCATGCATTGAACTACATACGTGTGATTGTGATACTTATGTGACATGTGTGCTCTCTACTTTAATTTATATATATCATGTCACTTGGTCATTTGGTTATGCTCATTTGCCTTGCTTCCTCGTTTTACTCCGATCCAAATGAGCTTTATTTCTTGTACTCATGCTTATTTCATATCTATTGAGTACACCATATTGGCTTGGGTCATATAAGCTTGTCTAACTCCTTTGCTCTTAATTGTCAAAAGCTTATATGAACCAAGCATGTTGAAAACCTCATCTCTTTCACATACTCGAGGTTGTATTGTCATCAATCACCAAAAAGGGAGAGATTGAAAGCATCTAGGCCCCTAATTGGGTTTCGGTGATTAATCACAATACGAGATTACTGTGACTAACGTGTGTTTTGCAGTGGCAATTAAAGTTAGGTTATGGTAATGGCAATTGATTGGGCAATCATGGTTGTCATGCCCCTACGATGAAAATCATTTTGGTTTTCAAAAGATGGACGACAAGGTTAAGGATGGACTAGTTCTAAGTGTCGTTTGGTGTTGAAGAGACACTTAGAGTAGTTTAGGACTTTGTTTTTTCTTTGGCCGTACTATTAAGAGGGGTATGGACTAGTAGCTTGACCTAGGTGAGTCTAGTGGGTTAGGTGTGGTGTACACTTGTCAAATCTAGCACTAGGTAGCTCCTAAGTAGCCCCAAGATCAATTGGAGCAAACTTTATTCACATATGATTTCGAGTTGGAAGTGAATGGAGGGTCAAATGTTGACCGGACGCTGGTCTCGGTGTGACCGAACGCTGGCAGTAGAGTCCGGTCAGTTCATTTGATCAACTAGAGCCGTCTGGTTCTGACCGAACGCTGAGTGTAAAGTGACTGGACGCTGGGTGCCAGAGTCCGGTCAACTCCAGAGAGGTTCCAGAGAGGGAGAATCTTGATCGAACGCGTCCGGTTAGTACTGACCGGACGCTGGTCAGGTTCTGGTTACTGATCGGACGCTGAACAGCGTAGTGACCGGACGCTGGGTGCCAGCGTCCGGTCAACATCAGTAAGGTTCCAGAGGGGTGTTTTTGTGACCGAACATGTCGGGTCAGTGTTGACCGGACATAGGTCAGAGTCCGGTCACAACTTAATGGCTCCTTGGCGGGGATAACTGTACCGGAGCGTCCGATCACCTTAACCGGAGCGTCCGGTCACCCCGCAGAATGCCATTTCAACTCCATAACGGTTCGTTTTGAATGAGGGGGCATAAATACTTCCTCTATTCATTCAAGGGATTACTCTTGCCCATTTCAACAACTGAGAAACACCCTTGAGAGTACCAAGGAGAGCAAGAGCCTAGTGAGGTGATTGAGATTTGAGAATCCAAGAATAAGGCCTCATTAGTAAAAGGAGAGTAGCAAGTGTGCATCCACCCTTCTCATTAGGCTTGTTGTGGTCAAGTGAGAGTTCTTGCTTGTTACTCTTGGTGATCGCCATCACCTAGACGGCTTGGTGGTGATTGGGAGTTTAGTGATCATCCGGTGGAGCTTGTGGATGACTCAACTCAAGTTGTGAGCGGTTGTGGGTGATTCACCGCGACGAAGTGTCGAAGAATCAACCCGTAGAGAGCACTTGATCCTTGCGTGGATCAAGGGGGAGCTACACCCTTGCGCGGGTGCTCCAACGAGGACTAGTGGGGAGTGGCGACTCTCCGATACCTTGGCAAAACATCACCGCGTTCCTTCTCCTATCTTTACTTTAAGCATTTACATTTGAGCAATTCAATTCTTGTCTTTACATTCCTAGAACTGCCATGCTAGAGTAGGATTGGAACTTAGGTTGCAAAACTTTTGTGCGGTAGAACGTTAGAAACACATTCTAGGCACAAGGGGTGAAGTGGGCTAAGTGTAGGGTTTAATTATTGCAAAGAATTTTAGAATTAGCCCAATTCACCCCCCCCCCTCTTGGGCATCTTGATCCTTTCAAAGCCATCTCGGAAAGCGAAGGGGCATGCATCAAGGAGGTCAACCCTGATTTTGACTCATGTACAAATAGGGAAAGGACCAAAGTGCCCATACGTAGAAAGGAATATGCTTGAAATCTAGGGTTGGTAAGGGGTCACTTTGGTCCAGAAGTTGTAATATGTGCACTATAAATAGCGCCTCTTATGAATAAAGAAGGCAGAGCATTACTATTTACCTCACCCACTCTACTATCACCTTCACACCTTAATTACTTCGCTACATGTTCGACGACACACCGTCTGAGACTTCGGTCAAGGACAACATTGTCCTTGATTGAAGTCTTGGACGGTTGTTGTCAAACCAAAGAAGAATCGAACGGGGAGCAGAGATAGAGAGAGGAGATGGATCACTATCAACAATAATGTTTTGCCTTCTTTATTTTTGGGGAGCGCTATTTATAGTGCTCAAGTTACAACTTATGGACCGAAATGCTCCTGTACTAATTTTAAATTATAAGTTATGAATCCAATCTCATATGAAAAACTTATGTTTTTTTTTGCAAAACAGCTATCACTATCGGTTCAGGCTACCAACCGGCAATGATAGGTGGACTGTCACCACCTGTTTGCTTTAACCAACAGTGGTAGACATTGTACTATCACTGCCGGTTGAAACTATGAACCGACAGTGATAGTCCATCTATCACTACCGTTTGTGTTGTCGGTGTTGGTTGAAGCCACAAACCATTAGTAATAAGCTTATCACTATCGCTTCTAATGCAACCGGCAATGATAGTCCGGTAGTGATTGCCGGTTGTAGTAGTGCTGGAACCAAGGATTTCATCTATTTAATGTTGTACTAAACTCTTTACATCTCAATTGCTCTTCATACTAACTATTTATAATTGTATCAACAGTTGCTTTCAAAAAGAATTTAATCAACAGAGGAAATAGAAGCAAGTTGTCCATGGCAAGGGTTATTTGGAGCAAAATAAAGAAGAAAACATCTCATTAGTTCTAGATTTTTTATACAAGAAACCTTGGGCACTTTTGTAGTTTTACTAACTCCTTGGATTGGATGTTTAAGTGCAAGTAATCACCTTTGGCTTCATAGGGTGAATGTTTTTATATGACCGGCATCTTCTTATTGTGACGGTTCACTAGGATATGAACTACAAATGGAAACATCTTGTTGTCTTATGATGGAAATTCTATGAAATTTCAGTTCCCGCACAACTAGATTGTTTTGATTCACATCTTGAATTATATTATAATTGCTCATGCTTTGCGAAAACTCATGGAATATCAATAATTGACTACAAACAGAATGTTGTGAATATCATGATCAAATAATTGTTTTTTATAATAGTACAACACACGTTTAGATTTAAATTATTATGTTATTATTTTGTTTATGTTGCAATGCACATGCATAATCCTAGTGTATAGGGAAAAAATTGAAAAACCGGTGTGTTTGGGTCTACTCTTGTTTAAGGGCAAAACGACTATTTTTTTTTTAAAAAAAACTGACACCTCTAAGTGGGGTAACGGACGGCTGTGACAACAGTGGTATGTTAGAACAAAAAAAAACATAATGCTTATGATGGTATGTATATAGCACCAGAAGTCTTCTAGTGGCCTAGTCGCGTAGAGACAATTTTTGCAACATTCGGTGGCATGTGGGGAATTGACCCATTAAGATTAGGATCCCTCCTCATTTTTCTTCTAGTTAGAGTTCATATGCTTTACAGCATGCATCGTATGTTATTCAAGAGCAAGTAAAGTGTATGCTTTATGTAAGATGGGCCTTAAAGACAACCGTCCATCTCAAAATAAATTAGAGTAATCAAATAACCACGCTAATACTTGTCTCACACAACATATAATTATTACAAGTATAGTGTTTTGGCAAATAAATCAAATTATTTATTTACTATGATTATCTGGTTGCTCGCTATCCCTTGGTCCATGACTCCATGCCAAAGTAGAAGCACCATGAACCCTGCCCTCTGATACCGGGGAAAGAACACCGTCTTCTCGAACCTTGGTCCTAGACCGCCGAACGAAGACAGGGAAGATTCCAGATTTGTCATTGCTGCTCTTCGCGCATGGTGGATCCCCCTTATTTTCTGCAATTTTCATCTCATTTGGTTTGACTGTTGCAAACAGACTGATTGCTGACTACTGCTCGATCTTAAGTGTCTGGACTGCTGCTCGATCTTAAGTCTCAGCCCCTCCTATACCATAGAACTTTGCATAAAAATTCATGTGGGCTTTAGAAAGGTTCCACTGCTCCGGTATGAGCACCGTTGGATCCGCCCCTGTTGCTGACCCTGATGTACCGTCATCAGAATCACTAATGTTCGTGGTTGATGACGTTATTGACGTGCTCTCAGCTGGACAGACTATCTTGCTCCGAGTAGGTCTGTCGGCTTGCTGTGCTCCAGCACTAAAATTAACGGTAATGCAGCGATTGCGTTTACCACCTCCGTGAGCATTGCAGAAATCGGTGCTTCCCTGTGCGCCCTTGCCGCATCCCTCAAACTGGCATCTCTTGCCACCTCCATGGCGCACACAGTAATCTGTGCGCCCTCTGGCGCTCTTGGTGCAGCCCTCTGCAGCACACCTCTTGCCACCACCATGTGCAACACAGAATTGAGTCCCACCATGCACGCTCTTTGTGCACACGCCACCATCCTGAAAAGCGCAGCGCTTGCCTCCGCCATGGCCTTTGCAAAATACAGTGCTACCTTCAGCCGCTTCGGTGCATCCCAACGATGTGCAGGGCTTTCCTCCACCATGCACCTTGCAGAACTCTGTGCTTCCCTGAGCACCCTTTGTACAGTATGGATACTGGCACCGCCCACCATGGGAGATGCAGAGGCCAGAACGACCTTCTGCACTTTTGGTGCAGTTTACCATTTGACACCTTTTGCCACCACCATGCTTGATGCAGAGGCCAGATTTTCCCCGAGCAGCTCGTCCGCAGCCTTCGTGACTGCAGCGGCGGCCACCACCGTGAGCTATACAGAAGTCTGTACGCCCTTCAGCACTCTTTGTGCAACCAAGATGTTCGCATCTCTTGCCTCCACCATGGGAGATGCAGAGGCCAGAACGACCTTCTGCACTTTTGGTGCAGTTTACCATTTCACACCTTTTGCCACCACCATGCTTGATGCAGAGGCCAGATTTTCCCCGAGCAGCTCGTCCGCAGCCTTCGTGACTGCAGCGGCGGCCACCACCGTGAGCTATACAGAAGTCTGTACGCCCTTCAGCACTCTTTGTGCAACCAAGATGTTCGCATCTCTTGCCTCCACCATGGGCCTTGCAAAAGATTGTATTCCCTTCAGCACCCTTGTCACATCCATCTGCCTGACATCTTTCAATTTTACTGTCACGTTGTTGGGGATTAGTTGCCTCCGAAATACAGGAAATAGTTAAGGTAGTTGACAGTATGTCTGGAGTAGAAGACACATAGGATTTGCCTTTATCAGTGATGTTTGGAGGTGGAGAGGCATATGTCGCTTTAGAAGCATATGATGATGAAGCAGTAAAATGCTCAAAAACCCAATTGTTCTGTACGGACCCTTCTACAACGGACAGTGAAGTAGAGGCATCTGGGCTTTCCAAATTTTTGGTGTTCTCCTTCCGACGCCTCTTTCCGACATCATGCCTGGTGTCAGTTTGAAGATAAGATATATGGGTTGTGAATTACATCACAAGGTTTAGCATGCAAAATGTTTCTCAGAAAGTTTGATGAATGCACAAAATCACCAAGGAACTTCACCCTTAATGAATGAAGAGACTATACTTACTTTTGCACAATGTATCAATGAACAATAAATAGTCTGCAAGGATCTAAGCCCCTAGGTAACTGGTAAGTATCGGTACTTAATGACAACTGCGTGCTATTGTGACTAACGTTTGTTTTAACATTTTGGAAGACGTGTAACAAGAGCACAAGAGGAATGTGACCCCCAATTTTTATTTCAAGGTGATCAAGAACTTGGATTGAAGGCTAAACATTTCTAGAGCCAAGTGTCACAAAGAAGATAAAGTACACTTGGGTAAATAGGTTTTGCTAGTTTGAAATCTTCAAGTGTACTATAAAGGGAGGAATGCGAGCTAGTAGCTTGACCTATGAGTTTCATGAGCTCAGTGACATACACTTGGGAACAAATAGTTCAGAATGTAAGTTCATGCAGAAAGGAACCAGGAAAACAAGTTTGAGTCACATTTTGAGTTAGGACCAAGAAATTGGAGTCAAAACAAAAATTGCATAGGCCAAATACTTCGCAAATCTAGAAAATTAATGACAGCACCGGACAAACACAATTGGTGTCCAGCCAAGCCCTTCATGGGTGGGACTGTTCAAAAACATGGATTGGATAGTCTGGCGGCGGAAGGAATCTAATAGCTGAACAAATAGAAGCTAGGTCCAGATAAGACACAGTTCAAGGCAATGTTCAAGAGCACTAGACTGATGGTGAACCGGTCAAGGCACTGTGTGCACCAGACTTTGAGCGAACAGCCCGTAGAGCTTGGGGTTTTGGAACAGTATGGAAGGTATTGTGCAAAAGAATGGACTGGGTTAAACTCAGTGAGCGCCTGACAATCAGTGACATCACATGACCGTTGCAAGCCAAAGTACAGGAGAAAGGCGAAGTGATCTACACAAGTTGGACAAACGTGTGTGGAGTCCAACCACCCTCAGTGCCAAAGCACTATGCTGATCAACGGACCGGATAGTCTGGCTAGAAGAAAAACAATGAACCGGACAATTGGATCAACAGAAGCGCCCAGGGGAACATTCCCAACAGAGCATTAAATTCACCAATACCACAGGATATATCATCGCGTCTCCGGGAGTTTGCCCTGCCTATCGTTAACTGTTTACTTATTTGTTTGTTGCTTCCTCTTGTGTTTTGCTTGTGTGACCATTACCTTCCTAGATTAGCTATTGGCTAGTTGATGGGATTGGCCCTTGGTCGTTAAACTCTTTTGAGTTTGACCTTTACCTTCCTAGATTAGCTATAGGATTTGATAGGATTGGCCCTAGGTTGCTAGACTCTTTTGGGTTAAGGATAAGTCAGAGCACACTAGACAAACCTTAAGTGTACATCTTGCTAGAGTAATTTATGGTTTTTCTAGTGGTAGTTTAATTTGAGCCGTAGGATTTATAAGTTTAAAATTAGACATTCAATTCACCCCTCTCTTGGGTACTCACGAGCCCTTACACATTGGAAAGTTGTAACACCCTAAAATTTGCCTCTTTTGAAATAGGATTAAAATGATTTATTTTGGTATTTTATGTGCTCATGAAATATAGCGAAATAAAAATTTCATTAAATTAAAATTCATCATAAGGAGTAGCAACATGGATGTGCATACATGCCGGTGCATTTGATCTATTGCAATGAGTGGTTGAATCCAAAATTCAAAATGAATTCAAAATGCTTTTGAAAATGAATTTGAAAATGGCTTTGAAATAAAAGAAAAGAAAATTTGAAAATAAGAAAATTCAAAAAGTTGTAAAATTTATTTTTAGAAAACTTACCAAAATTTGCTCATTTTTATTTGAATTGAAAAGTGTATTTTAAACCATATTCAAATTCGATTTGGTTTATATTTGAAATTGGTTTTGAAATGAGAAAACAAAAAGGAAAATGGAAAAACTGCTCTCTCTATCTCCCTCCTCTCTCTTTTAGCTCAGCCGGCCTGCTCCCTTGGGCCGACGGCCTGTTTTTTTTCCCTCGGGCCCAATCCAGCCCGGCCTCTCTCCTCCCCCTCAGCTCTTCCCCGCACAAGCCCACCAGGCCAAGCCCAGCGGCCAGCCGGGCCACTTACGCTTTTCCCTCCGCTTCCCCGCGCGGGCCAGCTCCTCCTCCCCGCGCGGCCCGCTTCCCTCTCTCCGCAACAAGCCGGCCCAAGCTGCGCGCAACAGCCCAGCTGCCCGTGCCGCGCCGCTTTCCCTCTCTCGCGCCTTGAGTCGCCGACAGGTGGGCCCACTTTGTCAGCGCCGTCGTCTTCCTCTCCCATCCACGCCGGACTCTGCACCGCTGCCGCGTAGGAGTCCGCCGCCGCGACGCCGTCCGCCTTGCCGTGCACTCCACGTCTCTCCGCCCCCATAAAAGTCGGGCGCCGTGTCCGCCGCCTCCATCCCGAGCCTCGGAGCCAGCTGCATCCGCTGAGTCACCGTGCCGCCACTACGCAAACTCTAGCGCCGTCCGCCGCCGCCGCCGCCGAGAACTGCGCCACCTCCACCCGCTCCGCGCCACCGAGATTCGCCGTGGTAAGATCGCCATCATCCCCTCGTTCTCCCGGTGCTTTCCTTGTTTCGAACCGTGGCACGTAGGTCGTATTCCAGGCTTCACCGACGAGCTTCGCCGCCGGCGATGGCAACCACCGCGCCGGATTCCCTGTTCCAGCCGCGCCTTCTCTCACCCTCCCTCTTCTAATCCTGGCCGACCGAGTTAGATCCAACGGCTGAGATCACGTGATACCCCTTCGCCATGCCTTTTTGCCAAAAAAAAACCCTTCGATTTTTAATATAGAACCCGCCGTCCCTGCTGTTTTTCTATAGAGCCCCTAAGCTTTCAACTAATAGTATCCACAGTCCCTGGCTCAGTTTAAAATCCGGTTTTATTTATTTTAAATTCGAAAATCAAGTTCCATCTATTTACAAAATTGCCACTACCTTCCATAAGCCATATTTTCTCCATTTTAGCTCCGATTTGACCCGTTCAAGTTGCGTTAGATTCGTAACGACATAATATACGCATTAGTATCAATGTTTTCCGTGTCAAGAGCTCTAGAATTTCATGGTTTAAATCCTAACTTGAATAATGATTATGCAATTGGATTTTTATATTTAAAAGTAACTTAGGGTTTTTTCACCTCTGTCTTTTGTAAATAAAATGAGATTAATCTTATATTGGTCTTCTAATACAAATATAATTTGGCTTAAAACAATTTAGATATTTTTCTGGAGTATCTTATACATGTTTTATATAGCTAAAATAAATAAAGCCTATAGTTTCTTTTCGAAGCAAATCTATCGGTAGATGTATCTTTTTCACCGTAGCTCCGATTAGCGTGCTTTTCGCGTCTGTATGATTGTAGCAACGCGTAGATTTGATTTTAAATTATTTTTCACTGATTGGTGTATTGTTCTAATGTAGTTATGTTTGAATGCTATGTATATTTGTTCGGATGCTTGTGTGGTGCTTTATGATCATGTCCAGTCGGTGAGCTTTGCGTTGGTGATATAAAAGAAGTTGGTGATCCAGAAGATATCTTTTGGAGGTTACAATTCAGTAGAAGAAGGATCTGAGTTTAAGGCAAGTATAGCATGGGATCTTCCTTGTTGTCCTATTCACTTTTAATCATTTAATTCATGCTGCACGTGTCTACCTTGATTACCACTAAAAATTTCCTAGGACTTTGTTACATTGTACCTTGACACCTTTAGGTTTATGCATTGGGTAGTATGATGCTAGTGCTCAACTGAAACCATGATCTTGTAACTTAACTAATGGTATATGCAATAAACACTAAAAAATGCTTTTTAGCAATATGGAACCAGGGGGCTAGAGCATTAGGCTGTTTTTATGGTGCTCTAAATTCCTCTCCCTAAGGACTTATCTGTAAGCGAGCATCCAGGACTTACAGTACAGCTGTGAGGGCTACATGGCTCTGGCTTTAGCTCAGTATGAGGACCTTTTCTAGCTTGTTAGTGGTTACCTTCATTGACGTAAGAATGACTTAACGAATCGGGTATAATGCGGCATCTGTCCCCTTGTGTATAGGCTGCGCGTCATTATGCCATCGGAAAAGAGGCTCTACATCTGCTTGCCGAGTGAATCTAATGGCCCTAACTTGTTAGACAAACCTTTGAAAGGCTTCATAGTGAACCCTGCCGACCTTCCTAAGTTGTGGGTCAAGAGGCCGATCACCTCGAACGAAAGGGTAAATCACGATTCACAGTGAAAGTGTACAACCTCTGCAGAGTGTAAAACTGGTATATCAGCCGTGCTCACGGTCACGAGCGGCCTTGGACCCTTACGGAATAGATGATGAACACTGATGATACTGATGATAAAGATACTCACTAATGATTACTGTTTATGCTATTCATTATTCATGTTTACCTGATCATGTGTTTATATAGACTTGTGAATAAACTTGTTGCCACACAATTGCTAAAAGATGACTAATTAAAAGCTAATCACAGTTAAATCAGTGTCAGTCTTTTGAGCCTCATGAACCCCATGTTATATTTGTTGAGTACGACATGTACTTACGCTCGCTTTACTTTTTAAATCTTTGGAAAAAAATCTCGGATGGGTACCAGATTGCTAAAGTTTGGAGAAATTAGGCTTGTGATCAACCAGTTAGTTGTTCCTGTGGAATTGGAGTCTTCACCCGAAGATCGGAGTTATCTTTCCGCTGTTTGCTGTCTAAGGTTATATCTTTTATACTAAGTACGTTATATATTGAACATTGTCTTTCGATATTACCCTTATTTGTAGCTATATGTGAGATTTGACTTCCTAGGCTCACATATAGTGTGTATCTGATTTTGTTCTTAAAACCGGGTGCTACAAAAGTCGAGAGAGAAATTAGAGTGACAAGTGTGCATCATAGAGCTCCAGGTCTTGTTTGGTCAAGTGAGCTAGTGAGGGCTTCTCATTATTGTTACTTCTAGTGATTTGGAGCACCTAGATGGTGTTGGTGGTTGGTGATGGATTCAAGAGCTCTTGGTGTTCTTATTAGAGCCTTGCAAGTCTTGGTGATTTCCACGTGGTTTGAGATTTGCCACTTTGGAGATGGAAAACGGATCTTAGTGCTAGTGGATGGATACTCTTAGTGGATCTTAAGTCTTGGTGACTCAAGATTGCTCAACTCTTAGTAGGTTGCAGCAACATAGGTTAGGGGGTGTTCTAACACCTTGATTCCACAAGAAAAAATCCGGTTGTCTATTATCCACTCTTTACTTCTTGCATTCCTTCATATTTTTTATCTTGTGCAGTACTTTTGTGTGCAAGGGGTACTTGTTTGACATCTAGGATTGTTCTTGTGGTAGTATGTTCCTTTGATAGGTTTCCTTTTCACAATAAGGACTTCTTTGTTAGTTTGTTTGAGTTTAAGCACTTGACTTAGTGTAGTGGCCTTAAAGACTGATTTAAGTGTGCCTTGTTTAGTTCGAGGGCCTTTTAATGTGCAAGGGATGCGTTAGTTTTTGAATAGGCTAAAAATTGTCGCTTTAATATTTTAGAACCCAATTCGACCTCCCTCTTGGGACTTTATTAAGTTCACCATAGTGAGTCAAGCATGTTATATCAACATTTTAGCCAATACAAAATACTATTTCTAGATGCACCCAAAATTAAATTTTAGAGGCGGTTTTTGCATCTTCTAAGCAATTATTTTAGCAAAATTTTTTAGGGATTGTCATGCAACGGCCCGTGAAAATGCATTTTTATGGGCAGTCCATTGGATGGACTGTCCCTAGAAATGCATTTCTAGAAGCAGACGATTAGGCCGACCATCTCAAAATATATTTTCATGTTTCTGAACTTTTATTTGACAAAAAACATGTGGCTTTTTAACTTATACTTGGCAGATTGTGCGTTTTTTCATGCAAAATACACACATGGCAAATGGTTAGACTCCAACCCATGGCCATAAAACCTTGCGCAAACCAACCTCTTATCTCACACCGTGTCAAACAATTTATTTTTTTATATTTTTTCAGCTGAATATTCAACAATGTATTTGGGCACTAAAATAGTCACAACTGAAAAAAAAAACGTTCAAATACAAAAGTTATAAATCTTGTGGAGCACTACAATTTTGGTGCGGAGCATGTCTCCTTCCAAATAGTGGCAGGCCAAGGATTTGAACCCAGGGTACATGTAGCCAAAAATCTTATACGCAATATGGTTCAATGCACAACAAAAATAGCGATAATACTAAAAAAGTCAAAAATTCAAATTTAAAAAACTAAGAACTAACATAAAATATTTGGTAACCTAAACAATACCGTAGTGCTAGCTCCAGCCATGCGCGACCCACCTTGTCCCGAGCACCGGCGCCCCATCCACCACTTCGCGAGTCGCCCCATCCCTGTCCCTATGACCCTGCCTCCGCTGCCTAGCGCCTTTGGCGCCCGACCTCCCGCCTGGCCACCTCCGCCCTCTGGCATTTTGGCATGGCTATAGGTCGACTACCCCCTCCCAGGCCCTCCGCATCTCTCTCCCTCAAATTCGACTCCTCCCTCTCCGCTCTTCTCTCTCCCTGCTTCCTATCCTCTCTCAGATCTAGAGGTCGAGCATGGCGACGGCAAGCTCCATGGCAGCGACAGGATGCTGGCTGGTACTCCATCTCGCCGTCCTCCTGCTTGCAAGGAAGCAAATCGAGAAGGCATTGGAGACCTAGGGTTTGAGAGGTGCGGCGGCTACAGGTTCGCGGGAGGATGGAGAGGAGGGTGCGGTGGGGACAGAATCCCTCATGATGGCGGCGACTAGGTGGGATGTGGGCACCACGGTAGCGGCGGAGCCCTCTCGATGACCGCGCCGCCAGCCCCAAGCTCGCCTTCCTCGACCCAGGTTTTCCACATATCTCCCTTCGTTGTCTCCTCTCCCCAAATTGATATGGTTCCTTGATCTATGATGCCTGCAATTTCCTGTGAATTTCCCCAAACTAAGAACATAAAGGTCCTTTACCTGTAGGGGTTTTGCTATGTGTGAATGGATCCTATCATCTACATAGTATAGGTAGCTCATCTTCACTGATAGTTTGATTCCCTTTTGACTCGATAACCTAGGTTTAGTTTCTATATGTTTCTGAGTGCATTCGTTCCTTCGTTAGGTGTTATCAGTTAGTAGATCACTGGTGGATGCTAGAAATGTGGATAGGGTGCTTGATGTTTTCTGTATTTCACGGAACCTGAACTAACAAATAAAAAATCCTATTGAAAGTAGGCCTTTTAGAATTTATTTCAAAAGCTAGAAATGCATGTAGGCTGCAGCTATATATATCCATATGCTTGAAGTATGTTGTGTTATGCCTGCAGGCTAAAAATGCCTACAGGTTGTATGCTTTAAGCAGTCTAGATATCATATTCTGAAACGTGTTACAGGTTTTTCCAAGGTTCATAGAATCAACAGCACATGTAACTTATGGTAGTGACGTAGTGTCATCTAAGTGCATCAGCTGATTCTTTCAATTTTTTCTGTATTCTTTCATATTGGAGGACCTTACCTGGCTGTATACCTTTAAGTGCATCTAAGTTCACTCATGTGAGTTAATATGTTCTGAGTCCTATTTATATATTAATTGTTTAGTTCCTTCTTGTTTGTATAAACTCATATGTGGGATACTATTGCTTAGAAAATACTCTATGTCACTTTGTGGTTCTTATACCTCAATCCTTGCTTATTGATAAACCTGAGAACATAAACTGGGAAAGTTATGCAAGAGGTGCTGTTTATGCACTGCAGAATAGTGGATATGATCTAAGGAAGGTAACCCATCACAGTCCAGATTGTGAAAGGTCTTGATAGTTCAGGTATTATATGATCTAAGGACGATAACTATTTCTTGTAGGGTATCATAGGATTGTAGAAATTCTGAGATAAAATTCTATATTTCTGAGAGAATGATAGAATTGTCACAATAATTTTTGATAAATTATTTACTCTTGTCATGTTTTTTCAATTATCTTGCTATTTTTAGTTAGATGCCCCTTTTTTCTGATCCTTCAAGCTAATACTTGTGCCTTCTAAAGTTTACCACTACAATGAACTATGCTTCTTCTTAATGGTCATAGTACTGCAGTACTAATAATTCAGAAAGCTTGAGCCTTCTTATTGTGTCTTATAGATGCTTTCTTTTTCTTAGTTAATCTGCACTGAGTGCTAACCTTCTCCTTTTATATGGACTGCTTCTCTTCTTTTATCAGGTTTGTCAATCTTTATGTGCTTCCTCTGCTAATTCACTGCATATGTGCCTCCTCTCTAGCTTAAACAATTTCTGTTTTTATCTGTTAAGACATTTGTCAAGCAGAATAATCTTCTGAAATCGCCATTAGCAGTATTTGTGTATGCTCACTCTTACATAATGCCAATTAGCAGCACCTGGATAGCTAGGCTAGTTAAGTTTTAAACTTCATTTCACTCTACTCTGAGGGCCTGTTTGGCACAGCTTGTGATTTTGTAGAGGCTGCTTTTTGGAAATTTTTGTGAAAAGCAGATTGTGCTTATTCTGCTTACTCTTGGTTTCTATTTATTGATAAGCTGCAGTAGGTCATGAGATCCGGCTACCAGCACTGTGACTGAGGTGAGCTCTCGCCGTCCCTTATCTCGACTTAAAGTGAGCTACATCTGAATTTTAGACTTACTAGATCATTTATGTGGACAGCAACCTCTCCATACAAGATCTGTAAAATACCTGCAAGTTCAGTTATGCATCTTTGTTCCTGTTTCATATTTTCAGTTATCCTTTATGTGGACTACAGGCTCTACATACATACAACTTTTGAAATAAGCAGTAACCAAGGGAACCAAGATAATGGTATGTAGTTTACTTGACTTGCAGCTAGGTATCCTGAATGTTTCTCTAGTTTTTTATGCCATGTGGTTTTCAAAAAAAATCAGGCCTTACCAGGGCATATTACACTACATATCATTTACACTTTTATGCCATGATTTAAGATTAGTAAAGAGCTTCCAGTTCATCATTTTTGTTCATAGCAAGTTTATGCCTCCCTTACATAGCTGCCTACTTTCAGATCTTTACTATGCTATGTAGCTGTCATCTGAAGAACTTGGAAGCTAAATCAAGATTTGATGATGCCTTAGAAGAAAGGAAGACCTAGCATTAGTGGATTCTTACACTAAGGTAACTAAGGGAATGATTTTTCCACATGCAAATAGTTGTACTGTGATGCCTTACTATGTTCCGTGTAAATTATATATCTATCCATCTGTGTTGGAGGACAAGTAAGATGAGTGAAAGGATCAAGATGCCCAAGAGGGGGGTGAATTGGCCTAATTCTAAATTTCTTCACAATAATTAAATCATATGGTTAGCCCAATTAACCCCTTGTGCTTAGAAAGTGTTCCTAATTGTTCTACCGCACAAAAGACTTGCAACCTAAGTTCCAATCCTACTCTAGCATGGCAATTCTAAGAATGTAAAGACATGAATTGAATTGCTCAAAGTAAATGCTCAAAGTAAATACTCAAAGTAAATAGAGAGGAAGGAACACGACGATGTTTTGCCGAGGTATCAGAGAGTTGCCACTCCCCACTAGTCCTCGTTGGAGCACCCGCGCAAGGGTGTAGCTCCCCCTTGATCCGTGCAAGGATCAAGTGCTCTCTACGGGTTGATTCTTCGACACTCCGTCGCGGTGAATCACCCACAACCGCTCACAATGTGAGTTGGGTCACCCACAAGCTCCGCCGGGTGATCACCAAACTCCCAATCACCACCAAGCTGTCTAGGTGATGGAGATCACCAAGAGTAATAAGCACGAACTCTCACTTGACCACGACAAGCCTAATGAGAAGGTGGATGCACACTTTGCTACTCTTGATCTTCACTAATGAGGTCTCTCTTTGGATTCTCAAATCTCAATCACCTCACTAGGACCTTGCTCTTCTTGGCACTCTCTAAGGTGTTTCTCAGCTGTTGGAATCAGCAAAAGTACCCCCACACATGAGTAGAGGTGGTATTTATAACATGGGCTGAAAAACAAACTGTTATGTGCCTATGTGGGGTGACCGGACGCTCCAGTCATGTTGACCGGATGCTCCAGTCAGTACACCCTGAACTCCAAGGTTTACAGTGTGACCGGACGCTGCCAGCGTCTGGTCAGCACTGACCGGATGCGTCCGGTCACGATTTACCCTCTCTAGAACCTTACTGGAAATGACCGAACGCTGGCTCTCAGCGTCTGGTCACTTGACCTTCCAGCGTTCGGTCACACCGAACGATTTCACCTCAGTCAAAAGAACTGACCGGACTCTGCGCCAGCGTCCGGTCACTCTGAAGCCAGCGTCTAGTTAGTATTTGACCCTCCATTCACTTCCAACTCTCGATCATACATGAATGAAGTTTGCTCCATTGGATCTTAGGCATATGTAGGAGCTACCTAGCGCTAGTTTTAACAAGTGTGCACCACACCTAACTCACTAGACTCACCTAGGTCAAGCTACCCATCCATACCCCCCTTAATAGTATGGCCAAAGGAAAAACAAAGTCCTAAACTACTCTAAGTGTCTCTCTAACTCCAATCGACACTTAGAACTAGTCACCCTTAACCTTGTCGTCCATCCTTTAAAACCGAAACGATTTCCATCGTAGGGGCATGACCACCTCGATTGCCCAATTGATCTCCATTACTATGACCTAACTTAATTGCCTCTGCAAAACACATGTTAGTCATAGTAATCTTGTATTGTCATTAATCACTGAAACCCAACTAGGGGCCTAGATGCTTTCAATCTCCCCCTTTTTGGTGATTGATGACAATACCACCTCGAGTATGTGAAAGAGTTGAGGTTTTTAACATGCTTGGATCATATAAGCTTTTGTCAATTAGAACAAAGGTGTTAGTCAAGCTTATATGAATCAAGCCAACATGATGTACTCAAAAGATATGAAATAAGCATGAGTACAAGTAATAAAGCTTATTTGCATCGGAGTAAAGTGCGGAAGCAAAGGCAAATGAGCATAACACAAGTGATATGACATAAATAATTCAAAGTAGAGAGCACACATGTCATATATCATGATCACGTAGATATCACTATCACATATATATGGTTCAATGCATGAAAGTAAACACACGATGAATGCATAATAGTGTATCACACATAAAAACTCCAAATATAATATATAAGCTAATGTAAAAACTAAGCTCCCCCTAGATAAGTAGCTCCCCCTAAGCCTAACATACTCGATCCCTCTCCCCCTTTGGCGTCAAACACCAAAACCTAAGGGTCAATCGGTGGGGCTGCAGCGGATGAGCCGGGCGCTAAAGTACGAGGAGCAAGCTAAAACTGGTTGGCATCATCATCTGATCCAGAGCTCTGAGCAGTCTGACCCTCTATAGCTGTAATCAGTGCTGTAGTAGTCTGGGCTGGATCAGGAACTGGAGCTGCTGTAGACTCAGCTGGTAGGACTATAGTAGGCTCTGATGATGCCATTGAGGAAGGGAGCGTCTCTATAGTCCCGGTGACTGGTGCAACAGTAGAAGGACCAGGGACATGTAGATATGGAGGAGTAGGCATCCCTGTCAACTCACTAAAGGAAGCACCAAGGCTCCTAGACAATGTGGTCTCTGGTACTAGCAGCGAGGGCGTCTCATCTGGTGTAAAGCCAGTCTAAAGTGGTGTGAACTGTGGAGCTGGCAGTGATGTAGAAAAATACTAGGACACCTGCTCTGTAGGAGAAGCAAACTATGCTAGTGGCTATCCCTGACTCTGAAGCCCACTGGGCTATAACGCTAGAGTCATCGAAGTAGTAGCTGCCTGACCAAGCTGGGGCGAAGACTGTGGCAGTGGAGCCCCAATAGCTATGACTACATGCTGCATAAATCCAAGAAGCTGCTGCTGCATGAGTATCTGCTGCTGATGCATGGCCTACTACTGCTACTGTAGAGCCTAAGTCTGCTGATGTATAGCTAGCTGTTGTTGCTGGATCTGCTGCTGCTGGCGCTGGAACTCATCCTGCCGAGTCTGGAACTGAGCGAATGTAGCAGCTGTCTCTTGAGCCTATCGTGCCTGGTCCTACCTCATCCGCTCAAGTATAGCAAGGAGAGCAGGGTCGGTCTGTGGGGCAGGTGGCGTTGAGCTAGAGCTGCCAGCCTTATGGTCATGTCACTGAGGAGGCATCTGAGGGATGGGCTGATAGTCATCATCAGAACTGTCACTGGGGTCGCTCACGACCATCCCCTCCTGCTGAGCAAGCTCCTCCTCCTCTGTAGCTGCAATGCCTCTGATGATATCATCCTGCTAGGCTGCAGACTCTGGCACATTAGGACGACGGGGCAGCTGACTAGGTGCCTGTGGAGTGCTATGATGGATCATCTATGTCATGTTATAGGCAGGAAACTCAGTCATAGCACCACTATACTCTGCAAGCATCTCTGGTGGCCTCACTGTGACTGCTCTGTGGATAAGCCAGGTGATCCAGTGAGCATAGGGCAACTGCCTGCGACCTCTAAAGCCCTCAGCTATAGTGTCCTCCATCTTTGATAGAATAAGATCCCAAATATCAAAGACTATCTGCTGCATCAGGGAGTTGATCAGCCACAACTATATACGTGTCAAGCCCTCTCTATATTCCATCCTAGGAAGTAGTGTCCTCATAATAGCCTTAAGCACACGAGCAGTGGGGTTAAGGTCACTGGGGTTCCTCCTCGACCCTTCGCCAAAAAGCTCCTTGAAACAGTGACGGACCAAGTCAGTAGGGGGCACGTTGCCACCATGAGGGCATCTGGGGGTGCTGTCTGGCCATAGCACACCTCGTGAAGTCTGACTGGCTGCTCCTGAAGTCTAAGAATCTCCCTGGCCCTCTAACTCATCAGGCAGTAGTCTCTTCCTCCGAATGCAAAGTGAATATATCTATACTGTGGGTCAATCCAGAGGGAAGCATATAACTGCCGAACCCAAGATGGAATATATAGTCCGGACTGTCCAATCAAACCTGATAGTCCCAGCAGATATGTAAGATAGGGGGCGAATGTGCTCTCCTGCTTCTGCAACTATAGAGTCAATGTGGCACACCCTCTAAGATATGAAAATTGCCCCACTGTTGAGATAGACATTGTAGAAATCCTCCTGCAGTGGAGTGTAGAAGCCCTCTGAAGCTCTCTCATCCCTCCTCGGTGGAAACCATATCTCAAAATCAACAAATCTCAGCTGCTGAACCTGCTTGGCCGTGGCGGCCCTCAAGTCAAGATGGGTCACTGGTGGTGGACCATGTGGTCTGGGCGGTGGACGAGAACCCCTCCGCTGTGTGTCAGCCCTCGGTGTGACTGGGGCACGGGTATGACCAAAGCGGCAAGGCTATGGCTGAGGTGCATGCTCTATCTCCTCGGCCTGCTGGCCCTCCTAAGTCTGCTCTATTGGCTCTGCTGGTGGCGGCTACTGCTGTGGCTTCTGCTGTGACTCCCCCTGAGGCTGAGGATCCATAATGGGAAGATGTCGTCCTGCCATCATGATAGTCCCAGGTGGACTACCATGAAGACGCTCAATACGCTCAAGTCTACCCTACGCCTCTAGTGACAGATGATCTGCAATAACAACTCCACTACGAGCTCCTCCTCTCTCGGCACGCTCTGCGCCCTCTACAACTGTTGCTGCTCTCGTTGTCTCTGCATCTGAATATTTGTGCTTCCGGGTTGCTAGCTTCTTCGTCGCCTTGCCTTTAGGATCTGCAGGCTGGCGAGGCGGGGGCCTCCGATCCTCATCACCTTGACCACCTCCGACGTTCTTCGTTCGAGCCATCTGATGGATCAAAGAGGAATCAACTGCCCTTGATAAAGAAACAACTGCCTCTGTCGAAGATGACACTTTTGAGGCTTGGCCTCGTTCCTTACTCGCGAGCTTGGCTCCAAGTTAAACCGTCAACTACCACATGATCTCAACAGCACCGACTCGCTGCACGATGGATTAGAAGGATATACAGATAAATATGATATATATCTAATAGATGCAAAACCCTAGGAAGCAAGCAATTTAGATACAAAATTGAAATGTGGGGCATTGCTACCTGACGAACCGGCGATCCGAAAAGAAGAGGAGCGACCCGTGGGGAACCACCGAATCTAGGGTTATTATTCTGACTCGACGAAGAACGGTGATGCGAAGTGATGAGTCGACGGTGAGGATTTTTAGTGGAGGAACTGGTGAGGATGCAAGGCACTATAGAGGCTTGCTCGGCGGTGGTGCTTGGTAGGCCACGGGCGTGGAGGAGCAGCACCTGGCGCGGGCGAGCTATGGCGTCTCGTGGGCAATAGGGAGGCGGCGGCGGTGTGAGGGCAAGCGGCGGCTAGGGCACGGCGCAAGCTCGAGGAGGCGCTGGAGGTGCGGGAGCAAGCGGTGGTGGCGCACGGGCAAGGAATGGCACGCGGATGAGCGGTAGTGGCGCACGGGCGTGCCCTGGGCCGTGGATGAGCGGCGGTGGCGTGTGGTGAGACGACGGCTATGGCTTGTGCGGCTGCTGCTAGGGCACGGGACGGCAACGGCGATGTTGGATTAGGTTAAAACCGATTAGCTTATAAGGTGGCCCCCCATGAATCAGAAAAGGAAACGACGAAAGAGTTCTAAAGCCACCCGAAAACTACTGACCGGACGCTCCGGTGGTAGCGACCGGACGCTACCCCCCAGCGTCCGGTCGATTCCAGAGAGGTCCAATACCTCTAGAATCGCGACCGGACAGGTCCGATGGACACCGATCGGACGCAGCCAGAGTCCGGTCACCTAGCCTTGATGTCTTCATGATTGACCGGACACTGAAGCACCTTCTGACCGGACGCTGGAAAAACACGGTTTCAGCATCCGGTCACTCCTTCGGCAGTAGGTTCACCTCCTGTGAACTGACCGGATGCTGGACACCAGAGTCCGGTGCAGCGTCCGGTCACTCCTTCAGTAAATCCTCAAAGTCCTTTGCGCTGCCTGTTCCCAATCAAGTCTCAACTCCAATAAGATCCAAATAAACATCAATTGGGACTGATGTGAGTGACCTCTCTCAAACCCTCAAGTTTTTCAAAATATTTTGCCTTAGGCTATAATTCTTTTTAAGAAAATAGGCAATAAGAGGGCGATTTAAGATAAACGACAAAACAACATTCATGCATATGCAATGCAATACTCGAAAGTAAATCTAGTTGCTTGTCAAGTTTGATCCAAGGTTAAGCTTCTTCACACGCTTTTCGGCGGTTATCTTAACCATATTAGACAAGCCCTATATGCATTATAAAGCATTAAACATGTTGTATATTACAATGCAATGCAAGGGACAACACAAGCTCAAGTTTTAGTGAAGTTGCTAAAATCAAGCACATTGAGTTCATTCCGCAATCTACAAAAAGTTGCCTCATCTAGTGGTTTAGTAAAGATATCCGCCAATTGATCCTTGGTCCTTACACCTTCTAGTGATACATCATTTTTAGTAACATGATCTCTAAGAAAGTGATGACGGATATCTATGTGCTTGGTGCGAGAGTGTTGAACCGGATTATTTGCAAGTTTTACCGCTCTTTCATTATCGCACAAAAGAGGTACTTTCTCTAGAACTACACCATAGTCTAACAAAGTTTGTTTCATGTAAAGTATTTGTGCACAACAAGCACCCGTGGCAATGTATTCCGCTTCGGCGGTGGACAAAGCCACACTATTTTGTTTCTTGGAGGACCAAGACACAAGTGATCTACCAAGCAAATGGCACCCTCCAGATGTGTTTTTTCTATCAACTTTGCATCCGACATAATCCGAATCGGAATAGCCAATTAATTCAAATCTAGCTCCTTTGGGATACCAAAGGCCAATGCTTGGTGTGTGCTTAAGATACCTAAGGATTCTTTTTACGGCAATTAAATGAGTTTCCTTAGGATTAGCTTGAAACCTAGCACACATACACACACTAAACATGATGTCGGGCCTAGATGCGGTCAAATACAACAAGCTACCAATCATAGAGCGGTAGAGAGTTTGATCAACCGGGTTACCTCTCTCATCTAGGTCGAGATGTCCATTGGTTGGCATTGGAGTCTTGATTGGCTTACATTCATCCATCTTGAATCTCTTGAGAAGATCATTAGTATATTTTTCTTGAGAGATGAAAATCCCTTCTCTCATTTGCTTGACTTGAAAACCAAGAAAGAATGTAAGCTCTCCAATCATTGACATCTCGAACTCCTTCAACATCAATTCACTAAATCTTTGCATGAATCTTTATTTGATGATCCAAAGATAATATCATCAACATACACTTGACAAATGAAGATATGCCCATCAAGCTTCTTGGTGAATAGTGTGGTGTCGACCTTACCAATAATGAAGCCCTTCTGAATGAGGAAGTCCCAAAGGCGCTCATACCAAGCTCTTAGGGCTTGCTTAAGCCCATATAGTGCCTTGGACAATCTATAAACATGATTAGGATATCTAGGGTCTTCAAACCCGGGAGGTTGATCAACATAGACTAGTTCATTAAAAAAGCTATTTAAGAATGCACTTTTCACATCCATTTGATAAAGTTTTATTTCATGATGTGATGCATATGCAAGGAGGATACGGATGGCTTCTAATCTTGCAACTGGGGCAAAGGTCTCTCCAAAATCCAAACCTTCAACTTGAGAGAACTCCTTTGCAACTAGTCTTGCCTTGTTCCTCACAACAACACCTTGATCATCTTACTTGTTTTGGAACACCCACTTTGTTCCAATGACTCTTGCACCTTTTGGCCGCTTTTCAAGAGTCCAAACTTCATTGCGAGTGAAGTTGTTCAACTATTCATGCATGGCATTTATCCAATCCGGATGTTGAAGAGCTTCTTCTACCTTAGTAGGCTCAAATCAGGAGACAAAAGAGTGATGAGCAATAAATGAAGTAAGTTTTTGAGATCAAGTCATTACACCCTTTGATGGACTCCCTATGATGAGATCTTGTGGATGATCTTGAAGTAGGGGTGTATTTCTTCTATTGACCACTTGAGGGGGAGGTTGTGGAGCATCAACATCTTGTGCTTGTACCACCATTTGTTCATGGGAGACATGCGTATCTTCATTTTCTACTCTCCCATCTTTTTCATCATTTTGTGGCACACTTGATGAAGAGAATGGATCAATCACTTGTACATCATCTTCATCATCTTTGGGCTTGATGTCTCCAACCGGAATGTTCTTCATAGCCTCCCTCAATGGTTCATCACCTACATCATCAAGATTCTCATGTGCTCCTTAGGAGCCGTTAGATTCATTAAATTCCACATCATATGTTTCTTCAACCAAGTTGGTGGCATGATTAAATACTCTATATGCTTTGGACTTTGATGAGTAGCCAACAAGAAAACCAATATCACAACGTCTTTGAAACTTCCCTAGGTGTTGCCACTTCTTATAGATTTAGCATTTGCAACCAAACATCCTAAAGAAGGAGACGTTCGGCTTCTTCCCTTTGAGCAACTCATAAGGTGTCTTGCCAAGGAACTTTTGAAGGAATAGGCGGTTGGATGCATAGCATGCGGTGTTGATTGCTTCCGCCCATAGAGCTTCGGGGGTGTTGTACTCATCAAGCATTATTCTAGCAAGAGTGATCAATGTCCGGTTCTTCCTCTCAACTACACCATTTTGTTGAGGAGTATATGTTGCAGAGACTTCATGTTTGATTCCAACTTCATCACAATAAGCTTCTATGTTTGTGTTGTCAAACTCTTTCCCATTGTCACTTCTTATCTTCTTGAGCTTCACTTCAAATTCATTTTATGCTCTCTTAGCAAACTTCTTGAAGCAAGATGCAACTTCGGATTTGTCATGAAGAATACCCATGTATACCTTGAATAATCATCAACAATCATAAGACAATATAGATTTCCTCCCAAACTCTTGTATGTTGTTGGTCCAAATAAATCCATGTGAAGGAGTTCTAGCACTCTTGCGGTTGACATGAAAGCTTTTGTTGGATGGGTATTTGCAACTTGCTTGCCGTCTTAACATGCACTACAAAGCTTGTCCTTCTCAAACTTCACATCATTCAATCCTCTCACCAAATCATTCTTCATAAGCTTCTTGAGTGAGCTCATCCCAACATGAGCAAGTCTTCTATGTCATAGCCACCCAAGTGTTGTTTTGGTGAATAGGCAAGTCTTCAAGTTTGCATCTTCGGAGGTGAAGTCCACTAGATATAGATTGTTGTATCTAAATCCTTTGAATATCACTTGTTCATCATCCTTCTTGGATACAACAACCTCCTTCTCGGTAAACAAGCATTGGAAGCCAAGATCACACAATTGTCCAACGGATAGCAAGTTGAAACTCAATGAAGCAACATATAGCATATTGGAGATGGAATGATCATTTGATATTGCCACTTTGCCCAATCCTTTGACCTTGCCCTTTGAGTTATCTCCAAATGTGATTCTTTCTTGCCCATCTACTTCTTCATCTAGTGAGGTGAACATACGAGGATCACCGGTCATATGTTGTGTGCAACACTATCAACAACCCAATGACTTTCACCGGTCTTGTAGTTCACCTACACACAAGAGATCAAGCTTAAGGAACCCAAACTTGTTGAGGGCCCTTCACCTTCTCAACAAGTGACTTTGCAACCCAAATTTTCTTGAGCCTATTCTTGTTTGGAGGTCCTAAGAACATCACTTTCATCTTTGCACTAGAATCCTTTCTAAGCATGTAGTGAGCATTGAAAGCAAAGGGTCTAGCATGCTTGGGCAAGGGTTGTGGTGGTGGAGTTTGGCACTCATGAGCAAAGTGGCCTTCTTGTCCACACTCAAAGCATCTCTTTGGCTTTGGTTTTGATTGTTGTTGTTGAGCTTGAGCCTTCTTCTCTTTGTTTGCTATGTATCCAATGCCACTTCTATCCATCTTCATGATGATGTTCATTAGGAGCTCACTTTTAAGATATTTGCCTCTAGTGAACTTGCTCAATCCAATCTTGAGATGCTCTTTTTCCAACTTGAGCTCCTTGTTCTCTTCCTTGAGTGCATCACTACTTTTATCTTCCTTGAGTGCATCCTTGTTTCTTTCTTCCTTGAGTTTCTTGTTTTCTTCTTTTAGCTTCTCATTCTCAAGAATCAAGTTGCCATCATGATCAAGAGTTTCTAGCACAATGGTGTTGTGGGTTTTGAACTCTTCAACCTCTTTCTTTAGCTTCTCATTATCATGCTTGAGCTTGACATACTCATCATAGTCATTGCACTCAACCACTTGCTTGCCTTTGCCACTAGATCCTTGTTCAATGCTCTCATCAATTTGATCATCACATGATGTAGCTATATCAATCTTAACAACATCATTAGTGGCATCATGTGGCTCATTGGGTAAAAATTCTTGAGCAATAACAAGGGTATCATGATTAACCTTAAGAGTGGTATATTCATCTTTTAACTTGTTATGGCTAGTGATGATCTCTTTGTGCACCCACTCAAGGTTATCATGTTTATCTTTGAGCTCTTTCTTAGAAGATTTGAGCTCCTTGAGTTTGGATGACAAAGCATCATTTGCTTCTCTAAGCTCAACACTAGCCTTTTCGGCTATCTCACATTTAGCTAAAAGAGAATCATTCTTAATCTCAAGCTTTTCATTTTTGCTCTAGTCTTTATAATGATCTTAGTGTATTTCTTTAGTAATTTAGTGAGATCATCATAAGTAGGTGACTCATATTCATCATCGCTATCACTATCACTATCATCATTATGAGCATGATCATCACCACTACTATCATCATCATGTGATACCTTGCGTTCACCCTTGGCCATAAGGCATAGGTGTGTAGAGGATGATGGCGGTGGTGGCAGTGAAGATGATAAGTCAATAGCAATGGCGGCCACCTTCTCATTGTCACTTTCATCATCGGATGATCCACTAGATGAATCAATGTCCATGAGCCAATCACTGACGATGTAAGCCTTTCCACTCTTCTTCTTCTTATGGAAATCCTTCTTCTTGCCATCTCTCTTCTTGTATGGCTTGTTCTTTTTCTTCTCATCTTCATCTTCATTGCTTGAGTCATCTTTCTTGCCCTTGTTCTTGTTCTTGAACTTGTCTTTCTTGGGCTTTGTGCATTGGTGAGCTAGATGACCAAGTTCTCCACAATTGTAGCAATCCATCTCGAAGATTTGCTTCCTTCTAGAGCTTGTGAAGAACTTCTTCTTGCCATAAAACTTGATGCCACTCTTGTTTAGCTTCTTAAGCCTTGGCGGTCTCCTTCAATACGGAAAGCCATGCGAATTTTCCAATACGGAAAGTCATCTCCTTCAAAGATAGGAGGAGGTCCATCCCCATGAGACATCTTGCTCTAGGCGGTTAAGCCTAAATACGTGAGCATGAGGCTCTGATACCAATTAAAAGGATCAAGATGCCCAAGAGGGGGGGATGAATTGGGCTAATTCTAAATTTCTTCGCAATAATTAAATCCTATGGTTAGCCCAATTAACCCCTTATGCTTAGAAAGTGTTCCTAATTGTTCTACCGCACAAAAGAATTGCAACCTAAGTTCCAATCCTACTCTAGCATGGCAATTCTAAGAATGTAAAGACATGAATTGAATTGATCAAAGTAAATGCTCAAAGTAAATGCTCAAAGTAAATAGAGAGGAAGGAACACGACGATGTTTTGCCGAGGTATCGGAGAGTCGCTACTCCCCACTAGTCCTCGTTGGAGCACCCACGCAAGGGTGTAGCTCCCCCTTGATCCACGCAAGGATCAAGTGCTCTCTATGGGTTGATTCTTCGACACTCCGTCGCGGTGAATCACCCACAACCGCTCACAACGTGAGTTGGGTCACCCATAAGCTCCGCTGGGTGATCACCAAACTCCCAATCACCACCAAGCCGTCTAGGTGATGGTGATCACCAAGAGTAACAAGCATGAACTCTCACTTGACCACGACAAGCCTAATGAGAAGGTGGATGCACACTTTGCTACTCTTGATCTTCACTAATGAGGTCTCTCTTTGGATTCTCAAATCTCAATCACCTCACTAGGACCTTGCTCTTCTTGGCACTCTCTAAGGTGTTTCTCAGCTGTTGGAATGAGCAAAAGTACCCCCACACACGAGTAGAGGTGGTATTTATAACATGGGCTAAAAAACAAACTGTTATGTGCCTCTGCGGGGTGATCGGACGCTCCGGTCATGTTGACCGGACGCTCCGGTCAGTACACCCTGAACTCCAGGGTTTATAGTGTGACCAGACGCTGCCAGCATCCGGTCAGCACTGACCGGATGCGTCTGGTCATGATTTACCCTCTCTGGAACCTTACTGGAAATGACCGGATGTTGGCTCTCAGCGTCCGGTCACTTGACCTTCCAGCGTCCGGTCACACCGAATGATTTTGTAACAGAACTGACCAAATCATAAGAACGTAAGTACAAAAACAATCACCGAAGTGATCAAATTCCTGTACTTAAGCTCCCATAATCCCGGTAGTCCGGAAATCACGAAGGATTTCAACCAACTCTCGACATACAAACCAAGACCATAGTGATTCAACACAGCACATCATTTGTTACAACATTTCACAAGTAGCATTCGGATTACATCCATCAGAGTTCAAATAAAATATTACAAACCAAGTTCAAATTTGCGGAAGCAACATAGTTTAGTACATAACTTCATAGTTTCAAATACATTGCCAGATCTTAGTCATGTCCCACAAAAGCATCTTCAGGTACGAGAACTACGAGAGATCGCGCCCAACGGTCTAGTCTTCATCCCCAGCTGGGAGAAGGCAATACTTGCAGCAACCAAAGTAGAACTGGTCATCTGCAACAGGTGGGAGATAAACCCTGAGTACGAGAAGGTACTCAGCTAGACTTACCCATCAAAACTAGAAATAAACGACACCAAGGGTCATGCAAGGCTTATGAGGTGGGCTAGCTGGACACAGTTGCATAAAAGAGCTTATGAATGTAGTAACCAATTTAAACTTTGCATCAAGCTTATCATCATTTACCTGTCCACTAGATTTGCACCTGTACTATAGCACTCACTTATTAGGAGCAAACAATATTAACCATAGCAGGTATAATCAGGCTGTCATCATCATATCATCATTTCTGAACCATTAGGTTATTTAGTGTATCTACTTTGGAGATAAGCCCGTCAAGTTCTCACTAACCGGTGAGAGATGGCGACTCGAATCGAATTACAACTCAGGTGAGGGGGTATTCCTAACTCTCACCCTGGCATACTTTGCAAGGGTAGCCGTGGGTCACCTTTGGAACAACTCAGGAACCAAATTCATGGGTTCGATCAGCGCCAGCACTCTCAAGGATTACCCTTCTGCCAGGACGACCAGGACTTTTAAATCACCTGCCCTTGGACTCACGCCTACGGCTCCCTTCCGAGGTGCACTTTATACTTATCGACTCCTGGCCTGAGGTGAGCTACTCAGCTTCGTGGTCAGTCTTCGGACACGGCCAACTAAGAGAGAGGCATGCGTTCAACATGAACAGGAAAGGCTCCAAGATTCAGTCCTTAAGCGACACAGACGGGGTCACTACAACCCGGTAATCCTCCGCCCGGTCTTCATTTCAAATTAAGACATGTTCTTTTCCACGATAGCAAATATAGCCAACCGTGCCATATGTATATTCCTATATCTCGCAGGTGACAAGAAATCACCTGACTTCTACCGCATTTAAGCAGGGCTAAGCACTACACGAGCCTAAGCTACATAGGATTCAGGGTACCAATATCTGGACAAGGATTGGATAACCAATGCAGCAAGTGTTTGCATCCAACACCTAAACTTAATGCAACAATATATATATGTAACAATAATACTTTAACTGCATTTCGGAAACTAGGAGGCTTAATATGCTCTGGGGCTTGCCTTTCACAAAGTTGCATGGACGGTGATCCGGGCACTCAACGGCGACCTCGTCTGGCACTTCTCCTGAGGGTTGCACCTCCTGAACCTCTGGTGTTGGCTGCTGCTGCTCGCTCGGTTCCTCGAATTCCAGCAGTGTCACACCTTCCGGTACACCTATTGCATGCCGATGCACAAGATAAATATCATGGATGTATAAGGAATGACATGATGCTCATGATGAATGGATCACAGTAAGTGTTTAACGAAAACATCACTGGACACTCGTTTACCGATTAAGAATAGCTCTATTCAAATCACTTTAAAACATGTATCTAACTTAACTTGAAGAACAAGATCAACTTACCTAACTTGCATAACCTAAGATAAAGATGCTCATCTTCAGTTAAAGGCCTAACACCTAGGAACATTACCACAAACTTAGGAATAGTAAAGGCATACTTAAATCAACAGTTAAAGTTTCATATGCAAATGAGTAGTTCCTTAATTCAATCACAACAAGAGTTCTACAAATCCAAATGACTTGCAAGAGGGCATTCTGGAAAGCTTATGAAATTCTCTACAAATCATTTGTAAACATCAAAGCATGATTCTTACGTTAACCAAATCAAATTCAAGTAAACCTAGAATCTATCCAGAAATGACAGGTTTACTAAATTAATTATTTAGTGATGATGCAAAAGCATAATTGGACCAAACCAAGTTTACCAACTTGTTGCACATAGCAGAGGAACATCAGAAAGTATAGTGCCCACCTCTAAATAAATTGTTTAATGTCCTTTTCTAATTTATTTAGTTAATTAGGTGATTAAAGCAATATATAGTACAACTATACAGAAAAATCTACAAAAATTACAGTAGCTATCTCATGCTTCACATAGACTACCATAAAAATTTCAAAGCAATTGGTCAAGCAAAACTTGCTGTATCAAAAATAACAGATGGCAGGGCTAGTTCTAGCATAATTAAGAAACCCTATTGAAAAGTGTTAAGCAACAGATTTCACATTTTTCCTAGTATCATTCTAGCATAAGAATAGCACTCACCAAATTTTACCTTTACTGGATCTATAGAAAAATTATGAAAATTCACACAAGATCCATCCATGCAAACAAGAGAATTTCCTAACTCCTACATACAGTGTCCAAAATGTATGAAAATTTAACTACAAGCTATTCATGATATGAGCAGTACACCATAAAAATTTCATGCCATTTGGAGCTACACAGAAAAAGATATAATTACCCCTATTTACCACATGATTAAAAGAGATAATTAGCAACTCTATTTTTCATAACAGAACATGGCATAAATTATATTTTTAATATAAACTAGACATTACCAGGAACTCAACAAAATTGGAACCACAACATTTGGATCTATCAACTAAGAGATACACATTTTTGAATATGTACCCAAATCTGTGAAAAAGAATAAAACAAAACAAATTTGAAACCCTAACCCTACTGCTGGGCCGGCCCGAAAGAACACGGCGGCCCACAATGCATGCGCCAGCAAATGCCAGCGCAGCCCAGAAGCGGCGTGGCCCAGGTCAGGCTCCCGCCTCAGCTCGGCGACTGACGAGCGGGTCCCGCGAGTCAGTGAGACAGACAAGGGAGGACGAAGGGACGACGACGTAACTCGTCGCTGGTGGCAGCTCCGGCGAGGCCATCGGTGTCAATGTGTTTGCCTCACCCGTGCACACCTAGTGGTGCCATCTATTGTAATGATTGCAGCGGCTAGAGGGAGTGGCGACGGCCATGGCGGCGCACGGCCACGGTTTGGCCGGCTCCAGCGAGGCGACGGCGTCATGGCCCTAGTGGCCTACTCTACGAGCATCAGCGTCACTCACAGAACCTAGCACAAGGAAGAGAGGGGACGATAAGAGGCTCGAGCGGCACAGCCCCGTGCGAGCTCGGCCGGCGGCGGTCATGGCGACCCGGTGGAGCCGTGCTCATGGTGAGCTCTACCTAAGGCGAAAATGGGATGGCGGTGGGGTTGAGGATGTGGAGGAGCTCATGGTGGTGCTGTGGCTCTGATGAATCAGACAATGGCGTTTAGTTGAGTGGGATTTGGCTTGGCGGCGGCCACTGCTTCCCAGTCACCGCGCTCGCGGAGGAAGGAGATGGCAGATAGTGAACTGGCGAGATGAAGAGCGAGTGGCGAGGCGCTGGCTTTCATCTAGAGCATGGACACACGACGTGGAGATGCTGGCAGAGCATGTATGCCACACGGTGATCAGCCCCTGCACCGGTCGGCCACGGCGTCCTTCTGACGTTTTTCTGAAACGGCCGAAACGACGCCCGATGACATGACTGACAGCGTGATTTTGATGATCTATAACTCCCAAACGGTGACAATCTGGTTCATGGTATAGTTGACAAAATTGAAGACCTAAGTGAGGACAACAACTTTGTCAATTGGAGCTCGAGTTGGTTCGGCCTGGTTAGGGAGATACAAGCCTCCAAACAATGATACTCGAAACTGAAAATCGTCTCATGGACTTAGAAAAATTCTAAGTGTAGAATTCAACCCCAAATCTGACTTGTGGGCCATGTTTGAGGCTGTTCCACACATTTTCATGAGTTGATCATAAAACAACTTTTGTTCCTTGATAAATTGGCTACAACTTTGGTAAGGGTGCATAGCCATGCAAGGTCTCTAGGTTGGTCTTTTGAATCAGTCAAACAGTGGCACTCTATAGGTCATTCTAAGTCAAACCTCCACTAGAGGGCATTTTTGTCATTTTGATCCACATGAACAATGTCCCATCAATTACCCTAAGTGTAGTTAAGGTGTATTAGACCCTAATTAACCACTCTACACAAGTGCTACACCAACTTCTAATGATCACATGTGATGAAGCAACCAAAACAATCAATTTCACTCTAATGTTGCAATTCCATGTTTCACATGTTTCATGACTTGGTTGCAATTTTAAACTTGTCATATTACTACCATGTTGCCATGTTTCAAGGTATGAGAAACTCATGTTGCATTCACATGTTGCACTACTACCATTCATAAGCAATCAAGCATGAAACAAACATAATTGCGAATGTTGCATATGCATGTTTCAGTGACAATGGCATGATGAGATAGATGATGCACATGTTTATGAAACGAAATGCAATTTTGTGGAAGCCAAACACCTAGGGTGTTATAGATTTCACCTCAATCAAAAGAACTGACCGGACTCTGCACCAGCGTCTGGTCACACCGAAGCCAGCGTCCGGTCAGTATTTGACCCTCCATTCACCTCCAACTCTCGATCATACGTGAATGAAGTTTGCTCCATTAGATCTTAGGCATATGTAGGAGCTACCTAGCGCTAGTTTTAATAAGTGTGCACCACACCTAACTCACTAGACTTACCTAGGTCAAGCTACCCGTCCATACCCCCCTTAATAGTACGGCGAAAGGAAAAACAAAGTCCTAAACTACTCTAAGTGTCTCTTCAACTCCAATCGACACTTAGAACTAGTAATCCTTAACCTTGTCGTCCATCCTTTGAAACCGAAACGATTTCCATCGTAGGGGCATGACCACCTCGATTGCCCAATTGATCTCCATTACCATGACCTAACTTAATTGTCTCTACAAAACACACGTTAGTCATAGTAATCTTGTATTGTCATTAATCACTGAAACCCAACTGGAAGCCTAGATGCTTTCAATGAGGCCCAGACAGTTTGAACAAGTAATTGGATGTACATCTGTAATGCAATGTCTGTTATATCCCTTTAATTTTTAATTTTTAATTTTTTGTGAATTTAAGGATCGATTCTTTTTTTACTTTGATAATGTAGATTCAGAATCTAGAGACAAGTGATTTTAAGGACAAGTGCTATGTTTTGTTGTTTTTTTGCTAGACATACAACCTGCTGTATTGATCGATGTAAATGGTAAAAATTTAATCTCCACACAAACTAATGTATCTGCTTGAGTATATATGCCATGTTCAATACGCAAACTATGTTTCCATTTTCTGAATTTGTCAATTCTTAATGCTTTACTGTGTTCTGCATTCATACTATGATTTTTCTATTTTATGCTAAATAAACGTCATGTACTTTCTTATTGTTTCAGTTGCAATCAGTACTTTTAGTAGCACAAGGCACATGCTTCCACAACCAGATTGGCTTGGATGGTTTTGGAGGATGTTCTTTGTCTCTAGAGGAAGTAGATGTGGTGAGCTTACCTATGTGAGCTATTGTAAACTTTTGGTCAAATTTGTGAAAATACAAGTATCTTTATTGAAGTTGAATTCTAGTTGTGTATTTGCTGAATGAACTTTTGAAGCTCAGTGTAACATTTGTAATAATTGTTGACCGATCAATTTTTATTTTTTAACCATTTAAAACTAACTGTTGGACCATCTGTCGCTAAAACTATATGAAGCATCAAATGATCTATCGCTAAAGAGTAGCAGTGGGTTGTCTGTCGCTAAAGAGTAGCAGCAGGTTGTCTGTCGCTATAAAAATTTAGGGCAACGGACTATCTGTCGCTAAAGATTTTTAGCGATAGGACTTACACCGTCTGCAGAAGTCTGTCGCTATAACTTTTTAGCGTTAGATTATCTGTCGCTGTAGCCGCTTTTAGCGTCAGGCCATCCATCGCTAATCTTGGTGTTGTGGTGTAGTGGTACGCGCGAGCGCTCCCGATGGGTATAGGAGCCGAGCCCCCAAGCGATCCAAGGGATCGATCGAGGGATCTATCGGCCGAGGGCCTTTCTCCCGGGGACTTAACATACCCCTATGTTTGACTCTCGTTAGGATCCTCCGAGCCCCTCGTGGCCTACCAGGCCGAGCTCGCGATGGAGGGGCTAATTTTGATCATCTATGATGGGTGTCGACCCCTCAATTTGAGAGTCTTCAATGCTTCCGTATTTGCGCTACGATTACACACAAATACGCACTAATCACAAGGATGGTACACAGATATATTATAAAAGGTTCCGATCTTTATTGATATCTAAAATAAGGTCTACAACAGTGGCCCCAAGGGCATTATCATAGGCTATAGAGTTAGCGGAAAGCTACGGCCGTGAAACGGCATTATTGGTGGTCTCTAAAGCGGGATTATTATACAGCGAAACAGCATCCTATTCCACAGGCAACTAGAGCACGGACGAAACCCTAGCCTCGATGTCACAATCCTACAATCGAATCTCCTAACGGGAACCCTATTCCTCGCGGTACGTTTCATCTTTGAAGTCATAGTCTTCTTCTATGCCGAGGTCTGTGAGTTGACAATGGGTGAGTACATACGTACTCAGCAAGTCCCAACCATGGGTGAAAATAAAAGTGTAGTGGTGATTAAAATTTAAGGGTGGGTCCTAGTGGAGTATTACCATTCCCACTAGTGCCCAGGTTAATCACGAATTAACTACCAGTTTCATTGCACATAAAAGTAAAGCTAATCATAGTATCCCATCCTAACATTTGTCCATTCCAAGGACGTGGCTATTCGAATAGATTTAATAAAACTCTGTAGAGGTGTACAAATTTCCCCACACGATAGGTGCAACCTCATCCATGATCAGTGGACAAAATAGACCTAACAAGATCTCATACCCGCTTGGAAAGCTAACCTAGATTTCTATATAATCTCTACCACGGTTTCACAGGGGTTGGAACACAAAACTGGGAAGATACCAAATCCCCCCAAACATGATGATACCAAATCATCACAAAATAAAAACATGGCTCGAACACGGCCAAGAAAATAGTGGCTCGAACGCGGCTGTTGGGGACCAATACTAGATACCCAAAGAGGAGGAGATAATAACCATCAACATTGATTCATCCGAGCAGTCAAGAGCACGACTACAGCTCCAACCGACCCCTAGGTGCGCAAGCTCTGCCTCGCTCGACCTCTAGGGGTAGGCTCCACCTCGCCTAGCCTCTGAGGGTGGGCTCTACCTCACCCGACTTCTAGGGGTGGGCTCCGCCTCGCCCGACACCGAGGCCGCGGGCTCTGCCTTGCCCGATCTCTAGGGGCGAGCTCCGCCTCGTCCGGCCTCTAGGGGTGGATTCCGCCTCGCCCAACCCTTGGGTCTGCGCTCCGCCTCACCCGACCCTTGGGTCTGCGCTCCGCCTCGCCCGACCTCTAAGGGCGGGCTCCGCCTCGCTCGACCTCTAATGGCTGGCTCTACCTCGCTCAACACTGAGGTCACGGGCTCTGCCTCGCCCGACCTCTGAGGGCTGGCTCTGCCTCACCCGACCTCTGGGGGTAGGCTCCACCTCGCCCGACCCTTAGGTCTGCGCTCTGCCTTGCCCGACCTCTAAGGGTGGGCTCCGCCTCACCCGACCTCTCAGGGCTGGCTCCACCTCGCTCAGTCTCTAGGGGTGGGCTTCATCTCGCCCGACCTTTGGGTCTACGCTCTACCTCACCTGACCTCTAAGGGCGGGCTCTGCCTCGCCTGACACTGAGGCCGGGGAATCCGCCTCGCCCGACAAAGACCCATACCGCCGCCAACCACTCTAGGTCCAAGCGAATGGGACTAGGTCAAAGCTCTGACACCAAGGAGGTGATCGGCATGCCCTGATATAACCCATGGCCATGATGGGCCATACCTGGGGATTCACATCAGGAACAGCATCGGGCATACCGGTGTTGTTCTGCCTAACCCTCGTATGAGCATTGATAGGAGCGTCAGTTCACCATGACATTCGCTAGGACGGAGTGGAGCGCCACGATCAGGAGATGACGCCTGCGCATGGCATTAGTGACGGACAGGACCACGACATGGAGCTGTCCCTGTTGACATCTACAGGGTCAGTGGGACCCGCGTGAAGGAAAAGAAGGAACCGGCGATCCTGGAGGACTTCTTCTCCTTCTCATTTCTCCTCTTTTCCCCTCCACTATAACCTATGCTTTACCTTAGCCTATAAAAGGGAAAGCAGGGCGTCCTGTAAGGGGCATCGCAACACATCGTATCAATTCAGACTCGAACCCATCGAACCCCAAATCGATCAGAACACATGAGCACATAGCCGGGAAGCGACCGAGCTCTTGGCACCCGTTCGCTCCTCTCACCAGAGACTTGGGACCTATCCCTCTCTCGACCGTTTGTAACCCCTACTACGAACTTTCAGTGCTAGTAACATGAGCAGCAGCAACGAATAGGACGTAGGGACATTCTGCCCGAACTAGTATAAACCTCGTGTCCTCTTAGTACACCATCCGAGCCAGACGCGCAATATTAGAAATTTACTAGTCGGTGGCAACTCAAAACACCGACAATGGCCTAAAAACCTAACACTTAACGAGGAAGATCACATAGCATCCACGCCAACCAGACATGGAAGAAAACCTATCCCCTATGCCGGCTCCTAATCTTCCATTGCCTACACCGGCCTCCTAGTAGAAACTATACTTCTATCTAACGAGGTGTGGGATCAAGCCTACCCATATAGATATGTGGCTGTACGAAAAGACTCACTAGGCGAGAGGGACTACAAATCGGTCCTTATGTGACCGAGGTGAGTATCTCCCACAGGAACCCTATCCAGGCATTCTTGCCATGATAAACTACCTCCATAGTTTACCACCACTCGCCCCCATGTCGGGGTTTAGTTTAGGTTTAACAAATTTTAAGTTCCATTATTATCCCTAATTCTAATCATAATGTGGAACTCATAGAATAACAAGATAACCATTTATCTTAACTATATCACATCAATCAAGCTCATTTTCTTGGGTGATAGTCTCATAGTCAAGTTTTAGCATTTTAGGGTTTTTAAAGCAAGATGGTAGGGAGGGGTCTAGGACTTGCCTTTATTGTCGTCACCTTCCGACACGTCCACGTAATTCGGGTCTTTGTCCTCCTAACGATTATTGTCGTCTGTCGGACGTATCGATCGCATAAGACTACCGCTATCCGCAAAAGAAAAAGGACGCAAGCAAACATTGAACTATATGGTGGCACTAAGTGCATATGATAGGGTTTGATTTTAGATGATTTTTAGAAGTGGTTTCATGAAAATCGGAGTTATGGTTTAAAAGTTATGAATTTTAGAAGTTTATCCTATAGCTAATTAATCTAGATGGAATTTTATATGTATTCTCTAGTGCATGAAAATGGGTGCAAACTACATAATTAATTTTCTTTTTTCATCTAGTTTATTTACAAATTTTCTAGGAATTTTTCTAAGCTAGGAAATTGTATTTATAACATGTGTACACTAGCCGGGTGTACCCAGCGTTTTCTTAAGTGTACCCCACACTGTGTGTGTTGTGTGTGTGTGACAGGTGGGTCCCGTGCTGGCGTCAGCAGTGATGGCGATGTCAGCGTTAAGGCCATGGGCCCATGTGTTAGTGAGAGAATGAGGGAGAGAGAGAGAAGATGGACGAGGACGGAGGGGGACGGTGACGTCGTTCCCTTTCGGTCCCACCTGTAGGGGACGGAGAAGAGGGGGAGAGGGGGACGGCGACGGTCGGCGGTGACCGTGCTGGCGATGAAACAGGGGAGGAGGAGCAGGGCTCATCGGAGTGGCTTACACGCGGCGGCGTTGGCCCTCAGGAGAGGTGGTTCAGGGGTGGACGGGGTCTACTGGGGCAAGCCGCGGCCGGTGGCGGGGTCGCCATCGGTAGCGGGTGACTGTGGCAGCGGTGGCGGCTCGGCGGGGTGGTTATGGCGGCACCATGCTCTAAACTTGGCCCTAGTGGCCCTATCCTAACTATCTATCTATGTGTACATGAAAAGGGACGAGAGGGGAGTGGAGTGGGGGTGACGAGGTGCTCCGGGGTGGCTTCGCCGACGATGGCCGACGACCATGGTGGCTCGGCGGAGCGGGCTCACACGGGTAGCGCTACACAAAGGCCTACACTACCTAATACCTAATGCAAAAGAAAAAGGGAGGGCTCAGGGACTCACCGGTCACTCCAATCGGCCAGAGACGTAGCAGAGAGGAAGGAAGGAGCAGGCGGCGCTAATGGCGCCGGTGAACTCCCAAAAGGGGAAATGAGAAAGCAGGGGAAGGATGAGGGGAAAGGGGAAGAAGAGGGAGAGATGGGGTGTTCCTGCCCGCGGCAGAGCTAATGGTGGAGAGGGCGAGGCGAGAGCATCGCCGGCCGAGCCTATTTATAGGCCGACTAGGCCAGTGTCCCAACGGCGAGATATTTTGCGCGGCCGTCCTTATCCATCACGTGGCCACACTGTTGAACTCGTCTGGTCGCATCACCCTAGATGGCGCTTGCCCGTGCACACGTTGGAGTTTCCTTGGCATCGACTCCGGTGGCTCTGCACGGCGGCGATCATGGCGCTATCGTTGACGCATTCACAGTGCGGGGGAAGAGGGAGGAGAGGAGAAGAGAAGGGCGTCGTGGGGTCCCGATGTCGCCGTGCCTCTGCTGACCTTCGCTGGCACCGGGGTGGCGCTGGCGAGCGTTGACGACGCGGTGGGGCGGCGTACGGCTTGCCGACTCGGGGTGGACGACGAAGCTAGTAGGTGGGCCTGGGGCGTCGGTGGGAGAGAAGGGGAGAGCGGGCGAGGCTGGGCTGAGCTGGGCCGCGGCTTACTGGGCCGGCTCGCGCGTGGGAGAGAGAGAAGGGGGAAGAGGAAGGGCTGGGCTGCGGTTGCCGGCCGAAAAGGAGGGAGGGGAGGAAATGAGCCCAAGTGGCTTTTCCTATTTTGTAATTCCCTTTTCTATTTCCTATCTCTTATGTGTATATGTTTGAATGATTTAAAATTCAAATTTGAATGCATGAGTGTGTAAAAGGGTGCCACCTTAAGTTCAACGAGCCAAACAAACATTCACAAACAAAGTTGCACACCTAATGTTTTACGTTCCTATGTGGTTTTATTTGTAAAAATTATTTAGGTTGGTTATATATATTATTTCCTTTGTAAATTTTAAAAAGTTCAGATTTTTAGTGGTTTTGAAAACTAAGCCAAATTTTAGGGTGTTACAACGGGGACGATTGTAGCGGCCAAATGAGTAATACCTCATCTTTTGGATGATGGGTTATCTATAGTATAATATGCAGATGATACCATCCTTTTTAGATCTTGATTTAGAGCAAGCGAAGAATATGAAATTGTTGCTCACTGTTTTTGAATAATTATCAGGTCTAAAAGTTAATTTCCACAAAAGTTAGATCTTTTTTTTGGACAAGAAAAATAGTTTGAAAGGGAGTACACCGAACTGTTTGGCTGTGACCGAGGGTCATACCCCTTCAGGTACTTAGGGTGCGTTTGGTTGAAAAGCATGGTAGAATGGAATGATTCTGTCCCTGGTTCTAGGGATCGGATGGTTCAATTCTAGTGTTTGGTTGGAAGGACGGAACGATTCTGTTTTCATGTTTGGTTGGAGCGATGTGGTGAACCAGATAATAGGGATGAAAACGGTTGGAAACGGTTGGAAAACCTCTCAACCGTTTTCTACTTCTACATTTGAATACGAAAACGAAAACGAAAGCGGTAAAGCCGGACACGAAAACGAACACGAACTTACGGAATATCAAAAATTTCAAAAACGAACTAATTCGAGCAGAATTATGTCGAACACGGTCAGTACACGAAAAATCAATACGGAATATTGACCTGTAGGACCAAGTGCATAACAATTAATAAGTATATAATAATTACAAGTCCTACAACTTTCTTAAAAAGTATCTCCATTCGACACGACGTAAGGAAGATATGATTTTTAAGGCAACAAGCGCTTGTATGCGATTAATATATTGTTGATTTTGTTTAATTTTTTTGAACATCTTCAAGACATCAAATGAAAAAACTAAGAACTAGAAAGTTGTAGATCTCGTCGAGAGCTACCATTTTCATATAAAAATCATCTTTATCTGAGACCATATGAAAAATATATAATTTTTCTAAGGTTGGACTTATAGTGGGCTAAATTTGGTTTAAACCGAATTTCGAAACCGAATTTTGAATTCGGGATATTCCGAATTAAAAGTAGAAAAGTAGAAAACGGTCGAAAAAATGTCTAAACCATTTTCGTTCTAATTTCCAATTTGGTGTTCCGAATTTCGAACCAAATTCGAATTTGTCCGAAAATACGAATTCGATCGGATTAAATGTAGAAAACGATGCGGTTCCGTACCGTTTTCATCCTTAAAGATAACAGAGCAATTAACCCCGTTACCTATGGGCCCACCTGTCATATGCTTCTTCCCTTTTCTTTGTTCTTCTCCGCACGACTTTCTCGCTTCTTCAACCGCTCGCGCCCGCTGGCGGCTACTCGGTCCGCCTCCGCGAGGTCTCGCCCCTGCTCGTGCCCGCTGCTGCTCGGGCCGGTGGCCCTGGCGCGTGCGCGGCCGTAACCGCTGCTCGTGCTGCCTCTCCTCTGAGCGAGCACGCGCCGCCGCCTGCTGCTAGATCTGCCGCAGTGTGATTCGCGCCACCACCTGCTCGAATCGCCGCAGCGTGCTCGCACCGTGTCCGCGTGCTCGCATCACCTCCACCTGCTCGCTCTGTCGCCGCATGCTCGAATCGCCGCTGCGTGCTCGCTCTGCCTGCTTCGCCATCGCATGCTCGCTCTGTAGCATGACAGACACTCAGACAGAGAGAGACGGAGAAGACGGCGTCTTGCAGGGACGAGCGGGTTCGACCGATGGGAGAGAGCGAGTGCATCCCGAATCTGAGCAGTATATTCCCTTCTAGGAGCCACTCCATCCCACTCGTTTTGCAACCAAACAGACATAAAGGTAGGACAGAACGGTTCCATCCCCATCCGCTCCTCAACCAAACACTCTCTTAGGATCCCAATGCACCACCGTAAATTATGCAACGCGGAGTGGGGTGCGATTGAAGAAAGATTTCAATGGAAACTAAGTACTTAGAATGCCAAATATTTATCCTATGGTGGCAGACTGGTGTTGTTTAACTTAGTTCTGAGTAACCTACCTATGTTCACGATGTTGTTCTTCGAAATCCCAAAAGGTGTCCTCAAAAGACTGGATTTTTATCGGTCAAGATTCTTTTGGTAAGGCAACAACGCTAATAAAAATATCATCTCACCAAGTGGAACAACCTTTGTTGCCTCAATGATCAAGGTGGCCCGTGAATAACAAACCTTTGGATAAAAAATAGATGTCTCCTGAACAAATGGTTATTTAAATTGCTTAATGAAGATGAAACCCGACAGACCTTATTTAGAAATAAATATCTGAGCTCCAAATGTCTCACTCAGGTACAGATTAAACCTAGGAGCTCTATGTTTTGGATATGCCTTCTAAAGGTTAGGGACGATTTTCTAGAATGTGTGACTTTTAAAATAAAGAGATGCATGGCTCACAAACTAGATTTTGGAAAGATACATGGGTAGGGCTGACACCCCCTAAAAGAGTCCATTACCCACATGTTACTGTGCAGGTTGTCACAAATCAAACGCCTCTCAATATCTTTTTTCGCAGAGCGTTAGTTGGAGATAAAATGATTACCTAGCATAATCTTGTAGCTAAGGAATCCACCATTCAACTTTCCAATGAGAGATATTTTTTCATTGGGACCTACACAATAAAGGTCAATTCTCAGTACTATCGATATACCAATATCTGATAAATCAGAGTACTCCTCTCGGTAATAATTTGGTAAAAATTCCTCTTGAAATTAAAATTTTTCCTTTTGGTGCCTTCTACGCGTTGTAATTTTAATAAAGAATAATTTAGCTAAAATGAATTGGATAGGTAGCCAAAAGTGCTGCTTCTGTGATTGTCAAGAAACAATTAAACACCTCTTTTTGACCGCAACACGCTAAAACTATTTGAAACATTGTTCATATAGCTATTGGGTTAACCCCACCAAGATTCATGTCTCACATGTTTCGAAGATGGCTAACAGGCCTTTGGATGGAGAAACTTAAAATAATTTTTGTGGGGTTGTAGCTCTTTGTTGGCAATTTGGTGTACACGTAACGATCTTGTTTTTGAGAAAAAAAAACAATATACTTCTTTTATATAGGCTATATTGAGGGAAACATACTAGGCGCGATTTTGGACATTTTGCAGCATGAGGATACAAGAGAGATTATCCACTCTAGACATATTCACCAAGAGCGGATGGAGAAGCAATAATAGAATTTGCATATGATTTTTCCCTTGCATTTATTATTGTCATTTCTCTTTTATTCTCGATTCGCAACTGAGCTAAAACTTGTAAGACTTGGTTGTGTGCGACAACAGGCCGGAATTTTCCATTTTCTAAAAGTATGTAGTAAATTTATCAATGAAACTTATTATAATACTTATATATCATGTGTTTATACGCTGCTCTATGCAAAGTAAGGCGACTCCCGGGGAATATTTGCTATTTTGCCAATATAAAATCAACCGGAAGTCCAGGACCAAGTGGCTTGGAGAAAAGAGTAAACTACTCTTGCCGTGTTCCTCACGCGGAGTACCCGCCCGAAAACAAGTGATGCTTTTTATTTTTAGACATATCTTGTTTCACCGTTCGTCTTATTCAAAAAATTTGTATAAATTATAAAATAAACAATTCATTATTAAAGTATCTCTAATGATGAAATAAATCATAATAAAATAGATAATATTTATATAAAATTTTTGAATAAGATGAACGGTCAAATAAGATGTTAGAAAGTAAAAAAAAACATCACTTATTTTAGGAGAGGGAGCAGAAACCAAACAGCCCTTATGTTTAGTCGTCTTGTCTCAAGTTGCAGGCGGGACGGGTTGTTAACGTAACCCGCCCGCTCGCCTCGCAAAACTGGGCTTCGTGGCTGTTGTGGATCGGCTGTAATTTTTTCGTGGCCTAAAGACTTCCAACCCTCCAAGCCCGCTGGACGAGCGAGAAGCCTCGCAACAACCCGCAAGACCCGCAACACCCTCCTCTGCTTTCCCTTCCGGCTCGTCCTGAACCCTACCGGTCCTCCCGTTCAAGCCGCGCCGGCCACGCTCGCCGTACGCGCTGGCCGCACCGCCGCAGGCTGCGCTCCCCGTTCGCGCAGGTCGCGCGCCCGCGCTGTTGCCGTGCCTCCGCCCCGGCTGTGCCACCGGCAGGCTGCGCTCGGGCGTGCGGCCATGCTCGCCTGTTGGCCGAGCTGGCTGCGCTCGGCCGCGCCGCCGTGCTCGCTCGCTGGCCGCGCTTGTCCGCTGTCCACGCTCGCCCGCGCTCGCTGGAAAACGGCAGTAGCCCTAGCAGGCATGCTGGGTGACCAGCGGTACGACGGCGCTGTGTTACAACGGCAAGGCAACAACGGCACGACGAGCATGGAATACAGGCGGCAGGGAGAACATACCGGCTGAGAAATCCGCGGCCGTCCGTGCCGCGCTGCTTTCGTTTTGGAACTCGAGATTTGGAAGAGCACGGGAACCTCTGAGGTCTGAGCGTTGGGGACGAACTGAAGAAATCGCTTTTGTGGAACGGGAAGAGTCACTGAAGAACTACAAGGGTGAGAGGGATGGTAACCAATATTTGATCAACCTTATTGACTCACCTAGGCACGTCGATTTTTCTTCGAAAGTTACAGCTGCTCTTCGCATCACCGATGGTGCTATGGTGGTGGTTGACTGTATTGAAGGTGTCTGTGTGCAAACTGAAACTGTGCTCCACCAAGCCCTTGGTGAGAGGACTAGGCCGGTCCTTACTGTGAACAAGATGGACAGGTGCTTCCTTGAGCTTCAGGTTGAGTCCGTGGAACACTTGTCCGTCTTACGGGTCTTGCGGGTTTTGCATACAAGTTTGTTGTGTCCGCGGAACACTTGTCCGCGAGATCCGCAGCTTTGTGGCAAGCCACAAGCCCGCTAATAAACTTTGCGGCAAGCGAGGCGGGTTAGCGGTCGGCCGCGAACGAGCCCACCTGCAAGTTGAGTCTTGTCAGTACGTTTGTGCTACTCTTCTCCCGTCGAGGACCGTTTGATGTGTCTAAAGATTCCTTGAGTTGAAAAAGGACAAAGCAGTTCGATATTTCGAAAAAAAGAGAAGGACAAAGCAGTCCTGTTGAGTCACGCGCCAACAGCTGGGTAGGGTGCGCATCGATTCCATCCGACCATTTGACGTATCCTAGAGATTTCTTCGCAAGCACGAAGCAGTCCTGTTTCAATCAAGCTGCTGGGTGGGGTGCACATGGATTCTATCAGACCATTTCTTCATAGCAAGTACAATAATATTTTTATAGCTAAGTTAATCAATATTTTTTCTTAACGTGAAAGAAAGAAGAGAGGGGAGATAAGAGTTTAGCTCTCAGCCTCTCACACAAGCAATAAGCTGGACACAAAGCATAGGCATTGGTGGGCCTAACTAGAAGTGTATGTGATGATGAATATAAAAATGAACGTAAGACATAGTACCATATAATAATAAAAAAACCTTTTTTAGATAAATAGAAGACAATTACTCCATCCATTTCAAATTATAAAACATTTTGATATTTCTAAATAAATAGTTTTTATTATGGTTCTAGACATAACTTGTATCTAAGTGTGTAACAAAAGCTATAAATCTAAAAAAACAAAACGCCTTATAATTTAGAATGGATGGAGTATTGTATAACTCAGGTTTTATAATTTTTTTAGAATTACACAGTACAACGTTGACGCTCACAACACGCACGCACACTCACCCCTATTGAATACACATGCGTAAACCCTACCCTACGAGTCAAAGAACTGAGCCGGCAGATCTCGAGATAAACAAAGTCACCACAGGCGCCTCGCTGTCGACGGAAACATCGTCTACCACTTAAAGTATAGTGTCGTTAAATTCTGAAATAAATCCAGAAAAATATGAACACCCGTGCCAAATCAAATACTCAGATGGGCACGTTCACCCCAAGAAACCAAACAACTGATCGCTAGGTTTTATAACTTACTTATATCCAAAGTACTATATTATCGACCTTGCTCTCAGAAAGAAGAAGCAGTCGTGTTGAATCAAGCGCTAGCACCTGGGTAGGGTGCGCATTAATTCTATCGGACCATTTGATGTATCCAAAAGATTTATTTCAGAAGTAAGAAGCGGTCCTATTGAATCAAGCGCCAGCAGCTGGGTGGGGCACGCATCGATTGTATTGGACTCTTGGGTGCGCACTATTCTATCGGATCATCTGAAGTGTGTTTGGTTCCTTTCACAACTATGCACCGTAAATCTTGCATGGGGTGGATACATGTTAGTGGATGCATTGGTCTGAAATAAATATTATTTAATTGGTTGTATGAATACATATAATAATTTCCTATAAAGATATTTAGTTGCCTTTGTAAGTGGATACAAGGACTCTTTATTAGAGAATGATATGTGGGCCATCATAACATGCCATACATCCATCAAGCCAGGAATTTGGTAAAAAATCCTCTTGAAATTAATTTTTTTCCTTTTGGTGCCTTCTGCGCGGTGTAATTTTAATAAAGGATAATTTAGCTAAAATGAATTGGATAGGTAGCCAAAAGTGTTGCTTCTGTGATTGTCAAGAAACAATTAAACACCTCTTTTTGACCGCAACACGCTAAAACTATTTGAAACATTGTTCATATAGCTATTGGGTTAACCCCACCAAGATTCATGTCTCACATGTTTCGAAGATGGCTAACAGGCCTTTGGATGGAGAAACTTAAAATAATTTTTGTGGGGTTGTAGCTCTTTGTTGGCAATTTGGTGTACACGTAACGATCTTGTTTTTGAGAAAAAAACAATATACTTCTTTTATATAGGCTATATTGAGGGAAACATACTAGGCGCGATTTTGGACATTTTGCAGCATGAGGATACAAGAGAGATTATCCACTCTAGACATATTCACCAAGAGCGGATGGAGAAGCAATAATAGAATTTGCATATGATTTTTCCCTTGCATTTATTATTGTCATTTCTCTTTTATTCTCGATTCGCAACTGAGCTAAAACTTGTAAGACTTGGTTGTGTGCGACAACAGGCCGGAATTTTCCATTTTCTAAAAGTATGTAGTAAATTTATCAATGAAACTTATTATAATACTTATATATCATGTGTTTATACGCTGCTCTATGCAAAGTAAGGCGACTCCCGGGGAATATTTGCTATTTTGCCAATATAAAATCAACCGGAAGTCCAGGACCAAGTGGCTTGGAGAAAAGAGTAAACTACTCTTGCCGTGTTCCTCACGCGGAGTACCGGCCCCAAAACAAGTGATGTTTTTTTATTTTTAGACGTATCTTGTTTCACCGTTCGTCTTATTCAAAAAATTTATGTAAATTATAAAATAAATAATTCATTATTAAAGTATCTTTAATGATAAAATAAATCATAATAAAATACATAATATTTATATAAAATTTTTGAATAAGATGAACGGTCAAATAAGATGTTAAAAAGTCAAAAAAACATCACTTATTTTAGCAGAGGGAGCGGAAACCAAACGGCCCTTATGTTTAGTCGTCTTGTCAGTACGTTTGTGCTACTCTTCTCCGTTTGATGTGTCTAAAGATTCCTTGAGTTGAAGAAGGACAACACGAGCGGCACGAGCAGGGATTACAGATGGCACGGCACCCGTGTCCTCGGCGGGACAAGCGGGCGCCGGGGCTGAGGGAGGGCCCTCGAAGGTCGCCGATCTCGGCGATGGAGGCGATTTCGCTGTCGACGTCGGAGCGGACGGAGCTGCCACTTGCGCTTGTGGCGTCGACTGCGGTGGGCGCGACGCCGCTGGTCGAGGCCCTAACGACGCAGGTGGAGGTAGTAGCGACTGTGACCAGCCAGGCGCAGCCGGATGCAGCTGTGGTGGTGCCCGAGGAAGCGGCGCGATCCGCGCCATCGGCGGCCCAAGTGACGACACCCGACATGGGATGGGCGGAGGGGGACGCGGCTGAGGGGTCCCCGGACGTTGCGGTGGTGGCAGAGGAGACCGGCGGGGAACCGTCCCTGGCCCTGACATCGGGGGGCAGCCACTCGCTCACGCGGGACGAGCCCCTGCTCCGTGGGCGAGTCCGCAGGACCCGTCGTCGGCACTCTTCACCATCGACGATGCTGCTGAGGGCATGGAGCGGAAGGGTCTCAACGAGGGGATTGAGGCCGTGCTGGAAGCTCTGAACCATGCTAGGGGCGCCCTGCGTGACGTCGTCATTCCCACTGGCCGGGTATTCACTTGCCTCTCGTCCTCTTCTTTCTTCATCTATTTTTGTGTTCTGACCACCATCTTTTTTCGGTCTCTTAACGCTCGCAGCCGGGAGAAATCCCGGTTCCTCCGCGAACATAAAGAGGACGGGGACCGCCTCATCGAAGAGGCACCGCTGCACAGGGATGTGACCGCCCAGCTTGCTGCCGCCCAATAGAGGGTGTCCGAGCTGACTCCCCTTGTAGCACCCCTGGTGTTACGAGCTTGTTTAGCATCGTGATTTAGGCATAAGAAAAATTACCAAACCGATTTTCTCGGATTTTAAAATTTAAAACCAGTTTTTCGTGTCAACGGCAAAAATCGGAAATTATATTTTATATCTCTAATTGTGGCGAATTGTTTTACACAAAATAATTACATAACACCTAATATTTTGCTCTATGGCTGGGTATGGAGTAGGAGCTGTCGCGTGAAATGTTTAAGGATGGTGGTCGATAGGATTTAAATCTTTTGGAGTGCCGACGACGTATCGCTGTTCACATTTGCGTCGCACCACGTCGTCAAGTCCCGACATCGTGCCGTTGCTCCCTCTCCCTCGCTTGCGTCGCGTCCAATTTTTTATGTGAGCGCCACCATTCGATTGCCCATTTCATCGTGTCGTCTCTGCTGCAATAAAGGCCACGGTCTTGTCCGTGCCAACCGGCACGCCCTGCCGGCCATGTTGGGCCAGGCCGTCCTGCCGTCGTGTTTAAGAAGTAACCGAGCCCGCACGCGTCTCCTTGCTTGTTCGTCTTGAGCTAGTCTGTCTCTGCTTGTCCTTGCTGCCTGCCGCTGCTGTCTGTCTCTATGCCGAGGTCAAGTTGCTGCTGCTGTCTGTCTCTGTGTTGAGCACCCGACGTGTCCGTAGTGCCAGCATGTGTACGACGTGTACCTCCCTCATGCTGCTTCCTGTTCCTTCCTTTTCTACTACCGTGGAGGAGATGCCCCAGCTTTGGTCTGCCCATTCGGTCTGCTGCTGTTTGCTCTGACCTTGCCTGCTACGGCTTGTCTCGGTCTATCCTCGCTTGTCTGGACTGCTTCTCTGCTGAGCCAAGCATCCGATTGACAGCGTCCCAGTCGCCTTGGCCTACTCCCCGTGCCCCTTCTTTTCTCCTCTCCACGGTCTCTACCGAGCCACAGCAACCGAAGCGCCTCACACCCACCGGAAGCTTCTCACTCTCACTGCTCGCTACTACGCCCCACTACCACGCTTGTGCCTGCTGCTCCACTCGCCATCCCTCTCAAGCGCCGCTCCACCTCCGCGCCGACCTTTCCCCGCGCACGTGCCCCGGCCCCGCGTGGACCTGTGGCTCCTCGGCGCGGCCGAGCCACAGCGCCCCGCCGTCATCCGCGCCGGTGAAGCGCCCCTGCCGTTTCCTTCCCGCGCGCGATTCCAACTGCTCCAATCCGCCATAGCCACCCTTTTCCCAACGCACGCGAGCGCACGCACCCGGCTGCTGCGCCCTCGGCCCCGCGCTGGACCCCAGTCGCAGCTCCGCTCCTCCCGTGCCGCACGCCGGCGCTGTTGCTGCTCCTCCGGTCCTCCTCCGTCGCGCGCCCGAGCCACAGTCCCACTGTGTGGCCCTATGCCGCATCCGCGCCGTCCGCCGTGTCGCACCACCTCGGGTGCGCTGTGGCTACCCATCACTGCCCCACCTCGGTCCGCACCGTGACCAGGCCCGGGTCCGGCCGTCATCCATGCACCTCCCCGCGCTGCCACGCTTCACCTCCGCCATCGACGAGTCACTTCTGTGGCCGGCGGATGGCCTCCTCTGCTCCATGCTCTGCTTTGAGAAGGAAGGAAGGGTGAGAATCCAGGAATAGAATTAATACCGGGTTCTGATTGTGAAATACGTGACTCACATGAATAGTGTAGTCGGACTGCGGATCAATTTGGTAAACTGCAGGGTCCTTTTTGCATTATTGCGCCCTCTCTGGACCCTGGCCGCGTGGGCCGACTTGTTGGGCCACGTACGTCGCGTGTGGGCTGGCCTGCTCGCGCTGCCGGCTTGGTCCACCTGCGCCTAGGCCGGCCGTGTGCCAATCCCGCCTGGGCCGCCACGCCCTTTTCGCGCCGCGTGGGCTGGCCGCTCATCCGCTAGGCCTCGCGCTTCTGTGGGCCACGCGCCCTGGCTAGGCCACGCCTGGTCGGTGGGCCGCGCCGCGCTACTGGGCCACCGCCGCGCCGCGAGGGCCCGTGCGCATGCCCGCGCATCTGCTGGGCCAAAATGGGTTGCCTTCGGCCCTTTACGTTATATAAATGCTTTTCTAATACAGGTTTCTAGATTAACTTGTAAAATCAATATAAAATAGTATAGGGGTCCAAAAATGATGAACCAATTTTATTGGCCTCCTAAAATCATGATCTACTTGTTAGTATATTTTGTTCACATAGTTTGATAATATTCTTGGAAGCTATATAATTAATTTAAGGTACTTAATATTGTAAAAATATAAACTTATAGGAATTGTTGTGATAAATTAGTAATAGTGTTGGATCTGAAATTTTTACAGTAGGCTCCTAGCAATATTAGGTACTCACTGTAATTTGTGTAGCTCCAAAATAATTAGTTTGCTAGATAGACAGTGATGCCCTATTTCGAATAATGATTAAATCAATAGAATGAAAGAAAGAAACACCTTGGAATTGTATAACTAAAACAATTGTTGGAAAATAACGCCTGATTCGACAATATGAATACGTAGACTAGCGTGTTAGAACTATCTCATCGGCTTGTGAGACATAATCGGATTTCTAAGCATTTCGGCTGTCGTCGATTATTTACATCTATTCATTTGCATCAATGCATATCATATAGGTACGATGATGGATCAATTGAAGGATGATTGGGAATCCAAAGATGGTGTAATGGTATTCTCTCCAGGAGATGATGAAATAGGTTTTCTATTCAGTTGATGGTGGATGATCTGAAGATGCAGATACTAACTTTTTAATATATATCTTACCTAGGCAAGCCCCGGTGCATAACCCCTACTTTTCTGCAGTTTAAATTATATTTGTGCATTAAGTTTTAAGGAGTTGAATGAAACCCACTTGCATATATATATATATATATATATATATATATATATATATATATATATATATATATATATATATATATATATATATATATATATATATATATATATATATATATATATATCTTTATCCTATGAGTCTTACTAGTATGACAGGACCAGGTAGATTGTTATGCTACAGGAACCGGTAGAAGTCGAGTGATTGCCTATCACTCGCGAGATATAGGAAATATGTTACTATATCATTATCACTTGGAAAATATAAATGGTGGAAAGGAAAAATGGTGATCGGACAGGGATATGGTTTGGGTATTGGTGGGTGTAAGAGGTTGTGTCGCCGTGGACACGGGGCATGGCTTGGTTACACTGCTTTCCCTGTCTGTGTCGATTAAGGACCGGTCGTTGCATAAGCCATCGAGGCAAGTCACAGACTTATTATCCCGAGCACATACTTGGGTATGAGCGCTTGGAAGACTTGTTGCTCTTTTGTCAAGGGTTCTGGCTCTTTCCGGACCGACTGTTAGGGTTTCTTTTTGGTGGAGGAGGTCCTTGCACCGCACTGAGTCTGAGACTCAAGGGCGGGGCTTGGAGTCCCAGTTTGGATGGGGACCTAGGACCCCAGGACAGGAGGGTGATGGATTGGTCCTGCTTGTCCCTTGGGTACAAGCGGGGTGTGTGTTTTCGGTGTTTCCAGCTGGGGGCATTGATTCGCGAATCGCCGGGCGATTCGGTACGACTTGTTTCGTGTCTAGCACCGTAGTAAGAACTGAAGATGAAAGATGGAAGATGGAAAAAGGAAATCTGATTGCTTACCACCTGCTTGAAAGTAGCACATGTGCTTACATAGAATGGTTAGTTAATGAACCAATGCGGCTATTAATAAAAATCAAATATAAGGACGCACGCTTAGTAATGCTTCCTGCAAATGCAATAAACCCACAAGCCAGATAGCCTTGCATATCCTTGGAGTCTTTTCTTTTCTTCTGTCAGGTAAATCTTGCTGAGTACAATTGTGTACTTAGGGTTTTATTTCCCCTGTTGTAGGTGACAGGTGGAGTCTAAAGCTGACCTTTGTGTGTGGATTTCCTCCTGGTGGGCTCAGCGAGGATTCCTTTACGCTGCGATCATAGTTGTTATTTATAACTCTCACCAAATATTTTTATAAACAAAAGTTTCACAATCTGTTGTCGTAGTTATATATCAATACTTCATCATGTCATGATTAGATATTTATTTTCGCTGTAATTCTGATCATATGTTTATATTCCGATGTTCAATGAAACTATTTATAACTCTGATAATATGATTACATTCCATTATTATAATAATAAATATTATACCCTGATGTTGTATTAAAAGTGATGTAAGAAATGGTTAAGAATGATGTAAGCTTTATTCTCTCATTTGTGATCCTGATGGAAAAATGTGGATTTTTTGGTTCTCCCCTGGGGTGTGCCCGACGGGACCGAGTAATGTAGTGTTCTCCCCTGAGTGCTTAGTGTCTAATGGAAGACGAGCACTCCTAGGAGGCATTAGATTAGGTAGTTCTGCCACACCCCTAGCCGAGGAGGCGGCCAGTCTCTGGCTGCGGGAGGCCGAGTCCTGTCGGCATGAGGAGGAGACCGAGAAGGCATTCGAGGCCCTCTCGGCGAGGGCGCGGCAAGATGAGGTGGAGGCCGCTAGAGTAAGGAGGGAGCAGGATGAGCTGCTCCAGAGGGATGCTGAGACCCGCCAGTGGATCCTCGACCTCCTGGCCGAGGCTGAGAAGGAACGGGACCTGAAGCTAGTTGCCGAGAAGAAGTTTGCAGCCCTAAAATAGAGGGCGAGTCAGGATGCCGAGGCGGTCACCCAGCTGCGCAAGGAGCGAGACGAGCTACTCCAAACCATGGGGAGACTCCGCTCGAAGCGTGGCGCGGCCCACGAGGAGTGCGACCGGGCCGTCCGAGAGCGCGACGAGGCACGCAGGGAGCATGACCAGGCCATCCGAGAGCATGATGAGGCATAGCAGAGGATTGGCTCCCTCCAGGCCAAGCTCAGAACCACGACAGCCTAGAGGCTAGAGGCTGAGGGCGTCTTCGGCGGGCTAGCCATGGAGCTTGTCGAGGCGAGGAAGAACCTTCAGGCAGAGAGCGATGAGCTCGGTATTCTGAGCGCCGCCCTCGGCGTGGTCTGCGATGACCTGGAGGTGGTGCAACCAGAGGGGACCAGTTCACTCGTGGCCCGTGTCGTTGATATCGCGGCGCGGGTGTGCCATCTCAAGAGGGAAGCTCTTTGAGCCGGGATCACCCAAGGCTTTGCGATTGCTCGTTTGCATTACACAAACATCATCAACTTGGAGACAATGAGCCTCGGTTTCGCACCTGGCTACGAAGCCTTCGAGCTGGACGAGATAGAGACGGCGGTGGCTCCTCTTACGTGGGACCTAGCGGACAGAGTTGAAGACATAGTTCTCCCCTAGAGGGGCTAGTTAGTCAAATAGATCGGATGAACACTTATTGTAATATGTGAACAAGTGCCGACCCTTAAGTATCATAAAAACAATTTTGTCATTTTGTTTTGTTTGATCGAACTCATTGTCTTCCCTTTTTGTATGAAAAAGGGGGTCATGTATTTCGACCCTTCCGTTCATTAAGACCGTAGGGCCCAGGGTGTAAGAGGAGAACTTCGATCACGCTAGTGAGCAAAGACACCATAGCCGCCAAGGCGTAGGTTTTTTGCCATCCAACTAGGCATGCTCAATTATTTGTTTCCACAAACCTTGCCACTAAACTTAATGTGAGGAAGAGGTATGACGCGACGATTGTTTCTAAAAAGGGGTGTATTTATACCCTTATCAGCCCTCGAGTGAGATCCGACCCCTTGCGATTGCTGGGGTCGAATGTCACTGAAGATCGAGGAGAGGGTAGCGAAACTAGTAGGAGAAAGGATCTCTTGTATTCGCACATACCCCTTCCCTAGGATCTAAGCTATTTGTTCTGCAACCGCGCATTCGGTCTCCTTGTAAGTCCAACTTTCCTCGTGCCCCCGTGCGTAGCAGGGGTTTGGTCGAGGGTCGGCTTGTTTTTGTGATTATCGCCCCATTCGTGGTTTCCGCAATTGGAGGGGTTGAGTTAATGTCACTTGACTCGATGGCTCGAGTGATGCGCTCAGTGAGCTCGCTAACGGGTATGTTCGAATGGAATTCTAGTCCGTCGTTCGTGACGGGGTCGGCAAAGCCCTCGTGTGGCATTCCGTTGCTCCTTAACCTGCCTTTCAATAGATTCCCCCTCAATGGGGATTCTATGGGCTCGACTAGAGGCTAGGATCGAATGAGAAGGTTGAGATGACCTTGTCCGCTTCTAGGTAGGACGGGCGAAGGCCGTTGGGGCTCATCTACGTTTTGCCCCCTGGCTCTTGTTCGACGCGAGGCGGCCTCGGGCCCTCCATGGGTCGGCCTTCGAACCTCGGTCTCTTGATCTAGGATTAGGTGGCTTGAGCCCCCAAGCCCCATGGGGTTCAGTAGGGGTCAGCCGTGTTTCATGCATCACCCCATCCTTGGTTTTCACAACTAGAGGGGCTGAGTTAACGACACTTGCCTCGATGGCTCGAGTGTCGCGCTCGGTGAGCTCGCTAATAGGCATGTTTGAGTGGAATCCGGTTCCATCATGCGCTGACAGGGTCGGCAGAGCCCTCATGTGGAATTCCACTACTTCTTAACCCGCCTCCTGGTAGATGCTCAAGCCATTCGATAGGCTCGGGTGGCCCGTTGGCCTCTCCTCAATAGAGATTCTGTGGGCTTGGCTCGAGGTTAGAATCAAACAAGAAAGGTTGAGATGTCCCTATCCGCTTCTGTGTGGGGTCGGGCATGGCCACTGCGGCTCATCTCGGTTTTTCTCCCCTGGCTCTGTTTGACGTGAGACAGCCTCAAGCCCTTCGTGGGCCGGCCTTCGAACATCGGTTGGTCGCCGCTCATATCGAATGAGACGACTACCGTTTCATGACGCGAAGCATTGTGATGCAGCAATTGCATATGCAATGCTTGGATGTATGGGATGAGTGGATGGATGAATGAATGAATGTATGAATGCGTGCATGAAAATGGATGAATGAATGATTATATAATAGAAAAGAAAAAGTGATGATCGGTAATATTACCTCGATGGCACGAGTGACAGGTTCTGGGAGCTCTTACCGGATATGTTCATGCAGGGATCGGGTCTGACATTCGTGATGGGGTCGGTGTAACCTACATGAGCATCCTAGTCTTCTGTTTCTATCTCTCGGCAGCGGTCTGAGCCATTCGATCGACTTGGGCCACCTGCCGGCCTCTCCTCGATGGAGATTCCACAGGCAGGCCCCTCTAAACCCTTTCTAAGAAGGTGGAGGCTAAATATTGGGATACGGAGACAAAGACTTTGATCATGTTGGTGGGCAAAGATGTCGTAGCTGCTGGGGCAGAGGGTCCTAGTGGTCCAACCAAGTTTACTCAAAGTTTGTGCCCGCACACCGTACCTCCAGCTTTTTAACGTAAGGAGGGGTCAGGCATAGAGAATCTCTATCGGGTAGACACTCTCCCTAGCCCCCGAGCGATGTCCAACCCCTCGCCATTGCTGAGGTCAGAGGCTCGGTATCGAAATTAATGCGTAACGTAAGGGTGCTTGTCTCTCGACAGCGATTTTAAGTCGTTCGATCGACTTGGGCACTGATCTTACCTTGATGGTAAGAGTGACGGGTCCGGGAAGCCTCCATTGGATATGAGCGGGATCTTGTCTAGTCCCTTTCCGTTTCTCGGCAGTGGCTAAGCCATCGAGTCGACTTGTGTTACCTGCTGAGACAAGACTTTCCTGCGGAGATAGTGGATGAGAGTATCCCGCGCATGAATTTAGTTAGGCATGTAAGGCCGGCGGAGAAACTTGTAACAAATGGGCAAGCTCTTGAATTTTAGTATAGCGAACGGCTTCTTAGCTCTTCTCCCTTTTTCATATAATAAGTTAGTGCGTTTTGACCCTTTCCGTCGTTAAGGTCGTAAAAGCTCGGAGTGCGGGTGAGACAATTTTGATCACGCCGGTGAGCAAAGACACCATAGCTGCTGGGGCGTAGGTTTCCCATAGTCCGACTAGTTATACTCAGAGATTGTTCCCGTAAACCTAGCTCCTAGAATTTAACATGAAAAGAGGGGCATGCACAGAGAATGTTTGCTGGATAAATGTGCTCATACCAGCCCCCGAGTGAGGCCCGACCCCTTGCTGCTGCTGGGGTCAGATGTCACTAAAGATCGGGGAGTTTGATAACGAAACTGATAAGAGAAAGTATGCGTTTATTAGGGGTAAAAGCGACATAACTGCTTGATGTTCCAGGCATTAGTGAAGACTTCACCGTTGATGGTCTTGAGCTTGTAGGTGCCTGGACAGAGCATCTCTGCAACTACGTATGGTCCCTCCCATGGCGGGGAGAGCTTGTCGTGGTCCTTGTTGCTCTGGACGAGGCGGAGGACCAGGTCACCGACATTGAAGGCCTATCCTCATACTTGGCGGCTGTGGTATCGTTGTAATGCCTGTTGGTACTTGGCTAAGCAGAGGAGGGCAACGTCGCGTGCTTCGTCTAACTGGTCCATGGTGTCTTCGAGGGATGCCCTAGCTCCTTGTTCACCGTATGCCCTAATTCTTGGTGCTCCATAGTCAAGGTCAATTAGGAGGACGGCCTCGAAACCATAGACCATGAAGAAGGGTGTGTAGCCAGTGGCTCGACTGGGAGTCATCCTCAGGATCCAGAGTACCATGGGAAGCTCAACGACCCACCTTGCGCCAAACTTGTTCAACCGATTTAAAATCCTAGGCTTGAGGCCCTGTAGGACCATGCTGTTTGCGCGCTCGACCTACCCGTTCGTTCGGGGGTGCATGACGGATGTGGTGTTCATCGTAGAATTGGAGAAACTTCTTTCTGGTGAACTGCGTGATGTTGTCCATGATGATGGAGTTTAGGACTCCAAAGCGATGGATGATGTCGAGGAAGAACAGCACGGCTTGCTTGGACTTGATCACGGAGATCGGCCGAGCTTCTATCCACTTTGTAAACTTATCTATGGTGGCAAGTAAGTGGGTGTAACCTCCGAGCGCCCTCTTGAGAGGTCCGACCAGATCGAGCCCCCAGACCATGAACGGCCATGTGATAGGGATCATCTGGAGTGCTTGGGCCGGTAGGTGAGTCTACCGAGCATAGTACTGACACCCTTCATAGGTGTGCACGATCTGCTCGACGTCGGCTACTATGGTGGGCCAGCAGAAGCCCTGTCGAAATGCATTTCCGACCAGGGGTCTAGGTGCAGCATGGTGACCGTAGATCCTGCCGTGGATGTCGGTTAGCAAAAGCTTCCCCTATTCAATGGGTATGCAGCACTGTAGAATCCAGGTGTGGCTTTGCTTGTAGAGTTCGCACTCCACAAAAATGAAGGACTTGGAGTGACGTGCGAGGCGTCGAGCCTCCATCTTGTCCGTCGATAGAGTCTCGTGGAGGAAGTAGTCGAGGTAGACCATCCTCTAGTTGACCAGAGGGTTGGACTCTGTTGCTGGGTCCTCTTCGAGCTCCATGACTTTAGGGTCGGGCGGAGCCGACGGCTGGTCAGCCCCCGAGCCCTGGGCAGGCGGTCTGTCACTGGCTTGTTCCGATCCCTTGTAGTGAACCAAGGGTTTATGTTGGTCGCTAGCGAAGACGCCCATTAGCACTGGCTCTCTGCCGAATGCCGCCTTTGCCAGTGCATCGGTTGCCTCGTTGAGGCACCTTGGTATGTGGTTGAGCACGAGGCCATCAAATTTGTCCACCAGCTTGTGGACTTCTTGGCAGTACGCAGTCATCTTGGTGTCATGGCAGTTTGACTCCTTCATGACTTGGTCGACGACCAGCTAGGAGTCGCCCCGGACATCAAGGCGTCGGATGCCCAACTCGATGGCAATGCGTAGGCCATTGATGAGCACCTCATATTCAGCCACATTGTTGGAGGAGGAGAAATGGAGACAAACCATGTACCGCATGCATACCCTAAGGGGCGACACGAAGATCAGTCCTATGCCGACGCCTTTCTTCATCAGTGATCCATCGAAGTACATCATCTAGTACTCCTGATCGACGATCGCTGGTGGCATTTGGACCTCCGTCTATTCCACAATGAAATCAGCTAACACCTGGGACTTGATGGCTATCCGGGAGGCATATGCAATGCCCTAACCCATCAGCTCAAGTGCCCATTTTGTGGTTCTTCCCATGGCATCCTAGTTTTGGATGATCTCACCGAGGGGGAAGGATGTCACGACAGTCACTGGATGTGACTCGAAGTAGTGGCATAGGTTTCTCTTGGTGATGAGGACGGCGTATAGGAGCTTCTGGATTTGGGGGTAGCGGGTCTTAGAGTCGGATAGGACCTTGCTGATGAAGTACACAGGGCGCTGTATTTTGAGGGCGTGCCCCTCTTCTTCTCATTCCACTACTAGGGCAGCATTGACCACTTGTGTGGTGGCCGCTATGTAGAGTAGAAGGGATTCTCCATCGGTTGGAGGATCCAGGATCAGGGCCTTCATCAGAAGCTGCTTGACCGTGTCAAGTGCCTCTTAGGCCTCGGACGTCCATTCGAAGTGGTCGGCCTTCTTCAGAAGTCGATAAAGGGGGAGACCTCATTTGCTAAGGCGTGAGATGAAGCGGCTGAGTGCAGTGAGGCACCCTGTAACTCGCTGTACCCCCTTTATGTTCTGAATTGGGCCCATCCTCATGATGGCCGAGATTTTCTCGAGGTTGGCTTCGATGCCACGGTTGGAGACGATGAAACCGAGAAACATGCCCCTCGGGACCCCAAAAACGCACTTCTTGGGATTGAGTTTGATGCCGTTTGCTCAGAGTTTTGCGAAGGTCTGCTCAAGATCGGCTATGAGGTGGTCAACCTGTTTGGATTTGACCACGATGTCATCGACATAGGCCTCAACGGTCCGACTGATGAGGTCCCTGAAACACCTGAGCATACACCGCTAGTATGTAGCCCAGCGTTCTTCAGACCAAACGGCATTGTGACATAGTAGAATGATCCGACGGGGGTGATGAAAGACGTCGCGAGTTGGTTGGACTCTTTCATCGTGATTTGATGGTACCTGGAGTATGCATCAAGGAAGCAGAGGGTTTCACACCCAGATGTAGAGTCGACTATTTGGTCTATGCGTGGCAAAGGAAATGGATCCTTTGGGCATGCTTTGTTGAGACCTGTGTAGTCAACACATATCCTCCATTTCCCACTCATCTTTCGTACAAGAATGGGATTGGCTAACCAGTCTGGGTGGTACACTTCCTTGATGAATCCGACCACCCAAAGCTTTGCGATTTCCTCACCGATGGTTCTACGTTTCCCCTCGTCGAAGCGATGCAGGCGTTGTTTCATCGGCTTGGAGCCTGGGTGGATCTTCGAGGCGTGCTCGGTGACCTCCCTTAGAATGCCTAGCATGTTCGAGGGTTTCCACGTGAAGATGTCTTTGTTGGCACGGAGGAAGTCGATGAGCGCGCTTTCCTATTTAGAGGAAAGCGTGGTGCCAATGTGCACCACCTTGCCCTCTGAGCTGCCAGGATCTATGACAATGTCCTTGGAGCCCTTCGCTGGCTTGAAAGACCCGGTCGAGCTCTTGGGGTCGGGTGCTTCCTTGGTGACTGCTTTCCTAAGGGCCATGAGCTCTCTGGAGGCGACGATCGCTGTGGCGTGATCGCAGCACTCGACTTCGCACTCATAGGCGTGCTGAAAGGAGGTGCCAACAGTGATGACCCCACCTGGGCCCAACATCTTCAGCTTGAGGTAGGTGTAGTTGGGGACAGCCATGAACTTCACGTAACATGGTCGTCCTAGGATGGCGTGGTAAGTTCCGTGGAACCCAACCACTTCGAAGGTGAGGGTCTTGGTCCTATAGTTGGGCAGACCCCCGAAGGTGACAGGCAGATCAATCTACCCTAGTGGCATAGCCTGCTTTCTAGGCACGATGCCATGGAAAGGTGCTCCGATCGGCTAGATACACGCTCGGCCAATGCCATGGCGTCGAGCGTCTCGGCGTATATGGTGTTGAGGCCGCCGCCTCCATCCATTAGTACCTTGGTGAGCCGCTTTGTACCAATGATTGGGTTGACTATGAGTGAATATCTCCCTGGTTGTGGGACACTCTCCGGGTGGTCGGTGCGGTCAAAGGTTATGGCGGACTCCGACCACCGGAGGAAAGTAGGCGTGACTGGTTCGATCATATAGACCTCGTGGCGTGTGACCTTTTGGCGGCGCTTGGAGTCGTAGGCTGCCAATCCTCCAAAGATCATGAGGCAGCAGTCTGGCATCGGGAAGCCATCATCCTTCTCTCCGGCATCGTCCGTGGTCAGATCGGGGTCCTTCGCGTGCTCCCCTTTGTTGGTGCCTCCAGACAAGAACCGCTTCATGAGAACGTAGTCCTTGTATAGATGCTTGACGGGGAAGGCATGGTTCGGGCATGGCCCCTCGAGCAACTTTTCAAAGTGGTTTGGAGTGCCCTCCATGGGCTTTCAACCACCCCTGTAGTCGGCGGTAGCCACGAGTGAGCCCTCGCGCTGCTGCTTGTTCTTCTTGGAGGGACGATTGGAGGCGCCTTCACTGGCGTCCTCATCCCGCTTTGCCTTGCCCTTGAGGCGGTCGAAGATTTCTCTGACTGCTTCTTTGCCCAAGGCGTGGCTAGAGGCGATGTCAAGGAGTTTCTTGGTGGTACGCAGGCCCTTGCGTCCCAACTTGTGAAAAAAGGACTCATAGGTGGTCCCAGATAGGAAAGCTCCTATAACGTCGGCGTCAGCGATGTTTGGTAGCTCATTGCATTGCCAGGAGAAGCGCCAGATGTACCCACGGAGGGTTTCTCTGGCCTTCTATCGGCAATTCTTGAGGTCCCATGGGTTCTCGGGGCGCTTGTATGTGCCCTGGAAGTTCCCCACGAAGATCTCCTTCAGGTTCGTCTAGCTCTAGATTCTGTTAGACGGCAGGTGTTCCAACCATGCTCGTGTCGAATCTGCAAAGAACAATGGAAGGTTGCGAATAATGAAATCATCATTATCCGCACCATCGGCTTGGCAAGCAAGCCAATAATCCTCGAGCCATAGTCTGGGGTTTGTTTCCCAGAGTACTTCAGGATGTTGGTGGGTGGCCAGTATCTTAGTGGGAAGGCAGCGTTGAGGATGTGTCGATCGGGAGGCTAGGGCTCGGGCTTCAGTTCTCACTGCTGTCGTAGCGTCTACCATGATGAGGGTGGTAGCCACGGCTAGCTCCCTCTCTCAGGTCGTCGTAGGTATGCATGTGGGCGTCGAGGGTGTCACGTGTGCCTCGGTCGCGGTCGAGACGCTGATGCACCGGGACCGCGATGAGCCTCCTGTCGCCTTGTGATGCCTGGTGGACTAACGCATCCTTACTAGGGCACTCTGAGGGAGCACGCTGGCTGAGGTCGAGCTCGCACCGCCGAGACACCAAGCTTTTGGCCTACTGTGCCGCCGCCCATTCGAGTAGCGTGCGAATCTCGCGGTGAGCCCAATGATCCTAGGGCATCGTGGCGTCAGAAAGACCACGGAGCAAGGTCGCCGCAGTAGCGATGTTCTGGCTCACCTAGGTGAAGCGGCTCTAGTTCACATTGTGGGCCATGGCATGTGCACCCACCATCTCCGTGGCCCTCGATCTCGTGATTGAGCTCCAAGCATTCCTGCTCGAGCTGGAGTCACGTTTCCTCGAGCTCTCGGTGTTGGGCTTTCAGCTGCTCCACGCGCATGCGATGTGGGGCTACTATCACCCCCTCGGTCTCGCCATTGGGGTTGTTCGTCAGGGTAGCCTCCTCCTCTAAGACGCTCTCGATGTGTCCCTTAGGAGTACCCATCATGAAGCATTCACGAGAGGGGTGGTGGCTCCCCCTGCTAGAGTCAGAGCCAGAGGGCGACTCTGGCTCCTTTGCAAGGAGGTCGTGGAAGGATTCCGCAATGTGTTTGATCACCCCCACGAACTCATCATTTGCTGGGGATGGAATCATGTGTTGCGCCACAAGGTGGCCAACGGTCTCTGTGGCGTTGGGGGAGACTGAACGAGAGCACCGACAGGGCGCTCTAGATGAGTTGTTGCGGGAAGAGCAGCTCTCCTCTGGTAAGCTGTGCCATGATATTGGCGAACGAGAAGGTGAGGTGGCGCAGGTCCTCTTGGGATAGTTGGGGTCCCAAGAAGACACAGCGTTGATGCTCCAACCTCCCGTAGTCGAAGTCGAGGAGCTGGTCACTTCTGGGGGTGTGGGCCTCCGGCGTACTCGATGATCGCGTCAAGGCCAACGGAGTGAGAGGGTTGAACGACGACGGGTGCCCGTGCCAGCTCTCCCTCCACTATGATGATGAAATCTAGGTCCCCGAAGCGAATGTGTGTGCCCGGGACCCAGCTGATGCCATTACTAGCCATCCGTGGCCTGATGTTAACGTCGAGACGCGCAAAGTCCCCTACCTGGCGCACCAACTATCGGTGTTTCGAGTAAACACCAATAAGTAAATTTGTGTTATTGCGCGTCTGGCCCGGATGGTGTGCTAAAAGGACAGAAGGTTTATACTGGTTCAGGCAGAATGTCCCTACGTCTAGTTCATGGCTGCTGCTCGTGTTGTTAGCACTGAAAAGTTTATAGTAGGGGTTACAAACGAACATGAGAGGGATATATCCCTAGTCTCTGGTGTGATGTGGTGTGATATGTGATGCGGTCAAAATCGATCCCGCTAGTGGGGTGCCCTGCTTTCCCTTTTATGGGCCAAGGGAGAGCAGGGATTATAGATGGGAGAACAAAGAAAAACCAGAGGCAAGGAAGTCCGCCTGGGACGCTGGGTCTTCCTTTTCCTCTGTACAGGCCCCACTGACATGGCAGGCGGCGACAGGGACAGCCCCACACTGGGCGCCTATCCGCTAATCCTAACAGGGCTACGCTGAGCGTCTGTCCACTGACGATGCTTCGTCGTGGCATTGTCAGCGGGTCGTCAAGTCCCATCCTACCCTGGCGGGCAGCGCGGTGGACCAAGGTGCTGATCAATGGCCATAGAGTGGGCAGCACAGTGACCGCATGTCTATTACTATGGATGATGCGAGTTTCCTTCTGGACCATAGTGGTTATCGTTAGCTTCTGTAAGGATTCGTGCCCGAGGGCAAATGACGGCGCCCACAATACTGTGAGGCAAATGTCAGCGCCTACAACACTGTTGGGGCTCTGACATGCCTGGAAGGTCACAAAGCACCCTTCTGGCATGGCCTGACAGTACTGTCCTGCGGGTGTGCAGGGTATGATCCTCGGCATTGCAGTTGACTTTGAGCGCCTTGCCTTATCTGCTCCGTGCGTTGACGTAAAGGAGTCGTGCATAGGGCAAGTCAGCCCTCAGACATCGGGCGAGGCGGAGCCGGCCCTCAGACCTCAGGCGAGGTGGAGCCGGCCCTTAGACGTCGAGCGAGGCGGAGCCAGCCCTCAGACGTTGGGCAAGGCGGAGCCAACCCTCAGGGATCGGGCGAGGCGGAGCCAACCCTCGTTGGTCGGACGAAGTGGAGCCAACCCTCGGGGGTCGGACGAGACGGAGTTAACCCTCAAATGTCCAGCAAGAGGTGTAGTCGCGCTCTTGTCTTGTTCGGATGTATCAACGTTAATGGTTATTAGCTCCTCCTCTTCAGGTACCCTAGTATTTGGATACCGACACATAGCAAGTACAATAATATTTTTATAGCTAAGTTAATCAATATTTTTTCTTAACGTGAAAGAAAGAAGAGAGGGGAGATAAGAGTTTAGCTCTTAGCCTCTCACACAAGCAACAAGCTGGACACAAAGCATAGGCATTAGTGGGCCTAAATAGAAGTGTATGTGATGATGAATATAAAAATGAATGTAAGACATGGTACCATATAATAATAATAAACCTTTTTTAGATAAATAGAAGACAATTACTATCTCCATTTCAAATTATAAGACATTTTGATATTTCTAGATACATAGTTTTTATTATGGTTCTAGACATAACTTGTATCTAAGTGTGTAACAAAAGCTATGAATTAAAAAACAAAACGTCTTATAATTTAGAATTGAGGGAGTATTGTATAACTCAGGTTTTATAACTTTTTTTAGAATTACACAGTACAACATTGACGCTCACAACACGCACGCACACTCACCTCTATGAATACACATATGCAAACCCTACCCTATGAGTCAAAGAACTGAGCCGACAGATCTTGAGATAAACGAAGTCACCACATGCGCCTCGCTATCGACGGAAACATCGCCTACCACTTAAAGCATAGCGTCGTTAAATCCTAGAATAAATCTAGAAAAATATGAACACCCGTGCCAAGTCAAGTACTCATATGGGCACATTCCACCACAAGAAGCCCAAACAATTGATCGCTAGGTATTATAACTTACTTATATCCAAAGTACTATATTATCGACCTTGCTCTCAGAAAAAAGCAGTCGTGTTGAATCAAGCGCTAGCAGCTGGGTAGGGTGCGCATTAATTCTATCGGACCATTTGATGTATCCAAAAGATTTATTTCAGAAGTAAGAAGCGATCCTATTGAATCAAGCGCCAGCAGCTGGGTGGGGCACGCATCGATTGTATTGGACTCTTGGGTGCGCACTATTCTATCGGATCATCTGAAGTGTGTTTGGTTCCTTTCACAACTATGCACCATAAATCTTGCATGGGGTGGATACATGTTAGTGGATGCATTGGTCTGAAATAAATTTTATTTAATTGGTTGTATGAGTACATATAATAATTTCCTATAAAGATATTTAGTTGCTAGTGTAAGTGGATACAAGGACTCTTTATTAGAGACAGTGTTTTCCTAAATGCTAAACGGTAAACAGTCGGTCACCTACCGTTTAGCCATTATTTGGGCAAAACGTCCCATTAAATGGGCTAAACGGCCAATTAAACGGGGTAAACGGGTGATTAAACGAAAACGGCGCACCACCGTGTAGCGTTTACACGGTGTTTAAACGGGTTAAACGACCGTTTAGGCAAATAGTGATTAGAGAATGATATGTGGGCTAGGCCCTTCCTACGGCATGCCACGGGGCAGGAGGGGGAGGACGTGCCTCCGGAGTCGGCGGAATCAAACCACCCCACCTCGTCTGGACCTTCGACGGTGGCCTCGGAACCGGTGGAATCAGGCTGCCTTGCCTTGTCTGGGCCATCGACGGCGGCCCCAGAACCAGCGGAAACAGGTCGCCCCGCTCCGTCCGAGCCCTCGGCGGTGCCTCTGGAGTCGGGGAGAGGCGGCCATTCTGATTCGTCCGAGCCCTCTGAGCCGAGGGAGGGCTCGAAGCGGCAACGTGCCGACGAGGAGCAGCCGGGGTCGAGCAATCCAACCCCAAAACATCCTCGCATGATGACGTTACGGTGAGTCAAGAGTTTTTTCATCCTTTTGTCCTAATAAATTTTAGCCACGAACTGACTGCCATGTCCCTTGCAATGTCGGAGGATGTGTGGCTCTCCTGCGGCTCGCTCCGAAAAAGATTCTCCTCCGGCAAACGCGCTAGGAGCCGGCTGGCGCCGCGCTGGTGGTGAGCGTGAGTGGCATTAGGGCGGCCATGGCATCGACCGGGGAGGCATAGCCGATGGCTGCGTCCACGGGAGAGCAAGTAGAGGAGGGCGCGCCCGGAGCGCCCATGGCGGGCGCGGCGCAGCTGATCATGTCCTCGACGTCACAGATGGAGGGGGCATGATCGGAGTCGTCGTCCGTGCAGGTGGCCGTGTCCACGGTGGGGTGGATGGAAGGGGGCTTATCCGAGGCATCATTCGCGGATGTGGCAACAGGGTAGGCCTCTGTGTCCACGTCACCCGCCCCTTTATCGCTAGAGGACCCGCTCTTGAGGAGCTGCCGCCATAAGAGAGGTCGGCGCCGCTTGAGGTTGGCGCAAGGACGTCTCGGTCTCTGGTCCGGGTGGCTGCCCTCGATGAAGCAGTAGAGGAGAGGGAATGGGGGAGCATCCACATAGAGGTTGGGGACGCGGTTCGCGCCCTAACCACCATGCTGAGCTTGATGCATGATATTGTCGCCTCGATTGGCCAGGTATGATATGACCGTGCTTCCGACCCTCATGTTCTCTTTCCACGCCTCTAAGTCTTGTCTTCTTCGCAGATCCTTATGGCCCACTGAAAGCTCTAGTTTGGTTTTGGTGAATTGATGAAACCCTAAGTGCTAACCTAGTTTATCAAAGAGATCATGAGATAGGTAGCACATTTCAAGTGGTGAAGAAAATGAAGATCATGACATGATGATGGTGATGCCACGGTGATGATCAAGTGCTTGGACTTGAAAACAAGAAAGAGAAATACAAAAGGCTCAAGGCAAAGGTATAAGTGTTAGGAGCTTTTTGCTTTAATGATCGAGACACTTAGCGACTGTGATCACATTTAGGTTCGATAGCCGTACTATTAAGAGGGGTGAAACTCATATCGAAATTCGGTTATCAAAGTGCCACTAGATGCTCTAACTCATTGCATATGCATTTTGGATCTAGTGGAGTGCTAACACCCTTGAAAATGTTTGTGAAAATATGCTAACACACATGCACAAAGTTGATACACATTGTGTTTAGCACTTGGGAGCAAGGGTAAGAAACTTCACTGGCGGAGTGTCCGCCCGTGCCATCGGCGCCCTATATAGAAAAGGTAGGGTTTCATAGAGTGCATCGGACGCTGTCCTCATGGGACCAGACGCGTCCGATGGCTAAACCTAGGTGTCGGTCAGTGGAAGCAGTGAAGACGCTAGCATCGCTCTTCAACCGAATGCTAGGTCACTTTGTGACCAGACGCTGGAGGGTTACGTCCGGTCCTAGTGATGTGGCAGCATAGAGAAGAGGAGAAGGACCGGACACTGATGCTATGTCTGATCATGATCGACCGGACATGTCCGGTCGTGACTGGAACCTTACTGGAAGTGACCGAACGCCTGGGTCCTGTGTCTGGTCATGATCAAACTGACGCGTCCGATCGTTAATGGAACCTCTCTAGAAATGACCAGACTCTAGAGAGGTACGTCCACTCTTGGCACTGTGCTGTGTCCGGTCATCACTTGACCATTGAGATCAAGCGACTGAGGTTGAATGGAGGAGACACGTGGCGTGCATCCATTGATCGGACGCTGGACCGGGTGCGCCCGGTCGATCTGACCAGAGCATTCGGTCACCCCGAGCTGTGCCTAGTGAAGGGGTACAACAACTCTATTTCATGGGGGCTTCTATTTAAGCCCCATGACTGGCTCTAGCTCACTCTCTTGGCCATTTTGCATTGATATAGCAACCTTGTGAGCTTAGCCAAAGCCCTCCCACTCATCTCCATCATTGATTCATCATCTTTATGAGATTAGGAGTGAATCCAAGTGCATTGCTTGAGTGTCTGCATCTAGAGGCACTTGGTGTTCGTGTTTCGCTGCGGGATTCGCTTGTTACTCTTGGTGGTTGCTGCCACCTAGATGGCTTGGAGTAGCAAGGATCATCGAGCGGTGGTTGGTGATTGTCTCTGGCTCTGATCGTGGTGATTGTGAGGGGTTCTTGACCTTTCCCCAGTGGAGAGCCAAAAGCTACTCTAGTAAATTGCTCGTGGCTTGTGTGATCCTCATCTTGTGTTGGTTGTGCGGCACCCTATTGAGGGTTTGGCGTGTGATGCCAATTAGCGCGTGAACCTCCAAGTGAGTGAATCGCCACAACGAGGACTAGCTTGCCGGCAAGCAAGTGAACCTCGGTAAAAATCATTGTGTCATCATTTGATTCCGAGGTCATTGGTATTCATTCTTGTGATTGATTGGTTCATTCCTCGACTCGGCGGTATAACCATCTTGCTCTATCTCTTTACATTACCGCAAACTAGTTGTCAAGCTCTTTAGTGTAGCTAGTCGTGAGAGCTTGTTAGTTTGGTTAGTGTGGCTCTTTAGTTAGCCTTTGAGAGCACACTAACTTAGTGTAGTGATATAGCCATTGTGTGAATAGAGACTATAGAAACTAGAGTTGTGGTAGGTGGCTTGCATTTTTAGTAGGCTAGCGCAACACTCGCTTCGCCTCATATTTGTCTAACCGGTTTGCTAAGTGTTGTTGTAGAAATTTTAATAGGCTATTCACCCCCCCTCTAGCCATTAGGACCTTTCACCCGCAACCGGGAGAAGTCCTAATTCCTTGCTGAGGAGACGTGGCAGAGTGAGGGGCTGACCGCACAGCTAGCTATCGCCCGTCAGAAGGTGGCTGAGCTTGCCTCTGCCGCCCGGGAGGTGGCCGACCTTCGAGTTAGGGAGAAGGACGCTCGCGATGATGCCCGTGAGGCTAAGGAGAAGCTCACGGCCCTGATCGAGAGGGTGCGCACGGACATTGTGGAGGCCGAGTGGCTACGGAAGGAGTGGGATGATTTGCTTCGGGCCGTAGAGGGATTGACCTGGCTTGCCAGGAGCGTACCGACGCTCAGCAACGGATCGACCACCTCGAGGATGAGCTTTATAGGGAGAGGGACTTGAAGGTTGCAGCTGAGGGTGTGTCCACTGGGCTCGCCATGGAGGTCGGTCAGCACCAAGAAGAGGTCCGGCGCCTAGAGGCCAAGGTGACTCGGCAGTGCGATGAGGTGCGCAGGCTTCGGGTGGATGTGAACGGTTGAAAGGTCCCAGTGTGGTTTTGGTAATTGAGTGACAACCTAGGTGGACTAATTATGTTTATGTGAGATACACAGGTGATTAGTCCACAAGTACATATGTGTGAGCAACATATGCCATGAAGGTGGAAATGGCTCAGAGATGTTGCAAAGCTCACACATGTGATGATGAAGGAGCTCATTGCACATGAGACATGACATTGAGTCATGTGATCAAGATTGATGAAAAAATAAGATCATGTGATGATATGAAGTGGATCATACCATTGTTGATCGTATTGGTGCATGTGTTGCATCAACATTGGAGAATATGGATTGGAATATGCTAGGCAAAGGTATAACCTAGGGCATTTCATTTCACCGATCATAGGTGTGTAGAGAAAGTGATGACCGGGTTTAGGATAGATGACCATACTATCAAGAGGGGTAAACTTGTTTGCATATCGGTCATCTAGTGCTACTCGAGTGATCTAACTTTGCATCATCACTAGGATCGAGTGGCGTGGCAAGTTGAGTGGCCAATCCTTTGGAAAATGTTTGTGAAAAGCTAACACACATACACATGGTAGTGTACACTTGGTGGTGTTGGCACATTTGCAAAGGAGAAGAAGTTGGTGAAGAAAAGGAGTTGAATGCACTGGTCATGGGGTGACCGAACACATCCGACATGAGGACCGAACGCGTCCGGTATCTTCCTGACATGACCGGATGCGTCCGATATCCATACCGGACACGTCCGGTATTCTGGTCAGGCATGGGCAAAGTTGCTGAGGTGACCAGACTCTGGCTCATAGCAGTGACCAAACGCTGAGCAGTCACTATTCAGCATTAGGTCGTGGTGACGTGGGGCACGAGTGTTGGTCCAGAGAGGACCGGACGCAGGGGCGCATCCGGTCGGCCACACCGGACGCGTTCGGTCAGAGTCGAGAGGCTCTGAGAGCTCTCTAGACTCGACTAAACATTGCCCCTGTTGTGTCCGGTTAGACACACCGGATATGTCCAGTCGGAGTCGAGTGGCTCTAGGAGCTCTCTGGACTCATGGCGGTCAATCAGTGATCGGACACAGTGACCAGACGCGTCCGGTGCACACGACCTGCGCGTCCGGTCGTCCCAAAAAATGCCCAGTGAAGGGGTAACGACTATTTTAGCCCGTGGGGCAATAAATAGAAGTATTGGTCAGCCTTTGGCAGTAAGCTTAGTAGACCTGAGCACACTAGAGCCTTGGTGGCTTATGGGGTAGTGCTTGGGAGCCCTCTAACTCACTCTATCTTGATAGTGTTCATCCGATTGAGTGAGTGAGCGATTCTAGTGCGATTGCATCATGAGGTTGCATCGAGTGGCACTAGGTGGTCGTCTTGCAAGCTAGTGGTGCTTGTTACTCTTGGAGGTTGCCACCTCCTAGAAGGCTTGGTGGTGGTCTCCGTCGAAGCCCGCAAGAAGCTTGTGCGGTGCTCCGGAGAAGAGCTTTGTGACGGGCATTGTGCTCATCCCGCGGGAGCCACGAAGAGCAACTCTAGTTGAGCGTGTCATTGAGCTACACTCACTTTCGGGGTAGGTTCTTGCAGTGCACGGCGTGCGGGCTTGGTGGGTGATGCCAATTAGCTGCCAAACCACCAAGTGAGCGGTCGACACAACAGGGAATTAGCGTGTTGGCAAGCACGTGAACCTCAGGAGAAAATCACCGTGTCAACATTGTTCTTCCTATTGGTTTGCAATCCCCTTACACAAGCTTGTAATTACTTTCATATACATTGTGCTTGTGTATTTGCTCTTGTAATTAGTTAGCTTGTGTAGCTCACTAGTTACCTTCATGCTTGTGTAGCATAGAAGTAGCTCCCTTGCGTGGCTAATTTGTTTTGTGTAACCTTGTTAGTCACATTGCTTAGTTTGTGTAGCTAAGTATTTGCACTCTCTAATTTGGCATTGGTTGCCTTGTTATTGAGCATTGCTAGTGAGCTTAGGAGCTTTGTGCTTTTCCTTACTAGAATTATGTAGGAGCTCCCCGGTGTGCAAAATACTAGTGGCATAGGTTTGTGTGACTGTGCTCCTAGAATTGGTTAGGCGAGCTCTAGCTAGCCCCACACCTTTGTTGCCTAATTAGGATCTTTATAAGGTGTTTGTGAACATCAATAGAGGGGTGTAGTCTTGGCTAGACCGATTGTTTTAATTTCGCATTTGTTTCGGTTAGCCGGCACGATTAAATTTAGAAAGGACTATTCACCCCCCCTCTAGTCTGCCATCTCGACCCTACAAGTGGTATCAGAGCTAGGTCTCTCATTTGTGGTCTTCACCGATCCGAGAGGATAGCGTTTAGTGGGCTAGATGATTGTGAGACACACATTTTTGATGGCACAAACTTTGCACTTTGGAAAAATCACATCCTTGATCATTTTCGTGCAAAGGGACCTAATTCTTGGTGGATTGTCACTAGTGGTCTCACTCATGTCTTGGACCATAGAAATCTCACCAAAGTTCAAAGAGTTCTCTAAGAACTTGATGCACATGCTTGTTGTTTTCTAACGAATGCATTGAGTTTTGATTTGATGAAACAAGTAAACTATACGGGAACCGCTCGTGAGATATGGCAAGTTCAAGGAGGAGCCCAAGAAGGAGGTGCATGAGCGTGTTGAGCATGAACATAATTTGGTGAATGTGGAAGATTGCTCCACCTTATGGTCTAGTGATAATGATGATGATGCTACCGCAAAATCACTTGACAAGATTGATGGTGATGCCTCAAGTGATGTACATGATGATGCTACTCCATGCACACTTGAGGGTGATAATGATGGATCATGCTAGGGCTATGAGAGTGATGTTTCTTCAAGCTCTCCAACCACATCACATTGCTTCATGTCGCAAGGTGACACCAAGGTATCAAATACCAATGTGGTTGATCATGTTAATTCATATGATGAGCTTGTTAGTAGACTTGCTAGCATAACCATGTCTTTAGAAAATGAGAAAGCTAAAACATTGAAATTGGAAAATGAAAACTCATTTCTAAAGAACTCTTGTGAAGAACATAAGAAATTATTTGATGTTCTTAAATCTTCACATTATGAGCTAAAATTGAAGAACTCTTGACAAAATTGAAGACTTGCTAGCATAATCATGAGACACTACTTGCATCTCATGAAGAATTATTAGAACAACATGCTTCTCTCATTAAAGTGTTTACAAAGAAACTTAAAAATAATGAGAGCTCATCACATGGATCAAATGATAAATTGCAAAATGTTGCTAACCCTTGTGATGTAGGCAAGAAGCATGTATCCACCTGTTGTGATGAATTATTAGATATGCCATGCTCTTCACATATAGATGCTTGTTCTAATTCTATGTCTTATAAAACTAACCTTTTGAAGGAGAACAATGAGGTCAAAAATGAAGTGAAGAATTTGAGCAACAAGTTGGAGAGGTGCTACAACTCAAAAGTCACCTTTGAGCACATGTTAAAGACTCAAAGAAAGTATGGTGACAAGTGTGGCCTTGGCTTCAATAAGAAGATGACAAAGGGTGAAAGAAAGAGAAAGAAAGATGAATAAGCTACAACAAAGAAAGCTCTCTCATACCATGTGCTATCGGTGTCATGAAGCGGGACACCTTGTAAATGGTTGCCCTAACATTGAGAAGCTCAAGAAGATAAAAGAAGAAGAGAGGCTCAAGCATGTGAAGTGCTTCAAGTGCCGCACTTAGGGTCATCTTACCTCAATGTGCCCAACCAAGCAATTGGTGAAGCAACTAGAAGAGCCTCAACCAAAGCCACAAGTTGAGCAAGAGAAGATACCCCAAGAGCAAGTCAAGATCTATCATGAAGATGGTGGTGACTTGATGATGAAGAAGAAGAAAACAAGAAGGGGTGGAAAGGCAAGGCATCCAATGCAAACTCAAGATGCCAAGATGATGAGCAAGACACAAGATGAGAAGAAAGTCTATGCTCACATCAAGTGCTTCAAGTGTGGAAATATGGGACACTTTGCCTCTATGTTTCCTACCAAGCTTGAGAAGAAGTCTCAAGCAATACATGAGAGGTAAGGCAATGGGAAGCACCACATGAGCAAGGAAGAGAAGGCTCAATCAAAGAGAAAGTGCTACTCATGCCAAAAAAGGGGGTCACATGGCACATTCATGTCCCCTAGGTAACACTCCTAAGCCTATTTCAATTGATGATGATTCTATGCTTAGGAAGTATGGTAATGGTACCTCTATGGTTGCTATTGCAAAACATCTTGCTACTCATACTAAGGCTTTGCCTAAGTATGTTGCTCCTAACTTGAGAGGACCTCAACTTGTTTGGGTACCATCAAAAAGTGGATGATTGATTGTAGGTACCATCAGCATTGGAGACTTGATTCAATTAATTTCATATTGATAATCATATGTTGAGTCAAAATATGAAGCCTAGTACACATCCAAACCCAATGCCATGGTAATTGAGTGAAGTCCAAATGTACTACATCATACAAGTGCTATAATTCAAGTTGTTGGTGATTTATTGGATATATATTTGATGGCTTACAAGAATTTGAGTTGAAGCTTTCAAATTGATCGATCATGAGCTAACTAAGATATATCTCTTGTTGATCATTTCATTTGGGTGCATATGAGCTGATTGAATTGGATAAATATGAAATGTTGCTTGCTATGAGATGTTTGAATGGATAAATAGCTTAGTAATCAAGTTTGGATTGATTTGTGTTGGATAAGCTCATAAGATGACATTTACTAAGTGGATTGAATTTATTTATGTCTTGTGAAAGTATTCAAACAAGTTGGTTTCAAGTTTGATTCATATTTGATGAAGTATAGCTCAATAATTGAAATCTGTCCTACATTGCAAAATCTGAGCTAGCTGTGATCTTAGCCATGTTTGAGTGAACAAAACTTATTGGATTGGCACAAAAATTGGTGTACATGCTCTGGACTTATGATATAAGATTCTGTACAAATTTTATGAGAATTGGATAAGAGATGCTTCGGTTTTGGAGTGGATCTTGTTAGCTATAGTGCAACAGTTTTTAGCATGTAATAGTGATGGAAGAATTGAAATATGGTAGCAATCTAGAAGTCAAATGAAGCTCAAATTTTTACAGCTACTAGATAACTTAGTGAATCATATATCCAATAAATTTCATGGTATTTGGATTTGTACTTTGGGATATATGCATTTTTCCTTGAAGAGTACAAAATCTGCCAGAAAAGTGACAAATGTTGGATTGATCTAGAGTCACTTTGATTGAAAGGTCCTCAAGTTAGAAACATGTTTATAAGTAGTTGAGGTACCTAAGTTTGGTTTTGAGATGATCTAGAAGCATGACAAGGAAAGAGTACAAGGACATTTGATTGTGGAGTGTACTTTACACACATTTGGTACTCAAATTGGAAGATCAAACTCAAACTCAAAATGATGATAAAGTTTAAGTTCTAGTGACTATTGGAAATCATTTGGTAGAAAGAAAAGGACTTAAACAAGTAGAAAAAAAGACTTAAAGAAGGAATCAATGTTACTCATAAAATTAAGTCCATCACTTAGGTCAATCAACAAATTCATTTCAAGTGAGTGTCAAGAATGATTCTTGGAGAGAGGTCATTTCTCTCTAGTGTAGGGGCTTGCCGCCTATGTATAGGTAAACCAAATGTGGTACTTGGAAGGCTAACATGGAAGTGATGATACGAGGGACATTTGAGATGCTTAGTTGAAGCAATCAAAAGGGTTGATCAAGAAAAGCAAGCAACACCCAAAAAGAGAGCTAGTCATGATATTCCAAGTGGTATTCTCACATTGATGCTCTCATGCAAGCAAAGATGAAATGAAGAAGCAAGCTAATGACAACAAGATAGTGCACTTGATCATATTAGTGGTTCTCAAATCATATGGGTGAAGAATTGATTTCATTATTCATGATTGGTCTTCACCAAGCTTATAATTGGGCTTCATGTTGCTATTGGAGTAATGAATTGGAATCTACGTGACTATCCTCTACTCCAACATAGCAAAGGTATCATTGTAACGTGCATGATCATTTCATCCCTTACTAGTATGCGATTAGTGCATATAGTACATGCTTCATAGGATCATGCATAACAAATGAAATGTTTAAATTCATAGCCTACCACAATTGCTTGAATGACTAGTTGATCTAGTGGTTAGTATATGAATTTGTTCATGAGCTAGTGAACCCAAGTACTTGATTTAATTTGGATTGCCAACACGTGACAAGTACAATATTGGCAAGATAACTCTTGTAAGAGGTGTGAAGAAGCTTGTCATTGGTTCAAACTGGACTTGAAAGCTTAGACAAATCAATTTAGTTCAAGTTAACCATAGAAGCTCATGATAGTGATAAGAGTACATGCACAAGACAACAATGCAAATGGATATCTAGTTTGTTTGTTTCAAGTGGTATCTAGACTCAAGTATTTCATCAAGAATTCACAAGTGATGTCTAGATCAACTCACAAGTGATATCCTATAAGTGGTACTCATGAAGATAACAAAAGGTTCAAGAAATGATTTTTATTGATAAATCCAACAAGTGGTTCCATACTAGAAAATTCTTTCAAGTGGTATCACATCTACATGTGGTATCAATCATGCAAGACGATGGTTCCATAAGTGATCCTCAACTTTATGTGATCATCAAATGAAGAATGCATCCCTCACCTACAAGAGCTCAAGTGTATCAAATGGATGACCCATGCTATCACATAGGGGGTGGTGTCATTCCAACAATCAAGTGATGTCTATTAAAAATACAAGATTCAAGCCTCAACCATCTACCCTAAATGCAAACCTTTGCATCAATGAGAAGCACACCTGTTATGGAAATTGATGACAAAGGGGGAGAGATTGTACAAAGATATGAAAGCTTTGAGAAATTGAGACAAAGAAGTAGAGGTTGGACATGGACATGAGAAGCACATAAGTAGGGGGAGCAACATTGAAGAAAAGAAGTGGATCACAATTCTTGGACAAGAAAAGCACACAAGTAGGGGAAGCAAGCTCATGAACCTTGATTAGTTGCATTTGAAATGTGCATAGTCATGTGCTTGCTTGCATTGCATAAATTTCTTAAATTTGATATGCATGCTTGTGTGGTGAATGCTAGTTGTAGAACTTGAATGATGATTAGATAACTAGCATGCATATAATGGTAGCTAGACTTGTATTTTTACACGTGGTATTAGAACCTTGCTTATAAATGATGATCTCACAGGGTTTCTAGTGTTTTTTGTTGTCTAGCTACTCATGGTGCTAAGGATGATGTTAAAAGTGCAACTCCGATTGGTATACACTTCAAAGGTTTATTCTATACACCTTAGTATCATTTGGTAGTAATTACTCTCCCACAATTCCAATCTATGTATATGTGCGAACTTCAAACCAAACACTCTAGCACATATGTAGGGGGAGCTAATACTACCATTTCGGGTTTGTAGTACTTGTCCAAAATCATTTACACATGGTAAAATTGCTTGGGCAAGCAACATGAATCCAAAAGAGTTAATTTCTATATCTTTGTAGAGTTGTCATCAATTACCAAAAAGGGAAGATTGAAAGGTCCCGTGTGGTTTTGGTAATTGAGTGACAACCTAGGTGGACTAATTGTGTTTATGTGAGATACATAGATGATTAGTCCACAGGTACATGTGTGTGAGCAACATATACCATGAAGGTAGAAATGGCTCAAAGATGTTGCAAAGCTCACACATGTGATGATGAAGGAGCTCATTGCACATGAGACATAACATTGAGTCATGTGATCAAGGTGGAGAAGATCAAGACAAGACTTGTCTTGATGGACCGGTTGCAAGAGTGAAGGGCAAGTCGGAGGCTTTGGAGCGATGGATCGCGTGGCGGTGAAGCTTGAGCAAGACTTGGCGTTGATGGACGAAGGCAACGGTGAAAAGCAAGTGAAGTCAAGATCGATGAACCAATATGATCACATGATGATATGAAGTGGATCATATCATTGTTGATCATGTTGGTGCATGTGTTGCATCGATATTGGAGGAGATGGAATGGAATACGCCAGGCAAAGGTATAACCTAGGACATTTCATTTCACCGGTCATAGATGTGTAGAGAAGTTGATGACTAGGTTTAGGATAGATGGCCATACTATCAAGAGGGGCAAACTTGTTTGCATATCTATCATCTAGTGCCACTCGAGTGATCTAACTTTGCATCATCACTAGGATCGAGTGGCGTGGCAAGTTGAGTAGCTAATCCTTTGGAAAATATTTGTGAAAAGCTAACACACATACACATGGTAGTGTACACTTGGTGGTGTTGACACATTTGCAAAGGAGAAGAAGTTGGTGAAGAAAAGGAGTTGAATGCGCTGGTCACTGGGTGACCAGACACGTCCGACGTGAGGACCGGATGCGTCCGGTATCTTCCCGATGTGACCAGATGCATCCGATATCCATACCAAATGCATCCAGTATTCTGGCTAGGCATGGGCAGAGCTGCTGAGGTGACCGAACTCTAGCTCTTAGCACTGACCGAACGCTGAGCAATCATTGTTCAACGTCAGGTCGTGGTGACGTGGGGCATGGGTGTTGGTCCAGAGAGGACCGGACGTAGGGGCGTGTCCGGTCGGAGTTGAGTGGCTCTGAGAGCTCTGTAGACTCAACCGGACGCTACCCCTCCTATGTCCGGTTGGCCACAATGGACGTGTCCGGTCAGAGTTGAGCGGCTCTGGGAGCTCTCTGGACTCAACTGGACGCTGCCCCTCCTGCATTCGGTCGGCCACAACAGACGTGTCCAATCATAGTTGGGCGGCAATGGCTACTTTGTTTAAATGGGACACGTGGCGGTCAATCAGTGACCGGACGCAGCGACCGGACACGTTCGGTCACCACATCGGACGCGTCCAGTGCATACGACCTGCGTGTCCGGTTGTCCCAAAAAATGCCTAGTGAAGGGGTAACGGCTATTTTACCCTGTGGGGCTATAAATAGAAGTGTTGGTCAGCCTTTGGCCATAAGCTTAGTAGATCTTAGCACACTAGAGCCTTGGTGGCTTATGTGGTAGTGCTTGGGAGCCCTCTAACTCACTCTAGCTTGATAGTGTTCATCCGATTGAGTGAGTGAGCGATTCTAGTGCGAATGCATCGTGAGGTTGCATCGAGTGGCACTAGGTGGTCATCTTGCAAGCTGGTGGTGCTTGTTACTCTTGGAGGTTACCACCTCCTAGATGGCTTGGTGGTGGCCTCTGTCGAAGCCCGTAAGAAGCTTATGCGGTGCTCCGGAGAAGAGCTTTGTGAGGGGCATTGTGCTTGCCCCGCGGGAGCCACGAAGAGCAACTCTAGTTGAGCGTGTCATTGAGCTACCCTCACTTTCGAGGTAGGTTCTTGCGGTGCCTGATGTGCAGGCTTGGCGGGTGATGCCAATTAGCCACCGAACCACCAAGTGAGCGGTCGACACAATGGGGACGTAGCATGTTGGCAAGCACATGAACCTCGGGAGAAAATCACCGTGTCAACATTGTTCTTCCCGTTGGTTTGCAATCTCCTTACACAAGCTTGTAATTACTTTCATATACATTATGCTTGTGTAGTTGCTCTTGTAATTAGTTAGCTTGTGTAGCTCACTAGTTACCTTCATGCTTGTGTAGCATAGAAGTAGCTCCCTTGCGTGGCTAATTTGTTTTGTGTAACCTTGTTAGTCACATTGCTTAGTTTGTGTAGCTAAGTATTTGCACTCTCTAATTTGGCATTGGTTGCCTTGTTATTGAGCATTGCTAGTGAGCTTAGGAGCTTTGTGCTTTTCCTTACTAGAATTATGTAGGAGCTCTCTAGTGTGCAAAATACTAGTGGCATAGGTTTGTGTGACTTGCTCCTAGAATTGGTTAGGTGAGCTCTAGCTAGCCCTGCACCTTTGTTGCCTAATTAGGATCTTTATAAGATGTTTGTGAACTTTGATAGAGGGGTGTAGTCTTGGCTAGACCGATTGTTTTAATTCCGCATTTGTTTTGGTTAGCCAGCGTGATCAAATTTAGAAATGACTATTCACCCCCCCTCTAGTCCGCCATCTCGACCCTACAACGGTAAGTCTTCGGTTTCCCTTGTTATTTTTCTCCCTAGAATCCATGGTAAGCCTTTTGACATGGTCGGTATGTGACTTGGGCAGGTCTCGACGACAAGCTCAGGGCGGAGGTGGTGAAGAGCCATGGCCTGGAGAAGGAGCTCAGCGAGGTGAAGGACAACTTCTAGAAGGAGAGCGTTGAACACGACAACCTACGCGTTGCCATCCAGCTAGTCTGCGACGAGCTTGAGCTAGCCCTAGAGCAGGAGACAAGCTCACTCGTGGTTCGCGCCACCCGGATCACGGACTGGGCACGTGATATGGCAAGGGGTGCACTTTGCTTTGGCGTTCACCGATCGTTCGCGATCGCCTGTTCTCATTATGAGAACATCGATCTGGCGACGATGAGCCAAGGCTTCACGCCCGTCTATACCGATGTCGAGCTGGATGACATCGAGAAGGAGGTGGCCCCCTAGCGCATGACCTTTCTACCATGATAGAAGATGAAATCATCCCCCCATTGGGTTAGTTTAGTCAGATAGGTCAGGCGGCGCATTTGTAATAAGCGAACAAGTTCCAACCCTTTTGTTTCGTTTAAACAAGCTTGTTCTTTTATTTTGGTTGAACAAATTTGTTCTTTCTCCCTTTTTATGTGTAAAAAGGGTTAATGTGTTCCGACCATTCCTGTTGTTAAGACTATAGAGCTCGAGGTGTGGGCAAAAAACACTGATCACGCTGGTAAGCAAGAGTGCCATAGCCGCTGGGGCGTAGGTTTCTTACAGTCCGACCAGTTTTACTCAGCGTTCATTTTCGCAAACCTTGCCTCAAGGTTTTTAACATGAGAAAGGGTCAGGCATGGCGACTATTTCAGAATGGATATATATATACCCTTATCAGCCCTCGAGTGAGGCCCGACCCCTTGTCGTTGCCGGGGTCAGGTTTAACTAAAGATCGAGGAGATGATAGCAAAACTGGTAAGAGAAAGCGTTTTTTGTTTCAGAAACATTATTCTTAGTTTTTGTACGTACCCGTCCCTAGGATCCAAGCCATCGTCCTATGACCACGCATTCGATTTCCTTATGAGTCCAACTTCCCTTGAGCCCCCGCGCGTTGCAGGGGTCCAATCGAGGGGTCAGTTCGTCTTTATGATCGTCATCCCTCAAGCGTTTTTTTCTTGATAAAACGGAGGGGCTGAGCCGTGCCATGTTTTTCCTTGATGGACGAAACATGGTGCTCGATGAGCTGTTAACAGGCTAGTCTAAGTGGGGCCCCGGCTTCCCGTTTGTTGGGGTCTGACATGGGTTAGCTGGTGATCGACTTTAGATTCTCAGTGGCCAATCCATATAGTTCTTGGGTCCGTTCGACCGGTCCCAAGGGCTCGTTGCCTTTCTTTGAGGAAAACCATGGACTGGGAACCGAGCAAGACTCGAACATGGGCCAGGATGCCCACGGCGCTCATGCGCCCAGGTACTGGCCACTAGTGGGCCCATCCCTTTCCACCCCTCACTCTAAGGGCGCCCTGGAGCGGATGTGAACCCATCGGAGGGCCAGCCTTTGAACTCCTGGCTTGAATGGGCCGTAGGAGCGTTTTTAGCTCCGTATCCCTCCTTACCTGTGATAGTTCTCACGCCTGTCTACACCGACACTAAGCTGGACGATATTGAGAAGGAGGTGGGGCCTCTAACATAGGACTTACCTGCCGAGATAGAGGATGAGATCATCCCCCCAAGAAATTAGTTAGGTAGATAAGCTAGGCGGTGAACTTGTAATAAGTGGACAAGCTCTTAAATTTTGTTATGGCCAAATAGATTTTTAGCTCTTCTCCACTTTTTGTATAAAAAGGTTAATGCATTTTGACCCTTTCCGTTGTTAAGACTATAAAGCTCGGGGTACGGGTGAAAAAACTCTGATCACGCTGGTGAGCAAAAACACCATAGCCGCTGGGGCGTAGGTTTCTTGTAGTCCGACCAGTTTTACTCATCGTTCATTTCTACAACCCTTGCTTCTAGATCTTAACATGAGAAAGGGTCGAGCATAGAGAATGTCTACCAGATAGATATACTCTTTAATGTATTCCGACTCTTTCCATAGTTAAGGCTAAAAAGCTCGAGGTGCGAGCAAAAAACTCTGATCATGCTGGTGAGCAAAAACGTCGTAGCTGCTAGGGCATAGGTTTCTTGTGGTCCGACCAGTTTTACTCAGCGTTTATTTTCGTAACCCTTGCTTCTAGATCTTAATGTGAGAGAGGGTCAGGCATAGAGAATGTCTACCGGATAGATATGCTCTTATCAGCCCCCATGTGAGGCCCGACCCCTTGCCGTTGCTGGGGTCGGGTGTCACTAAAGATCGAGGAGTCGATAGCGAAACTGATAAGAGAAAGCGTGCGTAGATTAAGGGTAAAAGCGACATAGTTGTTCGATGTTCCAGGTGTTGACAAAGACTTCACCGTCGATGGTCTTGAGCTTATAGGTGCCTGGTCGAAGCACCACCGTGACAATGTATGGTCCCTCCCACGGCGGAGAGAGCTTGTGGCGATTCTTGTTGCTCTGGACGAGGTGGAGCACCAGGTCCCCGACATTGAAGGCCCGACCCTACACTCGATGGCTATGGTACCGGCACAACACTTGCTGGTACTTGGCCGAGTGGAGGAGGGCAACGTTGCGCGCTTTATCTAGCTAGTCCATGGCATCCTCGAGGGACGCCTTGGCTCCCTGTTCGTCGTACACCCTGACCCTTGGCGCTCCATAATCGAGGTAAGTCGGGAGGATAGCCTCAGAACCGTAGACAATGAAGAATGGCATGTAGCCGGTGGCCCGGCTGGGGGTCATCCTCAGGCTCCAGAGCATCGCGGGAAGCTCCGCAACCCATCGTCTGCCAAACTTGTTCAACTGGTTGAAGATCCTAGGCTTGAGGCCTTGTAGGACCATGCCGTTCGTGCGCTCAACCTGCCCGTTCGTGCGTGGGTGCACCATGGTGGCCCAATCGACGCAGATGTGGTATTCACCACATAATCGAAGGAACTTTTTCCCAGTGAACTACGTGTCATTGTCCATGATAATGTAGTTTGGGACTCCAAAGCGATGGACGATATCAAGGAAGAACAACACGGCTTGCTCGGACTTGATTGCAGAGATCGGTCGAGCCTCTATCCACTTTGTAAACTTGCAACGATGACAAGCAAGTGCGTATAGCCCCCAGGCACCCTCTTGAGAGGTCTGACCAGATCGAGCCCCCAGACCGTAAACGGCCACGCGATGGGGATTGTTTGGAGTGCTTGAGCTGATAGGTGGGTCTGTCGAGCATAGTATTGACACCCTTCATAGGTGCATACAATCTGTTCAGTGTCGACTACTGTAGTCGGCTAGTAGAAGCCTTGTCGGAACACGTTTCTGACCAGGGTCCTAGGTGTGGTATGTTGCTCGTAGACCCCACCGTGGATATCACTCAGCAATTGCTTCCCTTGTTTGATGGGGATGCAGAGCTATAGGATCTCGATGTGGCTTCACCTGTAGAGCTCACCCTCAATAATGACAAAGGACTTGGCGTGACACGCGAGCCACCGAGCCTCCATTTTGTCCATCGACAACGCCTTATGGAGGAGGTAATCGAGGTAAGGCGCCCTCCAGTCAGCCAGAGGATCGGGCTCTATCACTGGATCCTTGTCAAGCTCCATGACTTTGGGGTCAAATGGAGCCGCCGACTGGTTAGCCCCCTAGCCCAGGGTAGGCGGCCCATTACCGGTCTATTCTGGCTCCTCATAGCGGACCAAGGGCTTGTATTGATCGCTAGCGAAGACACCCATCGGCACCGGCTCTCGGCCGAATGCCATTTTCGCTAGCGTGTTGGCCGCCATGTTGAGGCGCCTCGGGATGTGATTAAGCTCGAGACCGTCGAACTTGTCCTCCAGCTGGTGGACTTCTCGGTAATACATAGCCATCTTGGCATTGTGGCAGCTTGATTCCTTCATGACTTGGTCGATGACCAGTTGGGAGTCACCCCGGACGTCAAACCGTCGGATACCCAACTCGATGGCAATGCATAGGCCGTTGATGAGTGCCTCATACTCGGCCACATTGTTGGAGGAAGGGAAATGGATGTGAACCATATACCTCATGCATACTCGAGAGGTGAAACAAAGACCAACCCCATGTCGGCACCTTTCTTCATCAGTGATCCATCGAAGTACATCATCCAATACTCTTGGTTGACGACTGCTGGCGGCATTTGGATCTCGATCCACTCCGTAACAAAATCAACCAGCACTTGGGACTTGATGCCCGTCCGAAGGGCATATGAAATGCCTTGACCCAGCAGCTCAAGTGCCCACTTCATGATTCTTCCTATGGCATCCTAGTTTTGGACGACCTCATCGAGAGGGAAGGACATCATGACCGTCATCGGATGCGACTCGAAGTAGTGACGCAACTTCCTCTTGGCGATAAGGACGACATATAGGAGTTTCTGGATTTGGGGGTAGCGAGTCTTAGAATCAGACAAGACCTCGCTAATGAAGTACATGGGACGCTACACTTTGAGGATGTGTCCCTCTTCTTCTCGCTCTACCACCTGGGCGGCGCTGACCACTTGCGTGGTGGCCGCAATGTAGAGCAGAAGCGGTTCCCATCGGTTGGGGGCCAGGATTGGGGCCTTCGTCAGGAGCTGCTTGACCTTGTCAAGTGCCTCCTGGGCCTTGGGCATCCATTTGAAGCGGTCAGCCTTCTTCAAGAGCCGATAGAGGGGGAGACCTCATTCGCCGAGGCATGAGATAAAGTAGTTGAGCGTGGTGAGGCACCCTATAACTCGTTGTACCCCCTTTATGTTATGAATCGGGCCTGTCCATGTGATGGTCAAGATCTTCTCTAGGTTGGTTTCAATGTCGCGCTTAGAGATGATAAAACCCAGCAGTATACCCCTTAGGACCCCAAAAACGCACTTCTCGGGGTTGAGTTTGATACTGTTTGCTCAAAGTTTCACGAAGGTCTGCTCTAGGTCGGCTATGACCTAGTCAGTCAGTTTGGATTTGACCACGATGTCATCGACGTAGGCCTCTATGGTCTTCCCAATGACATCCCCAAAACACTTGAGCATGCAACGTTGGTACGTTGCCCCCGCATTCTTCAGGCCAAACGGCATTGTGACATAGTAGAATGATCCGAATGGGGTGATGAAAGATGTCCCGAGCTGGTCGGACTCTTTCATCACGATTTGATGGTACCCAGAGTACGCATCAAGGAAGCAAAGGGTTTTGCACCCTGAGGTCGAGTCGACTACTTGGTCTATGCATGGCAAAGGAAACGGATCCTTTGGACACACTTTGTTGAGACCTGTGTAGTCAACACACATTCTCCATTTCCCACTCTTTTTTGTACAAGAATGGGATTGGCTAACCACTTGGGGTGGTATACTTCCTTGATGAACCCGGCCGCCAAAAGCTTCGCAATCTTCTCACCGATGGCCCTGCATTTCTCCTTGTCAAAGCGACGCAGGCGCTGCTTCACCGGCTTGGAGCCTGGCCTGATCTTCAAGGCATGCTCGGTGACTTCTCTTGGAATACCTGACATGTCCGAGGGTCTCCACGGAAAGATGTCTCTGTTGGCGTGGAGGAAGTCGACGAGCGCGCTTTCCTATTTGGAGGAAAGCGTGGTGCCGATGTGCACCACTTTGCCCTCGAAGCCACTGGTGTCTATGGGGACCTCCTTGGCGCCCTCTACAGGCTCGAAAGACCCGTCCGATGTGGCAGAACCGCCTAATCTAATGCCTCACAGGAGTGCTTGTCTTACATTAGACACTAAGCACTCAAGGGAGAACACTAAATTACACAGTTTCGTCGGGCACACCCCAAGGGAGAACCCGAAAATCCACATTTTTGCCATCAGGATCATAAATAAGAGAATAAAGCTTACATCATTCTTAACCATTTCTTACATCACTTGTAGTACAACATCAGAGTATAATATTTATTATTATAACAGTGAAATGTAATCATATTATCAAAGTTATGAATAATTTATTGTAACAGCGGAATATAAACATGTGATCAGAATTACAGCGGAAATAAATAGATATTCATGGCATGATGAAGCATTAGTATATAAGCTACGACAACAGATTATAAATCTTTCATTTATAAAAACATTTGGTGAGAGTTGTAATAAAAACTACGATCACAGCGTAAAGGAATCCTCGCTGAGCCCACCAGGAGGTATCCACACACAAGGGTCAGCTCTAGCATCCACCAGTCACCTACAACAGGGGGAATAAAACCCTAAGTACTCAATTGTACTCAGCAAGACTTACCCAACAGGAGGAAAGAAAAGACTCCAAGGATATGCAAGGCTATCTGGCTTGTGGTTTTATTGCATTTGCAGGAAGCATTACTAAGCGTGCGTCCTTATATTCAATTTTTTATTAACAGCCGCATTAGTTCATTAACCAACCATTCTATGTAAGCACATGTGCTACTTTCAAGCAGGTGGTAAGCAATCAGATTTTCTTTTCTTTCCATCTATAATCTTTCAGTTCTTACTACGGTGCTAGGCATAAGACAAGCCGTACCGGATCACCCGGCGATTCGCGAATCAATGCCCCCAGCTGAGTACCCTAAAAACACACGCCCTGCTTGTACCCAAGGCACAAGTAGGACCAACCCATCACTCTCCTGTCCTAGGTGTCTAGGTCCCCATCAAAACTATATTTTTTTTAATTTTAACACTTTTTTCGAAACTAATTTTAAATCTAACACTCTTGGTTTTTTTTAAACTAACACTTTTGGCCGCACCTATTGCCCTGGCGTGGCCAAATGCCTGTGCCGCGCCATGCATGGTGGCGTGGTAGAGGTCTGATGTGGCGGCGACCAGAAGCGCTGACCACTGACGTGGCAAGGCTCTGCCATGCCACCGATCTTGGCACGGCAGTGCCACGCCCTGATCCGTGGCGTGGTAGAGCCGGGTATAACCTCCACCGCGGCCGGCGCGCCCAAGCAGTCATCATTCCCCGAGCATCGCAGCAAGGCAGCCTGGCCGCCGCGCCCGCCTTTGCCCATGCATGCCCGCTGTCGTGCACGCCGTCCGCCGCGGCCGCGTCCGCCCACGCCAGCCATGCCGCCCACGCTAGCAAGCCAGCCATGTCCGCCCACCCGTGCTAGCTAGGCAGGCAGGCCGCCGGCCGCCTGGTGCGGCCACCGCGCCCGCACGCCGGCGCGCCTCCCCCTCCGGCCAGAACCTTCGGTCACGCACGGTGGCTGCCCGCCTAGGCCTACGCCCGCGCCTCCTGGCCTAGTCCTGCGCGCTGCAGCGAGGTACTCCACTAATATAGTTAGCACAATTGATAAAGTTAGTAAAATTATTAAAGTATAGTTAGTATAGTTAGTAAAGTTAGTTAGTTTAGTTAGTATACGTAATATAATAAGTTAGTATAGGTAGTAAAGTTAGGTAGTTTAGTTAGTACAGTTATTGACTCTAGTTGTATATTCGATTTAGTCTAATTAGTTATTGTAGTTAGCCTTGTATAGATATTAATATTTGATTTGTTAGTATAGTTATAGTTAGAAAATGTATTAATGTTAGTATGGACATTACGTACGATGATTTTGACGACTTAATGAAGTTTCTTGAAATGCTTTTGCAGATGGATTGTTGTGTTAGAGTTTTGTACGGAGGAAGTGTTAGGAGAGAGGATGGTATGTTTGAGGATATGGAAGAAGAATTGGAATGGTTTGATGAACCTCCTAGCTTCAATGACCTTTGTGTCCGTTTGAATATAAAGTTTGGCGGAGATTTCACACTGAAGGGGAGGTTTGATACTGGAAAGACTAGGGCACACTATGTCCTCATGCCCTTGCGCGACCCTGCTCACTGGTCCTGCTACACTAGGGTTCTCCAAGGTTCCAATGTGCCCATGGCTGAGGTGGTGGTGGAGAATGGGTACATGATGCATGGTGTTCAGGACGGCCCGTCTATTGATGGTTTTGGAGGCAATGGAAAAGAATTAGGGGTCGAAGGGGAAGCAACTCAGGATAACATGGATTTGGATGGTCAGTTGATGCAGGAGCAGTTTCATTCAACTGTAGTAGGCTGTATAAGCAATGACTTCGATGTGAATGAGTTCAAATGGGAAGAGGAGGAGCAGGAGGAGGAGGACAGGATCGGTGATGTAGTTAGTAGTGATTCAGACGATTCTGATGATGACCAAGGAGGTACAGATGCTATTGCAACAACGGCTAATGCCATGCTAGTACTGGTTCATACTATGCCATTACCAATACCAATTGAGGTTTTGCAAGGTGTCCATGCTCAGGGTAGACTAGTCATAGATTTGGCTACAGATGATACCCCCTATGATTCATGGGCCAGAATTAGCAAAGCGTAGTAGTATGTTCCACCACCACCTTACACAGCGACTGAGCTTGAGCAACTAAGGTCCAAGAACGTACCTTTCAGGGGCGTTCCAAACTATAGGGATGTCAGCATGACGGATATGGCAGTTTGTGATACCGGTCTCCAGCTGTGTAGGAATTCATTGTATAACCATGAGAAAGAAACCCTTAGAAAGGGGATGATATTCAACACAATGTCAGAGATGAAACTCTTCCTTCAGGACTATGTTGTGTACCACCATAGACCGTACACCGTCACTCATTCGGACCAGGAGTTGAGGTACCACTTGATATGCAAAAACAGTTGTCTATGGAGGTTAAATGCACGAAGGAGATAGAGTGATGGCAAGTGGAGGATAACTAAAGTTGTTGAACCCCACACTTGCCTAGACAATAGGGGGAAGGAAAATCATCAGCAGCTCACTGCACGTTACCTTGCCCATCGTATATTGGGGCTCATTGATGACAATAACGACATCTCGGTGTCTTCTTTACAACAGTCCATATCAGGATTCATTAGGTACGATGTGACGTACGGAAAGGCTTGGCGTGCTAAGCAAATTGCTCTGGCGATTCGATGGGGTACTTGGGAGGAAGCGTACAACAGGGTGCCCCGCATCTTATGTGCAATGCATTATTACAACCCTGGCTTGAAATGGTTTGTGGACACTGAAGGGATGTTTTTTCGAGACCCATTGAGGCATGTCCTCTATCGTGTGTTCTGGTCGTTTGCGCAAACAGAACATGCATTCTAGTTTTGTCGACCAGTCGTACTTGTTGATGGCACTTTCCTAATAGGAAAGTATAGGGGCACCTTGATGATGGCTGCTGATGTTGATCCTGAGGACCAGATAGTACCCGTGGCATTTGCTTTGGCAGAGGGAGAGAACAATGAATCATGGTCATGGTTCATGCGGCTTCTACGTGTGCAAGTGCTTGGCCCAACTCGCACTATATGTTTGATCTCCGACCGTCACGCAGGGCTTCTTAATGCTGCAGCTGAGCATATAGAGGGGTTCCTGCCTCTAGTACATAGATGGTGCATGAGACACTTTGCCGCTAATTTCTAATGGCGTCAGCGGAAGCAGGAGGTATGTGACAAGGTAAAGGCTCTATGTTGTGTACGTACAGAGCACCAGTTCAAGGAGACAAAGAGAGAACTAGACAAGGTGGTAAATGCAGCAGGAAAGGCCCGGTTAGAGGCGCAGATGGAACAGAAGGCTTAGTGGGCGTTAGCATATGACGACAGGGGTTTCAGGTATGGCATCATGACCACTAACTCCTCGGAGTCCTTTAACCGTATATTCATCGGAGTTCGATCGTTGCCTGTGTCCGGAATTGTTGAGTTCTCCTTTCATAAGTGCAATGAATATTTTATGAAGAGGTGGGAGCTTGTGCAGAGGAATATAGCTGAGCAGGGGCGTTTTGGAAAGGCTGGAGCTGAACATTTGAAGGAGGCTGAGGAATTGGCCAAGCAGCACACCGCTGAGCCGTATGGACCCTGCCGCCATATCTTTAGTGTACGGGGCAAGGGTGGCACAAGCTTGGACGGCGAACGTTATGGTGGATGAAACTACGGAGTTGATCTTGAAAAGGTAGAGTGTAGTTGCAACGTCCCTCGGATCATGCATGCCCCTTGCTCTCATATGATCACGGCATGTAGGGTTCGCGGGTACAACTATGAGGATCTACCATATATGTCACCCTTGTATCTTCGTTCGAACACCGTTAGTATTTGGGAGATGAGCTTCGAGCCATACCATGACCCGACACAGTGGCCACCTTATAATGGTTACGACTACGTGCCGCATCCGGATCTAATGAAGGTAGGAAAGGGTAGGAGGAAGAAGAAGCGACTGAAGGGGGACATGGACGCTATGAGAGGGTACGGCGAAGACATGTACGGTGGGGGAGACTTCAACGAGACCCGTGGCAGGAATCTTTGCTTCGTTTGCAAACAATCTGGCCACAAGGCTAACTGGCATAGAAGACAGCAGGTGATTTCATATTTTGTAACAAGTAGTTCAAATTTTGCAATGCTACATAATGTTAATCTGAAAATTGTTAATTCGAATACTCTAACCCATTGTGTATCATTTTGTAACAGGATGGCCCCTCCCACGGCGCACCAGCTGATTCCCCTTCTTGATGTGGAGTACGACGACCCCCTTCTTCTACCGGACGATGAGGTTCATTACGTCGAACTTATGTCGAACGAATATTGTCGTCGAAAACTTGTAGACTCATAAACCAATGAAAATGTTGTATGGCAACTTGTCGTCCATTTATTTGCTTCATGTTCATTTTGTACAGCACTTGTACTTTTGTACAGCACCGACAACAACTCAATTGTAGCTGGCTGGTGTCCGTCTGCGTCACTAGAATTGTACAGCACCGACAACAACTCAATTTATTTGCACCGACAACAACTCATGGGTAATCTGAGTACATGATACATGGGTACAATACATCAGAAGTTTAAATGGAATATAAGACAACACAATAGAATTTCTACTACAAAGCTACATTGATCATTAATAAAGCATGGAACTAACAGACGCTGCAATCAAAAACCCTCAGTCAGAAATATACTGAGTAAGCAACTCGTTGTCCGAGTACCAATCCTCAACCACAACCCTGTTGCTGTGGCTAGGCTCACATGCGTTGCTCTGACCTGCCTATCGCCTGTAGTAAGTGGCCTCCGCTTCATCTGTGGCCGCTGCGGCCTGAGTGAAGAACGTGTCGTCATCCTCCTCCGCCTATAAGCCCACCTCTGCTAGAGCGATGAGCTCGCTCAGTCTGCCAGTGTTGTCCTCATCCTCCTTCGCCTGCAAGCCCGCCTCTGCTAGAGTGATGAGCTCGCTCAGTCTGCCAGTGTTGTCCTCATCCTCCACCACCTACAAGCCAGCCTCTGCTAGTGCAATTAGGTCACTAAGTCTGCCAGTGTCATCCTCATCCTCGTCCCCCTCATCAAACAACACAATCGGGGATTGAACGGTGCGACCAGCTCGTGATCTATGCTCATCTAACTTCTTCTCCTCATACCTTGCACGAGCCACCTCTGCGGCATGATCCTCGCTGCAACCAGTCCCTTCATGTATAAAATGCAATCAGTTAGCAATGCGATTATATTACATTTAAAATCAGGCAACGAAAAAAGGCATTCAAGCACTCACTGCAACATAATGCATCAACATGCTCGTTCAAGACCTGCATCTGTACTCTTGTCTCCTCCCTTTTGTCCTTCCTTGCCCTCTCCTCCTCTAATGTCATCCACCTCTCCAATCCCCATTTGTTAAGCCCAACATCGATCGGGTTACAAATACCGCGTTGTCTAGCAAACTCATGTATCTTTTCTTTGTGATGTTTAACGAATAGGTTGACGTAGTCAGGTCCATATCCCCTCTTCCTTGCAATTAGTTGCCTCTTCTTCAGTTCATCCAAGAACTTAGCTTGACCATCGTAACATTCCCACCTGCATTTCCTACCGCTTTGTTCAAAAGAAGTATTATATCATATATGTCTTAGCAAAAGAAACAAAATACGATTTCATGTTTACCACAAAAATAATGAACCTCTTCATACTCAACCATATGGCAGCAATAATGACCTATTCCAAGCTCCGAAGGGACTAGGCCATAGTTAGAATTAACACCACATTCGCACTTGACTGGTGGTGGTTTGTAAATTAACCTTTCTTTCTTATTTTGTTTTGCTTTTGGAGGTTCTTCGGGCCATTTGTTCTTAGGACCATACAACCACTCCTTGAAATGACACTTCACCATTGAATACACCTAAATAATGTGACATTAGTACATGACACATATAGCTCAACATTTCAACACATATACTTTGCACTTACTTCATGCTTGTTTGGACACATAAACTCCAATGTATTGTCAGGGTTTATCACGGCTCGGTCTCCGTAATGGCACAGAGGAGGTTCCTCGAGTCATCTAACTACGGCTAAGTGCTTCTCCTTAGCCATCATTGGAGGGGGGTTAGGGGGAGGTGGAACCCACCGCTCGAAGTGCTCTCGTGGTTGTCATCCTCTCCACCAATCATCGAAAAGGAGGTACCTGGGGTCAAACTTGTTTGCACCGTCGATCCACTGAAAGAAAAGGCACCTCTCATGGTCCTACACAACCAAAATTCAACAAAATATTAGTAATCTAGTAATACAAATGAAGAAGAAAAAGATAGTGGAAACAATTACTTACATTAAAACGACTACACGTGTAGAAGCAACGAGCCGCTGTGTCCGGATGTCTCGATTAAAACACGTCGGCCGGACGACCATAGTCACAATTAGGGATAGGGAGTTCAGGAGGGACGGGGGCATCTTTGCTAGACTCGTCGGGGTACATTTCTCTAGGACGACCCCGTTTTCGCCATAACTGCTCCCGAAACATGTCTTCCATCTAATAAAACGGTTCAAATTAAACATCAATTAAAACAACGCAAATTAATGAAAAAAGTAATCATTTGCAATGCAACTAAAATATTATAAACAACAATTATAGCAAAAAAAATATACATGGCAAACATACTTCTAACTAAATAATTAACCTTAACATTGACAAAATCAAACTAATATCTTCACCATAGTTCCCAAACATAATTTCCCTACTAACCTTAACTCCCATTCATAATATCCTATCCACCGTTCAAACGAAAATAAAATGTGCGTCATTACCTTGAACTAGGACGAGGAGGGAGGGAGGCAGCCGGCGAATGGAAGGGAGGCGTGCTTGGCAACGGGCGGGCGCGGGAGCGACGCCTAGGCGGCTTTGCTGCTCGGGCAGCGGGATTGGCCGCGGGGTTATACCCGGCTCTGCCGTGCCACGGATCAGGGCGCGGCACTGCCGCGCCAAGATCGGTGGCGTGGCAGAGCCTTGCCACGTCAGCGGTCAGCGCTTCTGGTCGCCGCCACGTCAGACCTCTGTCGTGCCACCATGCATGGCGCGGCACAGGCATTTGGCCGCGCCAGGGCAATAGGCGCGGCCAAAAGTGTTAGTTTAAAAAATGAGTGTGTTAGATTTAAAATTAGTTTAAAAAAGTGTTAAAATTAAAAAAAATCTCCAAATTGGGACTCCAATCCCCTGCCCCTAAGTCCCAGACTCATTGCGGTGCAAGGACCTCCTCCACCAAAAAAAACCCTGACAGTCGGTCCAGAAAGAGCCGGATCCACGACAAGAGAGCAACAAGTCTTCCAAGCGCCCATACCCCAAGTATGTGCTCGGGATAATAAGTCTGTGACTTACCTCGATGGCTTATGCAACGACCGGTCCTTAACCGACACAGACAGGGAAAGCAGTGTAACCAAGCCATGCCCCGCGTCATTAACCTCTTACACCCACCAATACCCAGACCATATCCCTGCCCGGTCACCATTTTTCCTTTCCACCATTTATATTTTCCAAGTGATGATAATCCAATAATATATTTCCTATATCTCGCGAGTGATAGGCAATCACTTGACTTCTACCGGAGTCCTGTAGCATAGCAATCTACACGATCATGTCATACTAGTAAGACTCATAGGATAAAGATATATATGCAAGTGGGTTCCATTCAACTCCTTAAAACTTAATGCACAAATATAATTTAAACTGCAGAAAAGTAGGGGTTATGCACCGGGGCTTGCCTAGGTAAGATATATTAAAAAGTTAGTATCTGCATCTTCAGATCATCCACCATCAACTAGATAGAAGGCCCAATGCATCATCTCCTGGAGAGAATACCATTACACCATCCTCGGATTCCCAATCATCCTTCAATCGATCCATTGACCCATCATCGTACCTATATGACATGCATTGATGCAAATGCATAGATGTAAATAATCAACGACAGCCGAAATGCTTAGAAAATCGATCCCGCCTCACAAGCTAACAAGATAGCTCTAGCGTTGGTCTACGTATCCTTGTTATCGAATAGGGCGTTCCTTCCCAACAATTGTTTTAGTTATACAAACCCAAGTTGTTTCTTTATTTTATTCTATCGATTTAATCATTATCTGAAATAGAGCATCATTATCTACCTAGCAAGCTAATTATTCTGGAGCTACAAAAATTATAGTGAGTACCTAATATTGTTAGGAACCTACTGTAACAATTTTAGATTCAACAATATTACCAACTTATCATGGAAATTCCAACAAGTTTATATTTTACAATATTAAGTACCTTAAATTAATTATATAGCTTCCAAGAATATTATCAAACTATGTGAATAAAATATACTAACAGGTATATCCTGATTTTAGAAGCTCAACAAAATTGGTTTGGCATTTTTATGATTTTTCTATGATTTACTACGAATTTTACAAGTTAACTAGAACCCTATATTAGAAAAGCATTTAGAAAATAGAAAGGGTCGGCGGCAATGGCCCAACAGCAGCGATGACAGCGCGGCGGCCCAGCAACGGTGATAACCGCATGAGTGGCCCAAGCGCGCGGTCAACCGGCCGGCCCAGCGCGAGGCAAAAAGACCCAGACAGGGCACGACGCGCGCGCTGCCAGAGGCCTAGTCGGGGCGCGCGGCCAGCGGCCCAACCAGGGCGACGATAGGCCGGCCCAAGCGGACGCAGCGGCGGCACTTAGCGATGAGGCCTCTGAGTTCTTTCTAAATCAACTAAGCCCCTTTTTACGAATCTACGAGTCTAGCGTTTTTTGTAAAGTGAACCCGGTAAAATATTCTATTTGCGTTCAAGTCCATTTCTACCTTTCCATCATCCTCAAGGCAGAGCACGGAGCAGAGGAGCAGAGCACTAGCACGGACAACAGCAGGGAGCATCGGTGCAGAAGAGCAGCGCGCACGAGGCATGACCTGACGGCGGGAACACGCCGGTGAGGGGCATAGGAGCCCGCGCGACCACGCTTGGCCACGGCAAGACCCGAGTGGGTCCCCAGCTATCCAACCGTGCGAGCTGTGATGGCTGGGCGCGCGGCGGCAACGGCGCTGGGAGCTGGTTAGAGGTGAAGGAGGCGCCTGAGAATGATGACACCGTGGAGCAGCAGGCCTCGCACGGCTGAGGAGCTCGTGCCCATAGACAGACCGACGGCGGTGGCCGCGAACAACGAAGACGTGGCGCGGGGAGGAAGAAGGAGAGGCGCCGGTGCACGTGGTCGTGGCGGTGCCGGCAGCGAGGGAGAGATGCACGTGGCACCGACGAGCAGCGACGTGCGGAGGAGGTGCCGGGGAGGGAAAACGGCGCTATGAGGTGGAGTGGCGAGAGGCGCGGTGGCTGCGAGGTGGAGCGGCGCAGGTCCATGCAGTGGTGGCGCGCGCACGAGGAGGAAGGCACGGGCCGAGGCGGAGTCGCGGCACGGGACGCGGCGGGACCCGGCAGGAGCAGCGCCATGGCCATGTTCCGACGTGGGCCGAGGGCTCGGTTGCGCCTGCGTGCGGTGGAGAGGACGCAAGGCAGAGCAGGAGCCACACGCGGGGAGGCGTTGGTGCCTGGGAGAGGCAGGGCTAGAGTCTAGTGCGGCCATGGGGCTCGCGCGCGTGCTCGCGAGGGCCAATGACGGATGGCAGCGAGGCGGGGTGCTGCACGCGGAGGAGAGGAAGCGAGGCAGAGCCACGCGCTAGCCTCGGTGAGAAAGAAAAATGGCGCTGTGGGCACAGGCGGGGCAGCGGCCGAGGGCTTCGCGGGGCTCGGCGTCCGAGCCGGGCAACGGCGGTGCGGACAAGCAGAGGAAGGGAGAGGGAGACGGAGTAGCTCAGTCTTCAGCTTAAGGCGCACGAGGGCAGCAGATAGGCGCACGAGGGCAGGCGTGGGCTGCCGGGGCGTCCTTATGCAGTGCAGCAAAAGGACAGAGAGAGAGGAGAGAGTGCACGACGCGGCACAGAGGACAGATAGAGACAAGACAGGGGCAGACAGGGCAGACAGAGGCAAAGCAAGGGAGACACGGAAGACAGACGCATGAGAGAAGAAAGAGCAAGCAACAGTCGGTCAACTTGTACAGAGAGGACAGAGCTGCACTAGCGCCACTATAGGAGTATGTTTGCCCTTTTTTGTTTTAAGTTATCGTCATAAGGTGTATATATATAACGGTTTACTAATTTAGACAATTTGCAACGTCAAGCCACAGGAAAATTTCAACAAAGCTCAAATTTAAATTTGATTCAAAAGCTATATATATGTATATCGTTCTATTTATCAATGGATTTTATTTTATTTATAAAAGTTTCTTTTCATGCTTAATCTAATAGAACAAACCGTTCGCTATCGATTGGCCAGAATTGTCGTTCGACATTCCTGAATATCATTACACGCTGAGTAATTTAACTTGGGCGTTTATTTGAGTCCACAAAATTAAGTCACATGATTCACTCATCACGTTGAGTACGCTTTAAATCAAAAATCCGAGAAACTCGTTTTGAAAATTTTACTTAGGCCTAAATCGCGGTGCTAAATAAGCTCGTAACACTAGGGGTGTTACAGTTGACCTCTTGGGGTCGGGCGCTTCTTCGACGACCTCCCTGATGGCCGTAAATTTTTTGGAGGCGACAATTGCAGCGGCTGTGTTCGTAGCACTCGACCTCGCACTCGTAGGCGCGCTAGAAGGAGGTGCCGATGGTGATGACCCCGCATGGACCCGACATCTTCAACTTCAGATAGGTGTAGTTGGGGACACCATGAACTTCGCGTAGCATGGACGTCCCATGATGGCGTGGCAGGTCCTGTGGAACCAGACCACCTCAAAGTAAGGGTCTCCGTCCTATAATTGGTTGGATTCCCGAAGGTGATGGACAGATCGATCTGCCCAAGTGGCACAGCCTGCTTTCCAAGCACGATGCCAGTGGAAAGGTGCCCCAGTCGATCGGATGCGTGATCGGTCGATGCCCATGGCATCGAGCGTTTTCAACGTACATGATGTTGAGGCCGCTGCCTCCATCCATCAGCACCTTGGTGAGCCGCTTCATGTCCGATGATCGGGTCGACCATGAGCGGGTATCTTCTCGGCTGTGGGACGCTTTCCAGATGGTAGGACCGATCAACGGTTATGGCGCACTCCGACCATCGAAGGAAGGAAGGCGCGGCCGGCTTAGCCGTATAGACCTCACGGCGCGCAAGCTTCTGGCGGCTCTTGGAGAAGTAGGCCACCGACCCTTCGAAGATCATGAGGCAGCCATCCAGCATCGAAAATCCACCGTCCTTCCCCTCGGTGTCATCTGTGGCCGGCTTCGGCTCCTTCCTATGCTCCCCCTTCTTGGAGCCTCTGGACAAGAACCGCTTCATAAGGACGCAGTCCTTGTATAGGTACTTGATGGAGAAAGCATGGTTCGGGCATGGCCCTTCGAGCAGCTTCTCAAAGTGGTCCGGGGTACCCTCGGTGGCCACGAGCGAGCTCCCATGCCACCGCTTGTTCTTCTTCTTGTTGGGGCGGTTGGAGGCGCCTTCGTCGGCGCCGGCGTCCCGCTTTGCCTTGCCCTTGGGGCGGTCAAAAATCGCCTCGACCGCCACCTCGCCCATGGCGTGGCTGGTGGCGATGTCGAGGAGCTCCTTGGTGGTTCACGGGCCCTTACATCCTAGCTTGTGAACCAGGGACTCATAGGTGGTCCCAGACAGGAAAGCTCCTATAACATCGGCGTCGGCGATGTCGGGTAGCTCATTGCACTGCCGGGAGAAGCGCTGGATGTACCCATGAAGAGTTTCTCCAGACTTCTGTCGGTAGTTTTTGAGATCCCATGGGTTCCCAAGACGCGCATATGTGCCCTGGAAGTTTCCCACGAAGATCTCTTTTAGGTCCGCCCAACTTTGGATTCGGTTAGGTGGAAGGTGTTCCAACCATGTTCGTGCCGAATCGGCCAGGAACAATGGAAGGTTGCGGATAATGAAATTGTCACTATCTACTCCACCGGCTTGACAAGCAAGCCAATAATCCTCGAGCCATGGTCTGGGGTTTGTTTTTCCGGAGTATTTGAGGATGTTGGTCGGCGGTCGGTACCGCGGTGGGAAGACGGAGTTGAGGATGTGTCGGCCAATGGCCTGAGGTCCCGACAAGTTGGGGCTTAGGCTTCGGTCCTCGCCGTTGTCGTAGCGTTCGCCACGATGAGGGTGGTAGCTACGGCTAGCCTCCTCCCTCTCATCGCCGCGGGCATGCCTACGGGCATCTGGGTGTTGCGCGCGTCACGGTGGAGGCCGAGACACTTATGCACCGAGGGCCGCGACGCGCGGCCTGCCACCTTGCTGCGCCTGGTGGACTGACATGTCCCTGTCGGGTCGCTCTAAGGGCACGCACTAGCTGGCGTCGAGCTCACATCGTCGGACAGCGTGCTCTCGGCCTGCTGCGCCGCCGCACGCTCGAGTAGCGTGCGAATCTCGCGATGGGCCCGACAATCTTCTGGTGTCGCGGGCCCTAAAAGCCCCGGAGCAAGGCCGTAGTGGCAGTGATGTTCTGGCTTGCCCGGGGTGAAGTGTTGGAGGGCTTCGTTGTCCTCGATGATCCTCCGATTCACGTCGCGGGCCACAGCACGCGCATGTCCACCATCTCCGTGGCACTCGATCTCTCGCTCAAGCTCCGCGCGTTCCTGCTCCAGCTGGAGTCATGCTTCTTCGAGCTCTTGGTGCCACGCCCTTAGCTGCTCTACCCATAGGCGAGGTGGGGCTCCTGCATCCCCCTCAACCTCATCATCGAGGTCATCTATTGGGGTAGCCCCTCCCTCATGGATGCTTTCGATGTATCCCTTGGGGGGTACCTGCCATGAAACATTCTCGCGAGGGGTGATGGCTTCCCCTGCAGGAGTCAGAGTCGGAGGGCGACTCTAATTCTCCAGCGAGAAGGTCCTGGAAAGATTCCATGATGTATTCGGTCTTCCCTATGAACTCGTCGTTCGTAGGGGATGGGGGCGTGCGCTGTGCCACAAGGTGGCCAACGGTCTCTGCGGCGTTGCGTAATCCAGATGGGAGCGCTGTCGGGGTGCTCCGGATGAGGTATTCCAGGGAGAGCGGCTCTCCTCCGGCAAACTGCGTCATGACATTGGCAAATAAGAAGGTAAGGCGGTGCAGGTCCTTTCAGGACGGTCGGGGTCCTAGGAAGGCGTAGAGCTAGCACTCTAGCCTCCGGTAGTCGAAGCCGAGGAGCTGGTCGCTCTCGGGTGCGCGGGCCTCCGGTGCGTGCAGCTGTAGCTCCTCAAGCGTCTCGGCGATCGCGTCGAGGCCGGTGGAGTGGAGAGGCTGGACGGTGGCAGGAACCTGCGCCAACTCTCCCTCCGTCATAACGATGAAGTCTAGGTTCCCGAAGCGCACGTGCGCGCTCGGGACCCAGCTAATGCCGTGACTAGCCATCCGAGGCCTGATGTGGATGTCGAAACGCGCAAAAAGCCCCTACCTAGCGTGCCAACTGTCGGTGTTTTCGGACCATCGACGAGTAAATTTGTATTTTCGCGTCTGGCTCGGATGGTGTGCTCGGAGGACACAAGGATTTATACTGGTTCGGACGGAACGTCCCTATGTCCAGTTTGCTGCTGCTCGTGTTACCGGCACTTGGTTTGCAGTAGGGGTTACAAACATGCGAGAGAGGGAGAGGATCCCAAGTCTCTGGTAGAAGGAGTGAACAGGTGCTGAGAGCTCGCTTTGTCCGCTCAGTCGTATGCTCATGTCGTGCTCTTATGTCCCGATCTTCCCCTTAATGGGGCGCCATGCATTCCCCTTTTATAGACGAAGGGAAAGCGTGGATTACAGAGGAGGAAAAGGAGAAGAACAAGAGAGAGAAGAAGGCTTCCAGGGTTGTCGGGTCCTTCTTGTTCTTCATGCGGGTCCCGCCGATCCTGTAGATGTCAACAGGGACGGCTCCATGTCGCGGCCCTATTCGTCACTAGCGCCATGCGCAGGCGTTATCTGCCGGTCATGGTGTTCCACTCTGTCCCGGCGGACGTCGTGGTGAACTGACACAGCCTGTCAGCGTCCATACGAGGATTAGACAGAACAGCACCGGCACGCCCGACACTGTTCTTGATGTGAATTCCTAGGCATGGCCCGTCATAGCCACGGGTTACATCAAGGCATGCCAGCCTCTTCCCTGGCGTCAGAGTTTTGACCCAGGCCCATACGCTTGGACCTAGAGTGGTTGGCGGCGATATGGGTCCCCGTCGGACGAGACAGAACCCGCGTCCTTAGGGTCGGGCGAGACGGAGCCCGCACCCAATGGGTCCGGCGAGATGGAGCCCGCGGCCTCGAGGTTAGGCGCGACGGAGCCCGCGGCCTCGAGGTCGACGAGACCTTTTAAAACGTCATGAGCCATGCGGGGAAGTCAGCGTGGGCGCTAACTTTCTTGCTTTGGGTATCCCTAATATCGATACCCGACACTCCTACACGGCTATACATGGCCCTCAAATGACAAAATTCAAAACTATAAATATATATATATCCCATTGAGATCTATAATTTTATATACAAAGTATCTTTATCCAACACTATACAAAAAGGATATGATTTTTCTAAGACGACAAGTTTGGTACGCGATTAATATGTTACAATTTTTATATAAGAATCATCGTCGTCCTGTTCTGCAGCACTACTTCAGCAGTACTTTTCAACGAAGGAACATTATTTTTCTCTCACAAGGAATCAGCATAAGCCAAATTTCAAGGAAACGACATGTGGGTCTCATCTGTTAGATCCATGTAAGCCGAGTCAGCATAGCATGTCAGCTATCCGAAACCGTTTGGACTTTGATAGGACCCGAACTAACTTCAGAATCCAAAATGGATTTTGAAATTTTAGGGACCTACTCTCTCCGTCCCTAATAATTATCGTTTTTGCATCATGAGAAACAACTTTGACTAAATATATATATATAATATTAATATTTATGGTATAAAATTAATATCATTAGATATTGTTGAACCTATTTCATAATAAATTTATTTGAGATACAAATGTTGCGCGTATTTTCTACAAAATCCAGTCAACTTACGACACGAAAACAGAAAAATGATAGTTATTAGGGACGGTGAAAGTATAACAATTGACACATGCAGACAATTTTAAAATATTTCACTCATTTCTATACATAAGTTAGCAAGTTAGCATAAAGGCCAATCTCAGTGGGTTTCATCAGAGTTTTATTTGTATTTAATAAGCTGTTACATAAGCGTTTTTTATGACGTGGAAACATTTTTAAGAAGAGAGAAGTGAGTTTCATGGGATGATTTTTTTTAACACGATTATCAACTCACTGTGAGTCATAAAATTAAATGTTTACAAAATCATATAATAACACTTTTCAATGAGGATGTTTTTTTATATTTCATTTTATTTTATTTATAATACCATGTGACAGTTTTAAAAATAACGTCATAAAACTTATCGCTGAGACCGGCCTTACTTGCGCCCGCTTCCTCCATGATTCCTTCTATTTTTTCTGATCTGATGATAGCGTGTCTCCACTGCGCCGTGTGGTTGGTCTTGGTCATGTGGCCTCGTGGGCCCCACCAGGACGCGTTGGGAAGCATGTTGCGCTGAGCCCGTGAGCCGCTGCGCTGATAGATGCTTTTGGCGACGGGCTGTCGTCTCTCTCTTCCCTCGCTCTCCTCGCCGCTGACTAGCTCGCGTCTAGCCGATTCTTCATTTCTTCCCAAACATTACAGTCGTCTGGGGCCGTATTCCTAAACTAAATCTCACATCATGCCTCTGCATCTGACCATTTGGTCGATGCATGAATGTATCCAAAAGATTCGTTGAGAAGGACGGAGAAGCAGTTGTGTTGAATCAAGCCGCAGCGCAGCAGCTGGGTGTGGGGTGCGATGGAGGCTGCGGTGGTGAGCGCTGTCCTGAAAACGCTCGGCCCCAAGATCTTCGCGTTTGTGCAAGGAAACTACGAGCTGCGGCGCGACCTGGAGCGCGATATCCAGTACATCCGCAAGGAGCTGGACATGATCGCCGCCGCCATCGAGGACCACGAGAGGCGCTCGTGGGGCGGCGGCGACGGCCGCATCAGCGACGACGTGCAGAGGATCTGGATCGAAGGCGTGCGCGAGCTCGCCTACAGCATCGAGGACGGCATCGACCGCTACCTGCACGACGTGGCCCTGGGTCGCGAGCCCGGTGGCGGCGGTGCGTCGTCGTCGCTCCGCCAGAAAGGCCATCTGCTCAAGAAGATCTCGATCCGCGCCAAGTTCGCCGCCGAGATCCGGGAGCTCAAGAGGAAGTCAGAGGAGATATCCAAGCTCCGGATACTTTACACTAGCGGCGGGCAACCCAGCGCCTCCGGGAGCTCGGGGGTATCTGCTGCTGCATCCAGCTTCTTGGCGTCTCACACGCAGACCCCTGCAGCTGACCTCGTGGGCATGGATGCGCCCCGAGATGAGATTCTGGAGCTGATGCGGGAAGACCAAGGCCGGCCGAAGCAGCTCAAGGTGATATCCGTCGTCGGCTTCGGTGGCCTCGGCAAGACTGCTCTTGCCAGACAAGTGTACGACAGCGTCGCCGTCGGCGAGCAATACAACCCGCGGATTTGGGTTCGTGCATCGGACAAGGACGCTGGGGATGTTCTCAAGGAGATACTGCAGCAACTTCAGGTTGGTGGCGTGCAAGGACATGAGGAGGGCAGCCGTGATGTCCTCGTCGAACGCCTCAGGTTCAAAAGGTAAGAAACCAAGGCCATGTTTAGATTAAAAAAAATTCAAACCGATGAATAGTAGCACTTTCGTCTTATTTGGTAAATATTGTCCAATCGTGGACCAACTAAGCTCAAAAGATTCATCTCATGATTTCCAACTAAACTGTGCAATTAGTTATTTTTTTACCTATATTTAATGCTCCGTGCAAGCGGCTAAAAATTGATGTGATGGAGAGAGAGTGAAAAAACTTTGAATTTGGAGGTGATCTAAACAAGCCCAAAGAAGCATGTGTCCGTTCCCCTTTGGACTACCGTTTCTTCTGATCACGTTAATGGTACTAGTAAATAAATTAATAATGGATGCATGAGTTTGCGCACCCTCGATCGTATAACCTGTTATCTTTTCCTTTTTTTAAAAAAAAAAAATTGCGAAACATTTTTTCCCCTTCCATCGTTGAGGAAAAACTTCTGTAACTGTGAGCTTGGTACATCGAAAACACCACTTGTTTGGTTAATCCCCTCCCTAAAATTCTCTTCGATCCATTTCAATCTTCTTCAATCCCAATCAAACCGGACAAGGCTTGAGGTAGGCTCCTGGTGTGGTGCGAGGATGGTGGTTTGGGATGATGCTCCTGAATTCCTGATGCCACTGGGCATGGCGGACAGCAGGCGGCAATGCTGGCAGGATTGGCTTTGGCTGGATCTTGAGGTATGCCACCGCGCCGGGACAAGGATGCGCTGGTCAATGGAGAGGAGGGAGACGACAGACTTTTATATTTTAAATAATAGCATACGCTGGTTTAGTTCTATTTTGTTTACCTGCTCCTATCCTAGTTATTATACTAATTATTGTGTCAGCATCGTGCTTGTCTAATTAAACTTGTTCTCTTTGTTTCTCAAGGTTCCTCATTGTGATCGATGACATGAGGACAGAATACTGGAACGCCATTAAAAATGCCTTCCCTAAAGACACAGGAGTGAGCAGCAGGGTGATCGTGACCACGGACGATTCAGTCCATTGCAAACGCCTGCAGCGCTGACAACGGCCATGTTTACATAATGAGAGCTACTCAACGAGAATCAATCAAAAGAACTATTCTTCAAACAAACCTCCTTGGAAGAATACGCACCTGCAGAACAGATCATGAAGAAATGTGATGGTCTACCGCTTGCTCTTGTCACCACCGCCCAGCTCTTGCAGAGTAAATGCCAGATGACACCAGCAGGCTGTGCAAAACTGTGCCGCTACATGGGCGACCACTTGGAGAATGAGGAGACCTTAGCGAGGTTGAAGCATGTCCTTCTCCAGAATTACTCCAGTCTTCCTGGCTATGCCCTCAAGGCCTGCTTGCTGTATCTGAGCATTTTCCCAAGTGACCATCCGATCAAGAGGAAACGCCTGATAAGACGGTGGTTGGCTGAAGGATTTGTCGAAGCAGACCATCGTCGTAGCGCCATGGATGTTGCTATTGATAACTTCAAGGCGCTCATGGACCGGAGTATCATCCAGCCCATTGATGTCGGCAACGACACAGAAGCGAAGACATGCCGCACTCATGGTATGATGCTCGAGTTCATTCTGCAGAAGTCCATAAGTGAGAATTTCATCACCTCGCTATATGATCAAGCTCGCCTACCGGATAAGATCCGCCGGCTCTCCCTACATCCCAAAGGTGCTCGTGCTGCAAGGGATAAAACGAACTCAAGCATCGATTTCTCTCTTGTCCGATCTCTGACAATCTTCGGAGAAATAGGCCCACATATTCTGGAATTTTGTAAATACAAGCTGTTGCGAGTCTTGGATCTGGAAGAATGCGAAGCCTTGGAAGATGAGCATCTGAAGAAGATATCCAACCTGTCAATGCTCAGGTATCTCAGCCTGGGGGGAAACATTACTACCATTCCGAAGGAGATCTCAAATCTTAAGTTTCTGGAAACACTTGATGCAAGAAAAGCGAAGACAGAGATTATTCCTATACCGATAGAAGTTATAAAGCTTCCATGCTTGATCCATCTGCTTGGTGTTTTTAGCCTCCCAGATGTACGCCAGCAGGAAATGAGCAACCTACAGTCCTTTCTGTCAAAGAAAAGCAACCTGGAGACACTGGCAGGGTTTGTCACCGACCAGAGCACAGAGTTCCCACAGCTCATGAGACACATGAACAGACTGACCAAGGTGAAAGTGTGGTGTCATTCCACTGCGGATGGCAATGACAACTTCTCTCACCTTTCGAGCGCCATAGAGGAGTTCATCCAGAGAGGCACCGACGTGAACGATGCTCCCTCACTCTCTCTGAGCTTCGACTGGGTGCACACAAGACTTTCTGGATTTTACCCTGGAGGACAACTCCTGCTACCTCAGCTCGCTGAAGCTACATGGCCAGCTACGCAGCCTGCCTCTGTTCGTCACCAAGCTAGGCAGTGTCACCGAGCTGTGCCTTTCATCATCTGGTCAGCTGAGCAGGGATGTTCTTGCTTCCCTCAGTAACGTGCGCTCCTTGCACTATCTCAAACTCATCTCAACTGAGCTCAACTTTGTCATAGAACAAGGGGCACTCTAAACCCTGCGGTGCCTATGCATCGTGGTGCAGTCCCTGGTTCGCCTAGAGAACCAGGAGGGAGCTCTGCCACACCTTGAGTCACTCTGCCTGCTTTGTAAAGGTCTGAATGGCCTTTGTGGAACGAGAATAGAGCGCCTCGGGCGTATTAAGGAGGTAGCTCTTGATGATGCAGTGAGTGAAGAAACGAGAAAGGAGTGGAAAGAAGCAGCAAAGAGCCATCCGAGACAGCCTAGGATCTGCCTTTTCAAGACGAAAGAGTTGGTCGATCAGATGCATATTGGAGATGAGCCTAGAGAGATTTCCCACAGCCCTGTGGCAACGTCTCCTGAGGCTGAAAACCTGATGAAGCTTGACAATGGATCTGAGCCCTCTGTTGAGCACAGGAAACGAAAGCTTGGCGATCTGTTGTTTTTCAATTCCAGGAAGGCCAATGGCAAGATAAAAACTGAGATATCATGTGGGGGAAGCAGCCACGACGCCATTTCTACTTGAAAGTGATTGAGGACCATGCCTCTATGGGTGTATACCATGCCTTGTTGCTTTGGCATGGATCTTTGCTTGCTGATGTAACTGCTGATGTAACTGATATGGTAGCTGCTGGTTTGAGTTCACTTTAACTTAATGGATATCTATCCATTTGGAAAATAAAATACCCATGTTTCTTTATTTAAAAAAACTTACCATGTATGAGAATGGATTTATATCAAATGTCTAAGTTTTGGTCTAATTTCAAAGAGAATTTTGACAATCCCTCTGTTCCAGGTGAACTGTTTTAATCAGTAGTTATAAAGTGTTGAGTTATGGTGCAGTTGTACGAGGATTGACATCTTTGGCTACTTGCTACAGTTGCAGGAGCAGAACTGAGAATGCTATTTTGTGGAGTAGAACTGAGAATGCTATTTTTGTGGTATACCATGCTGCTTTATTAGAAGAGTGAAGACGATGATGAACTGCTACTTCAGGGACTAAAATAAGTTTTTTTGCTATTACACCCTCTAGTCACAAATGAGTGACATTTTGTGTTGTTCTAAGTCAAATATTCAGAACTTTGGTTGCATATTACTTTTGATGTGTTAATTTTACGTTTGAAAATGATGTGTTTCTTTCTAAACATAGTTCCATACACTTTTACCATGCCTCTATGGGTGTATACCATGCCTTGTTGCTTTGGCATGTATCTTTGCTTGCTGATATAACTGATATGGTAGCTGCTGGTTTGAGTTCACTTTAACTTAATGGATATCCATCCATTTGGAAAATAAAATACCCATGTTTCTTTATTTAAAAAAACTTACCATGTATGAGAATGGATTTATATCAAATGTCTAAGTTTTGGTCTAATTTCAAAGAGAATTTTGACAATCCCTCTGTTCCAGGTGAACTGTTTTAATCAGTAGTTATAAAGTGTTGAGTTATGGTGCAGTTGTACGAGGATTGACATCTTTGGCTACTTGCTACAGTTGCAGGAGCAGAACTGAGAATGCTATTTTGTGGAGTAGAACTGAGAATGCTATTTTTGTGGTATACCATGCTGCTTTATTAGAAGAGTGAAGACGATGATGAACTGCTACTTCAGAGACTAAAATAAGTTTTTTTGCTATTACACCCTCTAGTCACAAATGAGTGACATTTTGTGTTGTTCTAAGTCAAATATTCAGAACTTTGGTTGCATATTACTTTTGATGTGTTAATTTTACGTTTGAAAATGATGTGTTTCTTTCTAAACATAGTTCCATACACTTTTACCATGTTGATCACATGTGATGAAAAAATTGTTTGTAATGAAATTGGCGTTGCAAAGTAATTGGCACAATGACATTTGTTTATGTGCAATGCCAATGTGTTAGCTTTGAGATTGATGCATAAACTTGCATTGTGTGATTGGTGTTGTATAGACTAGTCTTGAGTCGGGTTGCGGACTTGTGCTCGCATATTGTTTATTTATTCATGCGCTGGTGTTGTTTGAGGTTAAACGTGGTTGGTGATGTGCTTGAAACTAGGATCTGGTGGAACTGAGATTTCAGACTAGTTTCAAGTGGAATTGAGGTTGCATGAGTCAAGGATGTAATGCAGGTTGCAGGGTGGTCAAGCTAAAGAACAATGTATATGAATAGGTGACGTGCGCTTGAGTTGGTTCATTAAGAGCGTTGCAGGCAAGTCTATGAGTAGAGCCTCATACGTGTGAGAGAGGCTCATGTAAGGTTTGGTTGACTTAATTTAAAAAAAAGGTTTTGTTGGCTTTATAAAGGAATAGACTAGTAGGCTTAGAGGAAGAGACCTGTGGCCAAACTTTCGTTTGCTTTCAAGTAGAAATATACGAGAGAGTGATTTCAACAAGAAATATTTCTTAACGACATAGTATAGTGTTTCATCAGTGCAAGTGCAATAAATGAAATGATTTTTGAAGTTGAATACACTTTTTGGAGTTGGGCACAGAAAATGAAGAGGTAGAATGAAAATTCTTACTTTTTAAGTTGTGCATACATGGGAATGAAGTTAGTTAATGATGAAATTAGCAAGGGTAAGACCAAACTAATAGGCTTAAGTTACCAACTAGAACAAGTATTTCAGAAATAGTAGAGAAGAGTGTAGAACAAGTATTTTGAATAAGTAGGGGTACATTGCTGTGCCTATATCTCAAGCATATTTTTGTGGCATTCTACATATCAATTGAGTGCTCTCTACCATATAATGTGGTGCCTTGTATTGGCGTACGGTATGAAGGATCGGACGCCAAAGCTACACTTTAAAACAGACCCATGAGAGTACTATTAAGAAAGACTAATCTACGTTATACCGCTGTAAATATATTGGCGAACCCATTGGCAGTACGAAAGCAAATTAGTTTCAGGAACTAAACAGCCTTGCTCAGTTACTGCTTCTGTTTCTAGCAGATCTATATGAAATTATGTATTTACATTGCCGAAAATTTAATGAATATTTATTACCTAATATAGGTCCTGGGTCCTGGCATCCCACAAACAAAGAATCCAGTAGGATGAAAAGATGGTACCCAATATTGGAAGCGTTGGGTGGCAAGCCAAGTCCTGAATATAACAGCCGCGCACAGCAAGTCTGTGAACAATTTTTGGCACCAACATTAGCATAGAACAACTCCTTGATCTATCAGCAGCAAGACAAAGGCAGAAGTGCACATATCTTGGCATGTACAGGCAGATTAGCATAGAACCAAGACTGAAAGCAGCGCTAATTGGAGTTCAACATGGCAGCTGAGTTGGAACCTTGCAGGCTTGGCAGTGCTGCCCTTGTTTAAGACCGAAAGCAATGGCCCTGCAGTGTTCGTCAAGCAAACACCACTGCAGCACGGGTATCCGAATCTGGTACATTCGTTGTAGCCTGTACAAGTGCAAGGTGCCGCCAGGTTATTCATCAGATGCTGCCATGGTGGTCGAGTTCACCTTCAGGCAGACTGCCAACCTCTGACTCTGGGTGCCTCTCCACCCATCAGCCATCAGCATCAGCATACAGATGTTTGGCACAGGAGAGAGTCGCCCAGCCAACCGCGAAATTGTCGATTTATCATTGCTGGACATGAAAAATGCCATGAAAATTCCCTTCATGAGTCGCTTTGGATGCAAAGAAGGGCACAGATGCTGATGCTTATACATTCATCCCTTTCTTCTGTCTCCTCTTATATTTTGTTCCAGCCTGCAGTTGATTTGTCTTCTGTCAGAATTAGTATCAGAATCTATGAAATACACTGGCCCAACTTTCTACAAGTCTATTACAGCCATATGTGAGTTATCCAAATGATCCGAAGGTCTCCAATCACAGGCCAGGCTTAATGTGAACTCAACATGAACATTAGTGATGGACAGCGTTGGCTGGTAAGATTGCTACCACTCAAAACATTTAGTGCTGTATCTGTCTCCCCTGCTACTGTAGTCCAGGTTTCAAGCTTGCTATTGAGTTGTCTTCAGAGCAACAGTATCAGACTCTTTGAAATTCCTAGGCCCAAGTTTGGATTCTGTCAGACTCGTAGCATTTCCTAGTTTATTTGAAGAATCTTAAGAGTCCAATCAGATGACATTCTTCATTTTAACTCAGGAAGTATGGTACCGAATAAAGCTGCATGTTAAGATTCTTTCTTCAGGCATGTCTCCATTATAGAACAGTCTCGCGTACTGGTTTTCTAAGCACAAGTGGCATTCCATTTCCAACAATGTTAGCAAATATATTCCCAACAAGGGAACATGCCGGAAACTTAGCAGCTTCTAGACCTTAATTTCGAGCATGCCTTAGCACAAGTTCCCAGACATGACAGCAACGCCAAATTTGTCAGTTTCATGGAAGTCTCAATCAGACCCTTGTTGCACAAAACTTGACTGAAAGTTAAACTTTGTGACCATGTATCCATGTTTCACAAGTTCTATGCACTGCTAGCTCCAACAAGTTGATGTGAGAATTTACAGTCTGACATAAGAAAATTGGCATGAATATCTACATACACAGCTCATGCGCATTGGTTAGAGGCATTCGTTGTATTCAAGCGCAATGTTCATGTGATGCCAGAACTGACCAGAAGACATTGCCACCCACAGCAGACACTGTCAGTCAGTCAACAGATTTCTGATTCTACCAGAGGGGCTGTTATTGCATGAACGACTGAATACATCCAATGTACTAACAAGCAACACTACGCCACTACCACATAGTCAGCTTCATGTCCAAGCAATCATCGCAAAAGATGCATGACGATGGATGATCAGATCTCGGGTCTGAACTGCATTTCAAGTGCTGATGCATTACAGCATTAGTCAGACAGTGGGTTTTCACGCAATGCCATACCGGCGCATGAGACAGGCCACCCGCTCGGCGACGTCGACGCGGCCGTGCACGCGGCACGCGGCGAGGAGCGCCGCGAAGATGACCCTGTCCGGGCGCGCCTCCATCCCGGCCACGAGCCGCTCCGCCTCATCCACCTCGCCGGCGCACCCCAGCATCTCCACCATGCACGTGTAGTGCTGCAGCGCGGGGCGGGGCACCCTCGCGAACACGCGCCTCCCCTCGGCCACCATCCCGGCGCGCGCGCACGCCGCCAGGAGCACCGTCACCGCCCTGTCGTCCGCCTCCGGGACGGCGAGCAGCGCCAGCGCCTCCGCGCACTGGCCGTGCTCCGAGAGCGACCCGGCGAGCGCGGTGCGGGACGAGAGCGTCGGGGGCGTTTCGTCGAACAGGGCGCGCGCGGAGGCGAGGTCCCCGCAGGCCGAGTAGCCCTGGATGAGGGACGCCGCGAGGAGGGCGGGGACCCCGCGCCGGAGCACCGCGGCGTGGAGGGAGGCCACCAGCGGCAGCGCGGACGCCCGGCGGAGCAATGCCGCGTAGCGCCGCCGCAACCGCATCGCTGGACGCTTTGCCCAGTTTGCGTGCACAAGCAAGGGGATAAACGTGTGGATTGAGGTCAGACGGCCCATGGGCCGTGAGCGGGCCGTGGACTGGAATTGGACGCACAGCATATTCTCTGCGGTGTGCGTGCCCTCGGCCACCGGCGGCGTTTCCTGAATCTGGTGACGCGAAACTGGATCACCGGCGTGTACTCGCATCGACCTCCACTCTAGTCACAACAACATTTTCTACCCAACGGCGGCGGCTGCGGAGGAAGCGGCGGCGGCGCAGGATCCGAGCGCACTGTTCGGCGGGATACGGAGGCATGTAGCGCTAAACGAGGTGCCGCAGATACGGGTGCCGTCGGCGGCACAGAGCTTCCTGCACCGGCAGGTTCCGTCGTCGGCCTACGACACCGGCCCAGTCTGCTGCGTCGCGCTGTCGGAGAGCGAGACGGTGTTCCTGGACTGCAACTCGCGCGGCGTCTTCCTCTACTACCCCGACGAACGGTGCGTCGTCACGCTGCCGAACCTGCACGGGAGCAAGCGGTTCCCCGTCTGCCTCTCCGTCACCAGCGCCGGTAACGACTCCAGAGACGACACCATCTACGCCGACCGGAGACACCATCCAGCTCCAGGCCTTGGTCCACCACAAGGTGCACAACAGGATTTTCTACAAAGATGACTGGCGCTGCGACGAGCTCCCGCCGCCACCCTACGTCACCAACGGCGACGACGATCGGCGCAACTTTATCTGCTCCCACGCACTGGTCGGCAGCGCGTCCGACGTGATCTGCGTGTCGACGGATGGTGCCGGAACCTACTGCTTCGACACGGCGAGCCGCACGTGGAGCAAGGCCGGCGACTGGGCTTTGTCCTTCTGCGGCAAGATCCAGCACGACGTGGACCTTGGCATCTGGGTTGGCTTTTTGCACTATTCCAGGAAGGACGAGGTCCAACATCTGTGCGTCACCGCCGACCTCTTCTCTGCCACAGAGAGACGCCGGGTAACGAGGCTGATGCGGCGCGGCTGTGTGGCTACGGCGGCAAATACCTGGAACCGCCGTACGAGTGGTACCAGGACTAGCATTTCCTGCCCAAGCTTGTCAGCCTTGGCTCAGGCAAGTTCTGCCTCGTCCTGTTCTTCGAGACCAGGGAGGAAGCCTGTGTAAGGATCGGCGGCTCGCCGTCCTAGGAATCACTCAGGTGATGGCGATGCCCGGCGGTGCGCGGTCGCCGCACGCAAGAACACGTGAACGAGACGCAGAGCGCGATACACGGCGAGTTGGTTAGCTGCTAATGGCGCAGCCTCACCAGATGCATTTTCATTGATATTTATACCGGCTCGACCGACATCCCCGCCACAGGTTCTTGCTGCGTGATACGCCGTCATTTGCGAACGTCCACGCGACAAAGCACGGCGAACAGCCCGTGGCGGAGTGAGCCTCCTGATTGCGGTCACGGCGCAGTGGTGTGCAAGTCTCCACCTCTGCCCGCGATTCTACGCAGTTACAAAAACATGTTCATGCACCTAATGAACAAAGCTAATGCACATAAACATGGATACAAGAACTCTGACACGATTACAGAGGTTTAGGCTCCAACATTTCACCCCCTAATCGTGACAGACACTGATGACACCCAGCCTCTGACGCATTTCGATGAACTTGACTCTCCCCAACGGCTTCGTCAGAACATCTGCTAACTATCTGTCAGTGCTGATGTGTTTAACCTCTGCAATACCATCACTAACACACTCTCTGATGTAATGATACCGTGTGTCAATGTGTTTGCTTCGTTCATGATAGACTGGGTTTTTGCTCAACTCGAGTGCCGACTTACTGTCCATCAACAGCTTGAACTTCTGAATTTTCTCTCCTGTCAAATCTGCAATGAGCCTGCTTAACCAGACACCTTGACATGCTGCCGAGGCTGCAGCAATGTACTCAGCCTCACAACTAGATAGAGAGACAACTCTTTGCTTCTGAGAAGTCCAAGTGACCACATTGTCATTCAAGAAAAACAGAATTCCTAAGGTGCTCTTCCTCTTCTCAAGGTCACCAGCATGATCACTGTCAGAATAGCCCAACAGTTTCAGACTTGAAGTGGATCCTTTCTGAAACTTGCAACCATATTCAGATGTGCCTGCTATGTATCTCACAATCCTCTTGATAGCAGCCCAGTGCTCTGAAGTTGGAGATTCCATGAACCTGCTCACCATCCCTACAGCAAAAGCTATATCAGGCCTAGAGTTCACCAGATATCTCAAACTCCCCACAATGCTTCTGTATTTGGTTACATCTCTGACAAGATCAGGCTTTCCAGGAAGCAACTTGCAGTTTTGTTCCATTGGAGTATCAACTGGATTGCAACCGGTCATACCACATTGCTCAACAATCTTAGTAGCATATGCTCTCTGACATATTGTAATCTGCCCAGGACTTTGTTTCACCTCCATTCCCAAATAGTAGCTCAACATGCCAAGATCACTCATACTGAAAGTCCTGCACATCTGCTCTTTAAATTCAACAATCTTGTTCTTGTCAGGCCCACAAATGATGAGGTCATCCACATACACCCCAAGCAGCAACAGTGAGCTACCACTGCCCTTCTTGTACACAGCATGCTCCTCCTCACTCCTGACAAAACCTAACTTGTGCAGTTCATGATCTAATTTGGCATTCCAGGCCCTAGGTGCCTATTTCAGCCCATAAAGAGCTTTTCTCAGTTTCATCACCTTGCCTGGATACTTGGAATTCTGAAAACCTGGAGGTTGGTGAACATAGACTTCTTCTACCAGGTCTCCATTAAGAAATGCAGATTTGACATCCATGTGATGCACTTCCCATTCACCTTGAGTAGCTAAAGCTAGGATCAGTCTTATAGTCTCCAATCTTGCAACTGGAGCAAAAACCTCCTCATAGTCCACCCCCTGCTTCTGAGCATACCCCTTTGCCACTAATCTTGCCTTATATTTCACAATGTTTCCCCCTGGATCCCTTTTGACTTTAAAAACCCACTTCAGTCCAATTGCTTTGTGTCCCTTTAGAAGATCAGCATAGCACCAAGTGTTATTTTCCCTGATGGACTCCAGCTCGGTCTCCATAGCATCAACCCAGCACTGCTCCTCTAGTGCTTCATCCACACCCAATGGTTCATCAGCAGCCAACAAACACATGCCACTGTACTCATAGTCAAGCATCTCTTCAGTGTGATCAAACAGGTCAGTAAGAGTTCTGTATCTTGGTGTTCTCTCTTCTGAACTGTCAAATCCTTGGCTGGGTGGTGTTGCTAGATTGTGGTGTGGAGATTGCACTGAATCTAGGGAATTTTGTGGTGATGGTGTTGCTTCATGTGGAGCCACAACACCCTGCCAACAGATGCCTCCCCTTCTGCTTCTGCTGCTGGCTGTACATCTGCACCATCTATTGTCGGATTTTCATCAGACTCATAGTGTACAACAAAAGATTCAAGTGACAGCTGCACTGTTTCATCTGCTGCATTGGTCCACTTCCAGGGTTGTCCTTCATAAAAAATGACATCTCTACTGATCACAAGACGACCAGTAGCAGGATCAAAGAACCTGTAACCCTTGGTGCCCGATTCATAGCCAATAAACACCATCTTGGATGATCTGTCATATAGCTTTTTCAGACCAGGACCAGTGTGCTTTACAAAAGCCACACAGCCAAAAATTTTCAAATGACCCACTCTAGGTTTCTTTCCATGCCAAGCCTCAAAAGGAGTCTTGTTGTTCAGGGCCTTGGTAGGAGACCTGTTCAACAAATACACTGCAGTAGAGACTGCTTCACCCCAGAACACAGGTGGAACCTGCATTGTTTTCAGCAGGCATCTAGCCATTTCCACTACAGACTGATTCCTCCTTTCCACCACTCCATTTTGCTGAGGGGAATAAGGAGTAGTAGTGTAGTGTTTGATTCCACCTTCATTGCAGAAAAGAGAGAACAGGTGAGAAGTAAATTCACCCCCTCTATCTGTTCTCGGAGCCTTCAACTCGCCACCAGATTCAGATTCTGCCCTCAACTTGATTTTCTTGAAATAGTCAAGAGCTTGATCTTTTGACTTGAGCAACTCAACCCACATGTACCTGCTATGATCATCAACCACCAACAAGAAATAGGAAGCACCACCTAGAGATTTAGGTGTGATATGCCCACATAAATCTACATGTACAAGTTCTAAACAATTTTCTGCTCTGAAACTTGACACTTTTGGGAAAGGTTTTCTATGCTGTTTGCCAAGAGCACAACCATCACAAACTTGCTCCACCTTTTTCATAGTTGGCATTCCATCTACCATCTGCCTCCCACTAAGCCCACTTAGACTTCTAAAATTCAGATGGCCATATCTGGCATGCCACTGCCAATCCTTATCATCAGAGTGTGCTAACAGACATATAGGTGAGGTGAGACCAAACTTTACTGTATACAATCTATCAGCAGTTCTTGGAGCAGCTATCAACAGTGATTTGTCATGATCAAAAACACACAATTTCCATCTCCTAGAGTAACCTTCAATCCATTTTCTTCTAATTGACCCAGACTGACTATGTTACTTTTTAACTTGGGGATATAGTACACATTAGTCAGTACCTTGTGTTGTTGATGATGACCCTGCATCACCACTGAGCCAATTCCTTGAATCTCGACGTGAGACCCATCACCAAAGCGCACTGTGCCTCGAACTCCTTTATTCAGTTGTGTTAGGGCCAACCTGTTGCCGGTCATGTGGTTGCTGGCACCAGTGTCTAGTACCCAGACACCTTTAAGGACATCGATAGGCACCACCTTCTCGGTCAGATGCACTATGTGCTGTGGCTCGTGCACCACGTCGCATGTGGCCAACAGCAGGGCGTCGCCGTGATCACCGCCGCTGACGGCCATGTTCGCCTCCGCTTGTGCCTCATCCTTCTTCTCCTTCTTCGGTGGGCGTTTGCAGTCCTCCGCCCAGTGGCCATAGATGCCGCAATTGCGACACCGACCTTTTCGCCTCGGCGTGCCCATGGAGGTCAACTTGACCTGCTCCGGAGCAGCACCGTTTGGGCGTGCCATCGCCTTGCCCTTCGAGGTTCCAGCACCAGTTTTTCCTCCGCCTTGCTTGTGGCTGGAGTGGAAACGGTGCTTGTTCTTCTCAAGCCAGTCATCCTCGGCAAGGAGAAGACGGCCTGCTTTGTCGATGATCTGCTCGACTTTATCATCGAAACGCTCCTCCGCCACTCGTAGCCTTCCGATCAACTCCTCCACTGTCAACTCCTTGAGATTACAAAACATCTCTATGGACACCACCACTTGGGTGAACTGGGGCGGCACCACACGTAGGAACTTCTTGACAACACGGACATCATCGATCGTCTCACCCAGGGTCTTGAGATTTCCGACGAGATTGGTAATTCTCATGCCAAAATCATCGACGGACTCCCCCTCCTTGAACTGAATGTTCTCAAATTCCTTTAAGAGTTTCTGGGCATTCACCTCCTTGACGCGATCGGCTCCGATCCGCATCATCTTCACTGCATCCCACACCTCCTTCACCGTCGTCTTCCTCCCTAACGTCTGCCACATCTCCTTGGGTACAGAGCGCAGGAGGGCGCTCATAGCTTGTCGATCTTGTGCGCGCTTCGGGTTGGTACCTGGGTCGATCACCTCCTAGATTTCCAACGCTTCGTAGTTGCACTGCATCAACATGGACCACTCGGTGTAGTTGTCGCTGGTGAGCATTGGCCACATGAGCGAGCTCTCCTTCATGGTGGACTTGGTGGATGTATCGCCCATGGCGCTCGATGGTGGTTGGCGGCGCGGCTTGCGATCTCTCTCTCCGAACACTCTCTCAGTGGATCACTGGATCCACTGGATACCTCTCCCCTCGCTCTGATACCAAATTGTTAGGATCGGCGGCTCGCCATCCTTGGAATCACTCAGGTGATGGCGATGCCCGGTGGTGCGCGGTCGTCGCACGCAAGAACATGTGAACGAGACGCAGAGCGCGATACACGGCGAGTTGGTTAGCTGCTAATGGCGCAGCCTCACCAGATGCATTTTCATTGATATTTATACCGGCTCGACCGACATCCCTGCCACAGGTTGTTGCTGCGTGATACACCGTCATTTGCGAACGTCCACGCGACAAGCACGGTGAACAGCCCGTGACAGAGTGAGCCTCCTGATTGTGGTCATGGCACAGTGGTGTGCAAGTCTCCACCCCTGCCCGCGATTCTACGTAGTTACAAAAACATGTTCATGCACATAATGAACAAAGCTAATGCACCTAAACATGGACACAAGAACTCTGACACGATTACAGAGGTTTAGGCTCCAATAGCCTGCATCAAGTGTGGGCAATGGCAGAGCGAAGATGTCGTCAACAAGTTTGCTGTGTTCACTACCGAAGGCGGCTTCTTTGCCGAGTGCCTCAGGCAGGCACTTGGCAAAGCCTTTGCCGAATGTTACACTCGGCAAAGGGTGCTCGGTAAGCAGTTTATCGGCAAAGACCTCTTTGCCGAGTGTACTTTATCGGGCACTCGGCAAAAGCTTTGTCGAGTGCCAATCCGACACTCGGCAAAGAAAAGTGGCCGTGACTGCGAGCGCCACCGTGACGGCGGCTTTGCCGAGTGTCAAGGTCCAACACTCGGCAAAGGTCACCGCTTTGCCGAGCGCCGTTGACTCAGACACTCGACAAAGGTGGCCACTGTGCCGAGTGCCGCCGGCAAGACACTCGGCAAATAGGCGACCTTTGCCGAGTGCCTGGCCTGTGGCACCACTACCGGACAGAGCATCTTTGCCGAGGGCCTGAGGATTTGCCGAGGAAAAATGCTTAGGCACTCGGCAAAGAGTCTTTGCCGAGGGCCTAGCCCTCGGCAAAGAACAGCCCTCAGCAAAGACTCTTTGCCGAGGGCCAGACTCTCGGCAAAGACAAGCACACGGCAACAATAATTCTTTGTAAGGGCCGGCCCTCGGCAACACCGCCTGACACGACGTCCATCCCCTGCCGTCAATCTTTGCCGAGGGCATCACCGTTAGGCCCTCGGCAAAGACTTTTTAACCGTTTTTGAAAATTTTCTTTTAAAAAATTCTTTGCCGAGTACCCCTGGCCCAGCACTCGGCAAAGACAGTCTTTGCCGAGTGCCAAGCTGGCACTCGGCAAATTTTCAATTTTTTGTTTTTTTTACCCCAAATTTTTTGTTGGGCCCGCCTACATTGTTTACAACTTCATGTTCAAATTTGGTGCTTTTTCTAGTTTTTTATTATATTTGGTTGATTAATTTGATTATGTTGAATTTTTATATATAATTCAAATTTGAACTGCAAGTGCATGGAATATTGTAATCTAGTGCTTCGAAAAATGTTATTCATGGTATTTGGTGTATGTTGAGTCTCTATCCACGAACTCGCATCAAATTTCGCGCACCTTCTTCACGTAACATGACGAGCCACTTGCCGAAAACGTGTTTTAAAATTATATAAAGTCCATACGAAGTCCGAAAATCATGAAACTTGTCGAGGTATCATGTTATCGCATGTGTAGGCTATGGTAAAAAAATTGAGAATGTTTCGAGCAAGTTGCGACGTCAGATGGGTTTTATGCATCTGACGTCGCAACTTGCTCGAAACATTCTCAATTTTTTACCACAGCCTACACATGCGATAACATGACACCTCGACAAGTTTCGTGATTTTCGAACTTCGTATGGACTTTATATAATTTTAAAACATTTTTTCGGCAAGTGGCTCGTCATGTTACGTGAAGAAGATGCGCGAAATTTGATGCGAGTTCGTGGATAGAGACTCAACATACACCAAATACCATGAATAACATTTTTCGAAGCACTAGATTACAATATTCCATGCACTTGTAGTTCAAATTTGAATTATATATAAAAATTCAACATAATCAAATTAATCAACCAAATATAACAAAAAACTAGAAAAAGCACCAAATTTGAACATGAAGTTGTAAATAATGTAGGCGGGCCCAACAAAAAATTTGGGGTCAAAAAAACAAAAAAAATTGAAAATTTGCCGAGTGCCAGCTTGGCACTCGGCAAAGACTGTCTTTGCCGAGTGCTGGGCCAGGGGCGCTCGGCAAAGAATTTTTTTTTAAAAAATAAAAACATCTTTGCCGAGGGCCCTGGATTTGGGCCTTCGGCAAAGGCCCAAAACCTAAAAAACCGGGGTCGGTCCAAAATCCCCAAAATCCCTATCTTTTTCCCTCCGGCCCGCGCCCGCGCTCGGTTCCGCACCCCCGCCGCCGCTCACCTCGCCGCCCGCCCACCACGCCGCTGGCCGCCCCCGCCGCCCCGCCTCCGCACCGCCCCGCGCCTGGCCGCCCCTCCCCCGACCTCAGCTCCCACCGGCGGCCGCCCCGCGCCCCACGCCGGCCCCCCTCTTCCACCCTAGCCACCACCGCCGGCGGCCCCCTATAGCTGCGCCTGGCCGCCCCGGCTCCACCGGCGGCCGCCCCGCGCCCGGCCGGCCCTCCTCCCCCCACGCCGGCCACCACCGGTGGCCCCCTGCGGCCGGCTGCCCCGGCTCCACCGGGGCCGCCTCGCGCTCGGCCGGCCCTCCTCCCCCCGTGCCGGCCCTCCTGCCCCCGCGCCGGCCCCCTGCGCCCGGCCGCCCCGTCCCCACCGCCACCCCGAGGCCAGCCCTCAGCTCGGCCTGGTCGCCGGCTGGTGTTGGAGGGGAGGAGGCAAAGGTGAATTAGGAGGAAGAAGAGAAGGAAAAGAGGAGAAGGAGGAAGGGGAAGAGAAGGAGAAGAAGAGGAAAAGGAGAGGAGAAGGAGAAGAAGAGGAAGGAGAGGAGGAGGAGAAGCGGAGAAGAGAGAAGGGAAGGGGGAGAGGAGTACTCCGGCGCCCTCGACCTCGTCGAAGAAGAAACTGAACCTCGCACCGCGACGCCCAACTCCGCCGCAACACTAGGTAAAACTCTCGTAATTGGCCTTTCGTGTCGTATGTGGTTGTGTGGGCCTTCGTGCTGTATGTCGATATGAGGGCCTTCATGCCGTTGTCGTTGTCGGCCTTCGTGCCGTTCTTTTTTGTAGGTTATGGAAACCTCACCGTGCAGGGGTGGTGCTGCCGAATTTTTTAACAAATACTAACCTGTTGCCTTTTTATATTGTAGAGGATCCGTCAGAGGGGACCAGAGGACCCTGATCGTCTTCATGGGCATTGTGGGTCTGCCTGCACCGCGTCGCCTCGCCACTGCACCGACTTGACACCGCCCCGCTAGCCTGACCTCACCGGCACCTTAGGTATAACCCCTCTATCCGTATCATGGTCGTAGGTCGCGTAACCCAATTAGGCGTCTCCCATCCGAAACAGATACGGTCAGAGGTATGTGGATCTTTGCATATCTGCGACCGTATCTGTTTTGGATTGTCCACATTTTTTGGACAGCCTGTGGATGCGTAGATGAGGTTAGTTTCCATGGTCCGCTTCGGTCCGAGGTAGACTTTTAGCATCACCTCCTTGTTGTTCTCTGGATACACACTCTCCCTTGCAGGATGTGTATCGGGAGAACGGCGGGGAGGTGCTGCCGAAATTCTGTCTCGGATAGGGAGCGGAGCATGGAAACTAACCTCATCTACGCATCCGCGGATGGGATTAGGACCAATCCTCACCTATTAGAGAGTAGGAACACCACGTAGATGCAATTGATGGTTACATTACTTTGTGCTGTATATGTGGAAGGATGGAAGACCGTCAGTGGATGTACACGGGCCAGAGAAGCAGGAGTGACTTTGACATTGAGTGGGTGAATGGGACAGATGCTTTCTTGGAACATGCATGGAGCTCGGGTGTAGCTAAAGGACATTCTAAACTTTGGTGTCCCTGTAGCAAATGTGACAACAACAGAAGGGTAGACAAGGTGACCATGGGTAAACATCTTGTGTACAATGGTTATACGGCTGGCTACCACCGGTGGATGCACCATGGTGAAGCAGATCGTGTAAGAGCGGAGGTGGTGAGACCACGCCTCGAGGCTTTTGATGATGATGCCGGAGTAGCAGACATGCTAGATGACACTCACCAAGCTCACTTCAAGAAGGACGTGAGAAGGAGGAGATGGAGGAAGCCGCTAAGGCCTTCTATGAAATGTTAGACTCGGCACAGAAACCCCTTCATGAGAGTACAACGGTTTCTCAGCTGGATGCCATTGGACGTGTTATGGGGTTGAAGGATGAGTTAAATCTGAGTCGCGAAGGCTTTGATAAGATGTTGGCCGTGTTTGGCAGCATGCTACCGGAGAAGCACATTCTGCCGAAGAACTTGCACGAGTCACAGAAACTACTTCATATGCTTAAGATGCCATATGACAAGATACATGTTTGTCCGAAGGGGTGCGTCTTATTTAGGAAAGATCACAAGGATGCAAAGTACTGTCCGAAGTGCAAATCCTCAAGGTACCTGGAGGTAGACTCTGGAGATGGCCAGAAGAGGCAGCTTACGATCCCCGCGAAAGTCCTACGGCACCTTCCGTTTGTGCCGAGGATCCAACGGCTTTTCATGACCGAGGAATCCACGAAATAGATGACATGGCATAAAGAAGGTGTACGGTACAAGCATGGACGATGGTGCATCCGTTCGATGCCGAAGCATGGATGTACTTTAATGACAAACATCCTGACAAAGCAGCTGAGGCTCGTAATGTACGTGTCGCGCTAGCAACAGATGGGTTCAATCCTTATGGACAGTTGTCTGCCCCATACACATATTGGCCCGTGTTTGTTATCCCCCTGAATCTCCCCCCCCTGGCATCTCCTTTCAACGGCATAACGTCTTCTTGCCATTGATAATTCCTGGACACCCGGGGAGTAATATGGGTGTGTACATGGAGCCTATGATTGATGAATTGATCGATGCTTCGAAGAAGGGGGTATGGACATATGACCGAGCTACAAAATCATCCTTCAAGATGCATGTTTGGTACCACTACTCCCTGCATGACTTCCTGGCGTATGGGTTATTCGCTGCCTGGTGTGTCCACGGGAAGTTCCCGTGCCCAATATGCAAGGAAGCTGTGAGGTTCATTTGGTTGAAGAAGGGTGGCAAGTATTCATCGTTCGATAGGCATCGTCAATTCCTCCCTTCTAACCATCCATTCAGACAAGACATCAAGAACTTTACGAAAGGTGTTGCTAGTGATAGACCCTAAACTATGCATGAAGAGTGGTGCTGAGGTGCGTGCTCAGATAGATGCTCTCGTGCCCAATGAAGGAGGTGGTTTTGTGGGATATGGTGAGGAACATATGTGGACTCATAAGTCCGGCTTGACGAGGCTCCCCTATTTTCGATGACTTTCTTCTACCACATAACAATGATGTAATGCACACCGAAAAGAATATCGCCGAGGCACTTTGGGGAACTCTCATGAACACCGACAAGTCTAAGGACAATGTTAAGTCTAGAGTGGACCTAGCGATGTTGTGTGATAGACCGAAGTAAGAGATGCGACCTCCTAGTGGCCGAAACAAACAATGGAAAAGACCTAAGGTCAATTTTGTCTTAGAACCCGACCAAAGGAGGGAAGTACTAAAATGGATCAAGACGTTAATGTTCCTAGATGGATATGCAGCGAATCTGAGCAGGGGAGTGAACTTAGGCACTTTACGAGTCAACGGGATGAAGAGTCATGACTACCACATATGGATTGAGCGGCTTCTTCCGGTGATGGTCCGAGGCTATGTCCCTGACCATGTCTGGCAAGTGCTGGCAGAGTTGAGCTTTTTCTTCTGTCAGCTTTGTGCCAAGGAGATATCTTGGACCGTCGCTCAGGACTTGGAAAAAGCGGCACCTGTGTTGCTCTGTAAGCTAGAGAAGATCTTTCCACCTGGCTTCTTCTTGCCCATGCAGCATCTGATTGTGCACCTCCCGTCCGAGGCACGTTTGGGGGGGCCCGTGCAAGCCCAGTGGTGCTATCCAATCAAGAGATGTCTAAAGACTCTTCGCAAGAAATGTACAAATAAAGCCAGAATTGAGGCTTCCATTGCAGAGGCAAGTCTAAGGGAGGAGGTGGCAAACTTCACAACACTATACTACAAGTCGAAACTTCCTAGCAATCATAATCCACTCCCTCGTTACAATGTTGGCGAAAATGAATGGACCCACAGCCTGTTCCAAGGCCAACTCGGCAACGCAAGTGGATCAACCAATAAGATATTGGGAAATGAAGAGTGGCGAAGTGTCATGCTATATGTGTTGACCAACCTTCCCGAGGTGCAGCCGTTCATCGAGTAAGTTCTCAATGAACTTGTTTCAATACGCCCTGAATATTCTTCATGCAACCCCACTGATTCTCGTTCGGACAGGGAATTTGTTCATGAGTCCTAGCATCAATCAAGGGATCCTACCTCGCAGGAACATGACACCCTTCTTTCTTGGGGTGCGGGTGCGGGGAGGCCTGATTTCATTTCTTGGTTCAAACAAAAGGTAATGTCCAATTTAGCTCCCACGTTCCATATTCCAAGTTTCTCGTTCGTTCGATTAATATAACGACCTATCATGCTTGAGCTTGCAGGCCCAGACTGACTCATCCATGAGTGAGGAGTTGAGACAGGTTGCAGGCGGCTATGACGTTAGGGTGCAGTCATTTACTGGTTATGACGTGAACGGATATCGCTTCCACACAACAAGATATGAGCAGACTCGGCCCAAACGGAAAACCACAAATAGCGGAGTTTGTACGCCCGGCACTGATGGCCTCGACTATCATGGTAGAGTTGAGAAAATCTATGAACTCTCATTTCATGGTCACAAACATAAACCTGTCGTGTTCAAATGCCACTGGTTTAATCCTCGAGAAATGAGACAGACCCCTCATCTTGGGCTAGTCGAGATTCAAGAAGATCCTGTCTATCCAGGAAAAGATGTCTACATTGTGGCTCAACAGGCCGTGCAGGTGTACTATACACGATATGCCAACCAAGACAAAGCGGATCTTAAGGGTTGGGCTATTGTGCACCAGGTGTCTCCACATGGTAAACTACCTGCCCCAAACGATGACGATTACAACTTCAATGCAAACACATATGATGGCCAGTTCTATCAAGAAGATGGGCTACCAGGCATGTTTGAGATAGTCTTACTCGAAGCGATCGAAATGGAAGTAGACAACGAAACGGAGGATGACGAGGTTTATGGAGATGTGGTGCAAAATGCCAAGGACATAGAAATGCTTGACCGATTAAGACTAGGCAATGACGACGAAGACAACATAGAACCTTCAGATAGTGTTGCCCATTTGGACAATTTTGACAGTGATGACGACACCTATGATCCTAATCATGAAGATTATTCCTAATACATGTAATACTACGTTTGTTTTAGTTTGTGTTTTCTTTATTTATTTTGAATCTATTTCTAATATATATACTAATAAGTCTTGTTCATTCTTTGTGATTGTAGGTGATGGCGAGCAGCCATCCACGACGTGAGACGGCCTCCCTTTACGAGAGACCACGCCCTCCCGTTTTAGACGAGGGGTCGGGGTCAGGGGTAGCATCCATAGGAGGTCAGAGGAGGAGGACCAGGGTCAGCAGGAGGTAGCGGACTCCTTCCCCGCCACCTTCAGACGAGGTGATGGAGGAGGAGCACGTGATGGCCATGCCCGAGGATGAGGTCGAGGATGAGGACGTCCGATAGACCGAGGACGAGGCGGCCAAGGATGAGGCCGCCGAGGGTGACAGTTCCGCTACTCCGACTGTCTACCAGCGAGGTCCCGCGAGCCTCCCTCAGCCTCCGCTTCCTCGCAACCGGGCACTGATTCACCCTATGGCAAAGAGGTAAGTAACTATAGATGTTATCACAACTACTTCATATGATAATGTTGGAAATCAAAAGAGGAACTGATAAATTTTCTTAATCACTTGTGCAGGACCTGGTTGGTTTTGTCGGGTACTCCTACACGCTCCCCCACGAGCATCCTTGGTGTTTTGTGTAGGAAATGGTACCTCGGCCTTGTGAACTTGTCTGAGGACGTGCAGGAGCCAGCCTACACGTGGGACAGGTACCAGTTGGCCCCTGACGATAGGTACCACAACAAGCAGGAGCGGGTACTGGCGGAGTTTTGGGTAAGTCTCTCTCGCACAACATTTTCATTGGGCAAGTCTTTTATTGAAATAATGAATGGATACATCGGTTTTGTATGTAGAGGTATTTCAAGCCGGAAGAAGGACTTGAGGCCCAGGCAGATCAGGCGGCTGCTGCCGCCTATAGGAAGTACGTCACCGACATGCACCACGAGGTGCGTGTGCAGGCCCACAGAGACTACTACGCCGTGGTGTTGAAGCTGTCCATCAGCAAGCCTGATGCAAGATAGAGCTGTCCCAGGCCCAGTACCTTGAGGTAGACGAAAAACATTAATAATGATTCGTTTTGAGATTAAGTCGGTTTAATTTTATCTTTTTCTATGTCAAATAATCGATGACTTATAGGTGATTCCCTGGTGGTGCCAATCCCACTCTGTGTGCTGGGAGATGATCGTGGATAGGTGGTTGTTCAATGACTTCGTTGAGAACCACGCGAGGCAGCGGGACCAGCGTCTGCTGAGGCGAGGTGCTACTCACCATCAAGGCAGCCGCAGCCTCCCCGCCTACAAACAAGCATATGTAAGTGATTTCTTTTATCTTATTTGACGCTGAGTTCTACCTTATTTCTCATCATCTTGCCGTCTTACTCGTAGGAGGCTGCACACCTAGGCGTGGAGGTCTCAGAGTTCTTTGCGTGGGCTATGTCCCACATGGGCAGGGTGTCTTCCTCTGTCTCCTTCGACCCGTCTGCCCCGCGTGAGGTGTACTCCGACCCGACCGTGCACACTAAGGTCCAAGAGTACACCTCAAAGGTGAGGGAGGTCCATGGGGAAGATTATGATGTGCGCACTGAGCCCATTGATGCAGAGACCATCATGAGGCTAGGAGGAGGCAAGAAGCATGGGTGGCTGTGGATTGCAGACGGTGCCATCGACTCCACCATTGTTCCCTCTCTCGACATGCTCCAAGCATGGAGCACGAGCTCCAGCCAGCCCATACGCCCACGGCCTACTCCGTCACTACAGCGGGTCGACGCTCTCGAGGTACGTCCTGTTTTACTCATCGTACGTTCATCTTTACACACCTAAGTTACATTTGCATTACTGAAACATTGAAGTTTGTATTGCAGGCTGAGCTGTAGGCCTAGAAGCTCGTGGTTGAGGCTCAGAGCGCGCAACTGCAGGCCCAGAGGGAAGCGTTCGCGGCCCAGGAGAGGAGGATGCAAGAAATGGAGGCCTTCATGTGGAGTGTCTAGCAAGGGGGTGTACCTTTGCCATTGGCAGATCCTCCACCGCCTACTCCTACAGCCACTCCTGTAAGTATGAAAGTTCACTCTTACTAGATGCTTCCTTGACATACAACCATGGTTGACATACAAACTTACTAGATGCTTGACATAGAAACTTACTAGATGCTTGACATAGAAACTTACTAGATGCTTGACATAGAAACTTACTACATGCTTGCACTAGCTATGACATACAACCATGCTTGACATTCTCAATTTACTAGATGCTTGACATAGAAACTTACTAGATGCTTGCACTAGCTATGACATACACCAATGCTTCACATAGAAACTTATTAGATGAATCTCAACATGCAACCTCTTATCCTTTTTGCAGCTTCCGTCGGTGGGTTCGAATAACCCCGCTCATGCGTCACCGAATGATGGAGCCTTTGCTTCACCATCGTGTCATAGGCCACCTTTTTGAGGAGTTGTGCTTCGTCATGTGCTTGGACTTGAGCTTCACTTGTGGTTGTGACTTGTGCTTGGACTTGATGGACTGTAGTTGTGAATTTGTGACTTGTGGTTGTGATATTTGACTTGTGGTTGCGATATGTTGTTATTTGAGTTGTGATTGTGATATAATGTGTGAAAATGGTTTCATTGTGATATATATGTGATTATTGTGATGTTTGTGATATATATGTGACATGTGATATATATTTGAACTGTTTGTGTCAGTGGAATGCAAAAAACAAAAAAAATGCAATTTCGGTTGATTTGCCGAGTGCAATGGTCATGGCACTCGGCAAAGCTGGGAAACTTTGCCGAGTGCCAGGACATTGCACTCGGCAAAGATTTTTTTTTTAAAAAAAGCAAAAATCTTTGCCGAGTGCCAAGCTGGGGAGGCACTCGGCAAAGAGCTTTTTTAAAAAAAATTAAAAAATAGCTTTGCTGAGTGCGCGCCGCCGTGGCACTCGGGAAAGAGTTTTTTTTAAAAAATAAAAATGTCTTTGCCGAGTGCCTTGCCACCGCGGCACTCGGCAAAGAGTTTTTGAAAAAAAAATAAAAAATGTCTTTGCCGAGTGCCCTAACTGTCGGCACTCGGCAAAGGCGCCGTCAACGGAGCAGCGCCGTTGACAGCTGCTTTTCTTTGCCGAGTGCCGCCATTGGCACTCGGAAAAGGCTTTGCCGAGTGCCCGACAAATGGCCCTCGGCAAAGAGCCTCTTTGCCGTTAAATTTTTTTCCGAGGGCTCTTTGCCGAGGGTGGCACTCGGCAAAGCCTTTGCTGAGGGCTTTTGGGCCTTTGCCGAGTGCCCTGGGCCCTCGGCAAAGTGGGCGCCTCCAGTAGTGCACTCGGCAAATCTGTGATGTTTGCCGAGTGCAATGGCCTTTGCACTCGGCAAAGCATGTTTCCAGGTAGTCCCTAGGTAGTCACTTTGCCGAGTGTCATGGCCATTGCACTCGGCAAAGTGACTGAAAATAGCCTTTTTATTTGTTTTTTACATCCCATCCAAACAAACAGAATATATATATAACAAACATCACCAACATCACATATATATCATCAACAGCATATATATATCACCAACACCACATATATATCACAAACGTCACATATATATCACAAACATCATATGTCTCACAATATATCACAAATAAGTTCACAAGTAATCCAAGTGCTCCATCATCTTCAACCACAATTGCAAATAGAAGTACCATTAACAACCACAAGTATCATCACTGATTTGGTGAAGGATTCACTGAAGCATGAGGATCGTTCGATGCCGCTGATTGATTCTGCACAAAGGAGAAGAGATTACATGTGTGAGACAAGATAAATATATACCATACATGAATAAAACTTTCATACTCCACTAGGTTTGACCGTAAGCATGAACATACAAACTAAAACATTTATACTCACAGGAGTAGAATAGTGAGGAGGTGGAGGTGGAGCGAACAGCGAAGGTGGCGGAACTACACCCGTAGCGGCGCCAAGACTTTGCATGTACTGAAGAATCTCCGCCATCCTCCACCGCTCGGCCTCCCGGTCGGCCTCCACCCTCTCCATCTTCACCTGCATCTACTCCCGTATCCTCCTCTCTTGTTCTAGCTGGGCCTACAATATATTCACCCCAATGTTACAATAATGCAAAGGAAAGGTATAAAAAAACGAATGAACGACAAATAACCAGGAATAACCTCGAGTGCCTCCACCCGGTGGTGTGAAGTGTCCTACCGAGGTCGTATGGTCGGGCTCCTGCTCGTGCTACTTGCTCGAATCTAGGAGAGACTGGGAGTAGCGGCCGAGTCGATTGCGCCATCGCCAATCCAGTACCGCCCATGCTTCTTGCCTCCTCCCACCCTCATGATGATTTCTCCATCAAGGTCCTCGGTGCTCGGATCATACTGTGGCCTATGGACCCTCCCTTGCCATCGATGTGTACTCACTGAGGCAGTTGTGGATGGTCGCATTGCTGTACGCCTCGGGCCTGTCCTCCGGGTTATAGTCGACATCGAACATCGCCTTGCCCATGTGGGCCATAGCAAATGCCTTGAAGATGGAGCAAGGCTGGCCACCATGTGACGTCGACTGTGAGAAAATCAACAAGATGATTAGAAATCATGCAGAATTGAGCGTTAGAATAAATAAATGAATTTGCGTACCCATGTTTCTGCGTATCCGCTAAGGCTGTGGCTACCTTGATGGTGTGCTACACCTGGCATCATCAAACGCCACTCTTGGCACAAGTTGTGCGTCTCCTCCCACTTGCGTGAGCACCACTTGTCCACCATCTGTTCCCAGCACTGGGGATGCGCGGCGCACCAATAAGGAATCATCTACATGCCATCAAGTACATGACATATCAGAAGATGAAATTAAGCCTACTTAATCTCAAAAGGAATCAGTATTAATGTTCTGCATTTACCTGCAGGTACTAGTCCTGGGTCAGCGTCATGCTCCTTGCGTCCCTTTTGGTGACCTTTGTTCCAAGGACGGTCCCGTGGTAAGTTACGATGGCCTGGATGCGCGCCTCGTAATGCATGTCCATGATTAGTTTTTTGCAGCATTTGGTAGCCACCGCATCCGCCCTGGCCTCATGTCCGTCCTGGCATCTAAAGAAATCCTGCATACAAACACGATGTATCCATTCATTATTTGAAGAATGTCCAATGAATGCGATGTATTGAGCAATGTAGTGCGAGGAGTAGTTACCCACAGCTCTTGCTTCACCCGCTCTGCCTTGTTGTTGAATACCCTGTGGGCCCGATCTGCAGCATCGGGGGCGGCGGCGTAGTGGTCAAATGAGTAGGCCAGCCCCCTCACTCCGGCGTACTCAACCAGGCCAGGGAAGTGCTCCTTGCATAGAAGATCGAGGATGCCATTGACTTGGCGTGTGTGAGCACCTCCACTCGCCACAATCGTCCAGTTCCTGCACAATCGGTCACTGAGGGAGGCTCGCGGGACCTCATAAGTAAACGCTCGATGAACTAGAGGAAGCGGAACCCCCTGCCATCGCCTCCTCCTCCTCGTCCTCCTGCGCGTCCTCCTGCGCCTCCTTGGCATCCTCCTAGGGCACCTGCTCCTCCTCCTCCTCACGCGATGGGGCAGCAAGCGATGGCTCCCTCCTATAGCTGCTCCTCCTCCTCCTCTCCCTTGGTGCAGCGGTGCTTGTCCTTCGGTACAAGGACGTTAGCTTCCTCATCCCACCGCCCACCATCTTTGTTCAATCACCTGCAATTAAAAAGAGTAAACCAATATGCATAGATAAACAAGAAGTACTTAGAAAGAGATGCAAAATAAACAAAATGTAATTACAAAATAAAATAGTATTACATGTATTAGAAATAATCTTCATGATCGGGATTAGCTGGATCATAAGTCTCATCATCACTATCAATCATGTCAAAATAATCAACACTATCCGAATGAGCAATGTTGCCATTGTCATTGTCTAAATGTAATCGCTCAAGCATTTGTAAGTCCTTCACATTTTGCACCTCATCTCCAGCGTCCTCTTCAATAACCATTTCATTGTCTACTTCCATTCCGATCGCTTCGGTTAAGTCTATCTCAAACCTCCCTTCTAGTCCCTCTTCTTGAAAGAACTCTCTGTCATATGTGTTTGGGTCTAAGTTGTAATCTTTATCGTTTGGGACAGGCACTTTACCGTGTGGCGATACCCTGTGCACAATATCCCAACCCTTAAGATGCCTTTTGGTTTGACATGCATATGGGAGATAATAAACTTGTGTGGCCTGTTGGGCCACAATATAGACATCGTCTCCTGGTAAGATGGAATCCTGTCGAATTTCGACTAGCCCAAGATTAGAATATGTCCGTCTCGTTACTTCAGGATCAAACCAATGGCATTTGAATATGACGGGATTAAAAGGTTTGGAACCATGAAACTTGAGTTCGTATATTTCTTCAATTCTTCCATAATACTCGACCTCATCAACGCCGGGCGTAAAAACTCCAGAACTTGTGGTTCTTCAATTGGGCCGACTCTGCTCGTAGCTTGTTGTGCGAAAGCGATATCCATTCACGTCATAACCGGAAAATAACCTGACCCTATAGGCAAAGCCATCAGCAACCTGTCTTAACTCAGCACGCATAGACGCATCCCTCTGGCCCTGCAAGCTCAAGCAGGATACATCGTTATATTATTCGCACGTACGAGTAACTTACAATGTCAAACTAAGTACGAGCTAAATTGGACGGTATCTTCCGTTTGAACCAAGAAATGAAATTGGGCATTCCATTTCCTGCACCCTGTCTAAGAAGGGTATCTAGCTGCTGCGCGGTAGGATCCCTTGATTGACGCTAGAATTCATGAAGAAATTTCCTGTACCAACGAGAAACAAGGGGGTTAGATGCTGTGGGGGTATTAACCCCTATACCCTTATGGCTAGACTTGGGCCGGCCCAGATCAGAGGGTCCGGTCCACCAAAAGATGACGCGTGGCCTGACCAACCTGTTTGGAGTCCCGCGCAAGGAGTCAAGACGGATTTGGCGATCAAGCAAGATCCTGGTCGGTTAGAATAGGAATCCTTATCCGGCCACCTATGGCAATTGTAACTGGCTAGGATTAGTTTCTAGATCTATAACCCTACCCCCCGGACTATATAAGGTGGGCACGGGACCCCTCTAAAAACATCTCTCATTGACATACAGCAATACAATCAGATGCAGGACGTAGGTATTACGCCTTCTTGGCGGCCGAACCTGGATAAAACCTTGTGTGTCTTGCGTCACCATCTTGTTTGTGGCTTGCGCATCTATCTGCCGACAATCTACTACCTTAGGCATACCCCTAGGTAGACTGCCGACCATATTTCGTCGACAGTGGCGCGCCAGGTAGGGGGTGTGCGTACTGCTCTCCAAGCGAACAAGATGGTCATCATCCCCGGCTTCATGGCTACGCCGGACGGCCTCACGTTCACCATCGGTCAGATCACCTGGACCACCGGCTCCGACGACTTCATCGCCACAATCACGGAGGAGGCGCGGATTCAATCTGCATCGACCGCTACTTCACCTGCATCGGCTATGGCTCCGGCCACAGTGGATCTAGCTCTGACCACGGTGGATCTGGCTCCGACCACGTTGGATCTGGCTCCGACCATAGTGGATCTGGCTTCAACCACGGTGGATCTGGCTCTGACCACGCCCACATCGTTTTCAGCCACGCCGACAACCCGTCATCCGCTTCCCCGCTACAAAGGGAAGCAGATCGACAACACCGACCTGCTCGACTCCATCGATCGGGTCAGCACCAAACTTGCTGAAACCCTAACTCTAGTAAGTTTGATTCAAAGTCAACCTAATGAGCAGGTAATCACCACCCACAATAGATCTACCCGACCAGCTTGGGCCAGTCGTCCTGCACGACTCGGTACGGATCTCGTGGTCACATCTACTCCTGAAGGGCGCTCCATTCGTCGCCGGCTAGCCCCTGCGACAGGTCTTCGGCTCTCCGAGTATGAAGCCTCGACGGAGAACTACCAGGTCCAGCCCTACGACCTGCGCAACTTCGTCAACATGGTCCGGATTAAGGATTATCAAGAAGGATCGGTCCACACAGTTCAAGAGGGTGGCTCAAGCTCTTCGTCCGGCACCGCATCTAATGACTCTGTTCGCATAGAGCTCCAGCATCATGACGACGAAGGCATTGAATACGATCTGGATATCCCAAACCACGCCCCGGGATACCCCCAATTCCCATCCTTCCCACCAAGGTGGGGAGACTTGATCAATGTTGTCAGCAATGATGAACCACCGGCAGCCGGTGAGACGGAACAAGAAAGGCTGGCACGTGAAGCATGCAATATCGATCGGTTTAATCGCCGACAAATCGAAGCCAAGGTAGAAGAGGAGGCCCGACGCATAAGGGTCCAGCCACGCGATCTCAACAATGCCTTCGACAGGGTGGGGAACAAACAGGTCTTCAAGACTCCAAGCGCCAACGTAGCCGTCGCTATGGCGACGATGCAATGGCTACCCAATACCCCGGAAACCCAGGCAGTTCGCGACGATATACAAGCTTACCTGACGGCCGCTATGGCCCAGACTGTAGAGATCGTAAATCAAGCTCGGGCTCCATCCGTCTCAGTCGAGTCAAGCCACAGCCGCCAGTACTCAAGTCGCTCATAGCCACACAACCCACGTGGCTCGCGCAACAATGATCCGTCAGACAACCGTCAAGGCGGAAACGGTGGCCATGATGGTGGTCGGGATGACAACCGCCGTCGGGACGACAATCGCCGAGACAACCGCAATAATCGCCGTGAAAATCACGGTCGAAGGGCTAATCTAGATGGCAACCGAGATCGCCGCGATGGCAATAATGATCTCCGCCATTACCTCGGAGGACGTGATTTGCGTGATCGCATCAACCAGAGAGCCAACGATCGTGCATCCCACGAAAGCTATCGCCGTATGGAATATGAAACTGCCCACGGCCCACCGGGTTTGAAGCAGTTTACTCCGCACCTTCGCCAAGTCATATGGCCCAAGAACTTCAAGCTCGAAAAACTTTAGAAGTATGACGGCAAGGAGAACCCCGAATTATGGGTCATGCTCTACGAAACCGCATGTAGATCAGCCATGGCTGACGAGCACGTCATGTCTAACTACTTTCCAGTCGCTGTTGGCCATGTAGGTCACCAATGGCTGGTCAGCTTGCCAGCAAACTACTTCGATTCCTGGCAAGAACTCAAGCAAGCCTTCATCGACAACTTCATTGCCACCTATGAGCAACCCGGCAACAAATATGATCTGCAGCGGATTCAAGATCGGAAAGATGAGCCACTGCGCGAGTATGTCCGGCGTTTCTCAGAGATGCGCATCAAGGTCCCATCAATCTCCGACAACGAGGCAATCGAGGCTTTCATCACTGGTCTCCACTTCCACGATGCCCTGCGGGACAAGCTCCTCCGCAAGAGACCCGAATCGGTCACAGCGCTCCTGGCCACCGCCAAGAAATATGCGGATGCCGACGACGCTAAAAAGATAATTATCGAAGAAGCAGCAAGGGTTCCGCGCTCCGTCCACCCCCACACCGCGACGACTACCACGGCAACCGTGGTCGGAGCGACAATTTTGACCGCCGCAACCAGCGCAACGACTCCCACGACCACCGCACCCAACGTAATCAGCGGCGTAACCGCCGTGACGATTACAGGGGCAAGCGTGCTCGGGAAGACGATGGCGAAGTCAACACCGTCAAAAAAGGGGGCGGACGTCGTAATTACGAAGAAGATTATGCCAAAGCATTGAAGGGGCCCTGCCAGCTCCATCCCAAGTCAAACCACACCATGGAGAATTGCCGCGTTCTCAAGTCTATCTACACGCGTCAACAGGCTCCGGATACGTCCGACAAGCCTAACGATGCAGGGGAACAGCGTAATGAGGACAATGACGATGACGACGTAGATCCCTGTCACAAGTATGTCAAGCCAACCGATCGCGTGCACACCATCATTGGAGGCAAAGTGTCCATCGAGACCAAGCGAGAACGCAAGCTGCTCGCCCATGCTTGCTTGAACGTGGCCAACACCGACAACCTCATCGCCGATCCATGGCTCCCTCCTTGGTCTCACCGCGAGATCTCCTTCAGCAGAAAAGACCAATGGGCTGCCATACCCGAGCTAGGACATTTTCCCCTAGTCCTTGATCCTTGTATCAACAAAGTTCAATTCGACAGAGTGCTGATTGATGGCAGCAACTCCATCGATATACTGTTCAAGAATAGTTTGCCGGCCCTGAAGATAACCCAGGCGGATCTCAAGCCATACGAGGCACAGTTCTGGGGTGTTCTCCTCGGACAGAGCTCTACACCTCTTGGGCAGATCACGTTACCTATGCAGTTTGGAACCCTAGACCACTTCTGCACCGACTACGTCAACTTCGTGGTCGTTGACTTCGACGGCACCTACCATGCTATCCTGGGTCGACCATCGCTCACCAAGTTCATGGCCATACCTCATTACAGGTATCTGGTGCTGAAGATGCCTACCGAGAAAGGAGTTCTGACTCTCAGGGGCAACGTATATGCAGCTTATACCTATGAGGACGATAGTTTCAAAATAGCAGAGGCTCACGACCTCTATATTCGCATGGCTGAGACCATGCTCGACGCCAAGAAAACCTCGGCCGACCACCTGAAGATCCCAGAGCTCGAGGCTCCACGCAAGAACACCAAGTCCAAGGAGCACAAAATGATCCAACTGGTCGACGGCGATCCCAGCAAGACAGCCCTTATCGGGGCCAACCTGGATCCCAAAAAGGAAGATGCGCTCGTCAGGTTCTTGAGGAGCAATGTGGATGTGTTCGCATGGAAACCTGCTGACATGCCTGGTGTACCTCGGAACTTGATCGAGCACTCCTTGAATGTCAACGGCAAGGCCAAACCTATCAAGTAGAAGCTATGACGATTCGCTCGCAACAAGAAGGAGGTGATTAGGGTAGAAGTTACATGGCTTTTGGTAGCCAGATTTATCAAAGAAGTGTATCATCCGGAGTGGTTAGCCAACCCGATTCTTGTACGCAAAAAGAATAATGAATGGAGAATGTGCGTTGATTACACTGATCTCAACAAACACTGCCCTAAGGACCCCTTCGGCTTACCCTGCATAGACGAGGTCGTAGATTCAACCGCCGGTTGCGAGCTGCTTTCCTTTCTCGATTGCTACTCTGGTTATCACCAGATCGCTCTCAAAAAAGACGACCAGATCAAGACATCTTTTATCACGCCTTTCGGCGCCTACTGCTACATGACCATGTCGTTTGGGCTCAAGAATGCCGGGGCTACCTACCAACGCGCTATACAGGCCTGCCTCAAAGACGAGATAAAAGACGACCTCATCGAGGCTTATGTTGATGATGTAGTTGTCAAAACCAAGGAAGCACATACCCTTGTTGACAACCTAGAACGCACCTTTGTAGCCCTTAACACATTCCAATGGAAACTAAACCCAAAGAAGTGTATCTTTGGTGTTCCTTCTGGCATACTACTTGGCAACGTCGTCAGTCACGACGGCATATGCCCTAACCCGGAGAAAGTCAAAGCTGTCTTGGACATGAAGCCGCCCAAAAAGGTGAAGGATGTTCAAAAGCTTACCGGATGCATGGCCGCTCTCAGCCGTTTCATATCGAGATTAGGCGAAAAGGGATTACCGTTCTTTAAACTGCTCAAAGCATCCAAGAAGTTTGAGTGGTCAGAGGAAGCAGACGCTGCCTTCACACAACTGAAACAATACCTTACGTCACCTCCAGTCCTTACTGCTCCCAGAGAAGACGAAACACTCCTGCTTTACATTGCGGCGACTAATCGAGTGGTCTCCACTGCCATGGTGGTCGAGCGCGACGAGCCTGGCCATGTCTACAAGGTACAACGACCAATCTATTTCATCAGTGAGGTGCTCAATGAATCCAAGACCAGGTACCCACAGATCCAGAAATTGATCTACGCCATACTGATAACATCCCAAAAGTTGAAACATTACTTCGACGGATATCGTGTGGTGGTCATGACTGAGTACCCTCTGCGAGACATAATTAGCAACAAGGATGCGAATGGACGCATCATCAAGTGGGCAATGGAGCTATGCCCCTTCTCCCTGGAATTCGCAAGCCGTACTACGATCAAGTCTCAAGCACTCGTCAATTTCATCGTTGAGTGGACAGACTTAAGCACACCTACCTCTCAGGGGCCCAACGAGTATTGGAAGATGTACTTCGATGGTTCTCTCAACATCGACGGCACAGGAGCAGGAGTCCTTTTCGTGTCACCATCGAAGGAGAAGCTCCGGTACGTCCTCAGGATTTACTTCCCAGCATCTAATAATGCCGCCGAATACGAAGCATGCCTACATGGTTTGTGCATTGCGGTCGAGCTTGGTGTTAAACATCTCTATGTCTACGGAGACTCGGCTCTGGTCATCAACCAACTCAACAAGGACTGGGACACGACCAGTGAAAGGATGGATGCATACTGCAAGTCGATCAGAAAGCTGGAAGGCAGGTTTTATGGCATCGAGTACACACACGTGGTCCGAGACAAAAATCAAGCAGCAGATGCGCTGTCCAAGTTAGGATCATCCCGAGCCAAAGCCCCACATGGCATATTCATCCAAGACCTACTCACGCCTTCCATCGAGGAGGAAGATCCCACGGTTGACAAGCCCCTAGACAAGCAATTAGTGGCTATGGTTCCGGTGTCGAGCACCACTGAGCCATCTCCGACCACGCATGAACCCAACTGGAGAGAACCTTTCATCAAATACCTGACAGATGGCAACGATTGCACTGATCGGACAGAAAACAAGTGCCTGATGCGCCGCAGTAAGCAGTATCTGCTCGTCGATGGCAAGTTATGGTGCAAGAACGCAAAGGAGGAAATCTTGATGAAGTGTATAACCCGGGAGGACGGTGAACGTCTCCTGGACCAAATCCACTCCGGCTCCTGTGGCAACCACGCAGCCTCGAGAACGCTGGTCGGTAAGGCTTTCCGAGTAGGGTTCTATTGGCCGTCAGCAGTAGCCGATGCAGAGAAGCTAGTCCACCACTGTGAGGGTTGTCAGTTCTTCGCCAAGAGAATCCACGTACCAGCACATGAGATCCAGACAATACCAACCTCTTGGCCCTTCGCATGCTGGGGATTGGATATGATCGGGCCCTTCAAACCAGCTCCTAGGAAATTTACATGCGTCTTTGTGCTGATCGACAAATTTTCTAAGTGGATAGAATACATGCCTCTGGTACAGGCATCCTCAGAAAAGGCTGTCACATTCCTTGACCAGGTCATCCACCGCTTCGGCATACCCAACAGCATCATCACTGATCTGGGCACTCAGTTCACTGGTAACGCTTTTTGGGACTTCTGCGATGAAAGGAGCATAGTAGTAAAATACGTCTCGGTGGCACACCCTAGAGCTAATGGACAAGTCGAGCGGGCAAATGGAATGATCTTGGACGCATTGAAGAAGAGGATGTACAGAGAAAATGGCAAAGCTCCTAGAAGATGGCTAAAAGAGTTACCAGCCGTGGTCTGGGGCCTCAGAACTCAGCCCAGTCGTAACACCGGCGTCTCACCGTACTTTATGGTTTACGGCGCTGAGGCAGTCCTCCCAGCAGATATAGCTTTCAGATCAGCACGGGTACAGAACTTCGACGAAGGCAAGGTCAACGAAGGCAAGGTTAGCTCACCTAGACGGTATGGATGTACCAAACTCGTGGCACATCGACAAGCTTAGACGTTTCTATGCTTAACCACTGAGATATGTACTCCTTTTGTACTTTTGATTTACTTTAATAAAGCTATTATGATTTCTTCGACCACTCTAATGTGTCACTTCGAATTTTATGGTTATTCTAACTTAGCCAGTAAAAGCCGACCACCATTCCTTTTACGGTTTTCGGAGCAGGCCCTGTCTCCGATTCCTCGCAACACGTGCATGGGATCTGTTCTCTACGTTACGGGTGATCGGCAGGTCCCCCCTATTTTGACTTGTCCGCGTCTACGTGTGCACAGGTCACGCACCTCACACTCCGACCACATGGCAAACTAGGGCCGTGCAAACTTCTCGGGATGACATGTCGAGCAAAATGGTACACCTAAACAGAACGTTAACATGTTCTCACTTAGTTACACCAATATGAGTATCAAGCTTAAATACGTTTTATACAAAGCAAACAAGCTTACGATGATATACAGTTACGTTATTACAAGCTTGCCTGAAGAGGCCCAAGTTTACAATAACACAACTATGTCCTTCTTCTACAGCTCTAAGCCTATTCCATTGGCTGGTCGGGGGCGCACGGCACCTACTGCTCGCTGCTTCCGATATCCTACTCGAGTCTCGGGGACTCTTATGCTGGTCGAGCTGAAGAGGATGGCCCCGTAGATGCCTGGCTGGTCGAGACCGCAGGCTTCATCGGTTGGCTTACAACTGATGGCGTTTCTAGCTGACTTGTCGATGGCGCACCCTGTACAGGTGCTGTCCCACCTCCACACAGGATAATATCGCCAATTATCTTTGACGACAGGTCTAACTGGGCCATCCGAAGCTCCTCAGCCTTGTCTGGGTCTACCTCCTTCGGGTACCCAGCCTCCAGGCGCTTGAGATCGATCAGGGGGTAGTGGGCACGCACCATGCTTAGCACATGTGCACCCGTGTACTCACCCACCTCCTTCAAGAACTCTTGGAACCAACTCCATGCCTTTCGGCACCTCTCGACCAGTCCGAGCTGCAGCGTCCTTGGTGCTTCCTCTGTAAGCGCCGGATTGATAAGGTCGAGGACGGGCAAAATGCCAGTTGCCACTTCCTGGCATCGGTTCTTCCATTTGTCCCGATCCTCGGTGGTCTCTAGGCATCGCGCCTTCCAGCCGTCACAATCTTTAATCACATCTTCTAGATGTTTCTTGGCATTGACTTTTAAAACTACAAACTGTACAAGACGTCAGAATGTAACGACATGACAAGATAGGGCGAGCAACAGAATGAGCAAGGTGGTCTGGAACACTTACTTTTCAGTTCCTCCTTCATCTTAGTTGTGCGGTCCCGGAGTTGAGACTGGTCGCGCGCCAATTTCTCGTTGTCCTCCTTCAGGCGACCACACTCTGCGGTCACACAGTTATTCTCCTCTTGGAGGCGGGTTACTTTGGCTTCTAAGCCTGCGCTACAGCTGTCACTACCAACAATGCAACAACGCGTGTCATGCACTTGCAGTGATAAAATGACAACTTACTTGTTTTTTACTACTCTCTGTTACTGAGCTGGACGACCAGGTTCTGGTTTTTTGCATCTTGTTCCGTCCTCTCCTGGTCGGCGGCTTCAAGCTGGCGGCGCAAGCGTTCAACCTCGGCCGCCAGTTCTCTATTGTTTGCCGTGATTCCCTCAATCTGGTCGAAGCACCTCTTTCGGTACCTTGCGGTCTTCATCAAGTCCTGCATATAAACAAGCTAAGTCAGATAGTTTGACTAAATAGTAGGATCAAGTGGTCAAGCCAAACATACCTGAACTTCTGTCACCAGACGTTTTGCCGCTCGTTCAACTTTTAGGGTCTCTTCGACCTCTGGGATTTCCTCATGCATAACCCACTCGTCGTTCCGCCAGCGCGACACATATACATGTTGTCATTTGTCTTGGGGACGGCCCAGGATCTCTTCTACTTTGTCCTCTTCGGCCTCTTGTTCAGGAGGCGGCGCTGGTCTAGAGCTTGTAATCTCTGCAACCACTATGGCTTTCCCACGAGCCATAGCATCGGCAAGCGAGCTCTGTGCCACCACCGGCTACTGCTCCTCAGCTTGGTCTGGTCCCCTTGGCGCCGAAGTATCCCCCTCAGCAGGGGTAGTGCTCAGAGCACTTGTACTTGGCTTGGCTCTCTCCTCAACCAGCTGCTTGGGGACTGTCGTCTGGCCGCTCGTCTACCGAGGATCCGGTGGATTTTCTTCTACAGGTTCCTCCACATCCGGCTGCTGGGCAGTTCTTTCCGCCATTGCTGGCGAAGCCATGCCGCACCTGGCTAGCTGGTCGGGATTTTCGGTGGACGTCGACCTAATATATCAGAGATAAGTTCAGAAGACAATAGTATTCAATACAAATTGTAAGCTTACATCAAGGTTGCAAATACTTACAGCTTGGAAGCGCGGAATGACGTGGCGAAGGAGCGTCTCTTCGACCGTGCTTGCTCCATGTGCTCGGCGGGTTCCACTGGGTCTTTTTCCATGACCAGTACCGGTGCCGGGGCCTGGCGCTTGACCCCTTTGCCGCTTGTCCTCTATGTTGCAGTGGTCGGTGATGCGATCCCTGCTGGCACAGAGGAGCAACCCTGCTTCATTGACTCCAGTTGTCTCCTCTTTCGAGGGACGAGTCGGAAGATGTCTGCATCCTCTGTTTCATCATCCGACAGAGGGAAGATGGCCTGACGACGTTTGTTGGCCGCCGGCCACTTGCCAGCAGCCCTGGCCGTTGCCTCCTCTCCAACCCCAAGTACAGCCCAGTCGACGTCTTCGGCCCTGGCACTGGTCTAGGGGGTTGGGCCGGCAACTTGCAGCCAATCCACACCAGGGGGTGGAGACACGAACACTGATGCCCTCTCATGACCATTACTCTGGGAAACATAAAGGCGACAACACAGTCAATTTTTGTTACAACATAACTGTACAGGTACAAGGAAGCATAATTTACCTTTGGGGGAGGTCGGGCCAGCTTGAAGGCGTGCTCGATGTCGTTTAACCTGACATAATTGGGATCCGCTAAGTTGAATAGCTCCCCAATCCTGGCCTTGACTTCAATCTTGTCAAGTGCCTCTTTTCTGATCCTCGTTGGATCTGCGCTCCCCTGGTATTCGTAACCAGGATGTATCCTCCTCTGGCAGGGCTGGATCCTTCGGCTGATGAAGTTTCCGACCACGCTTGGACCATCCAGCTTCCCCCATGGGATCATTCCGAGCAGTTCCTCAATCTGTTCCAAGTGCTCGGGCTTCTCCGACCAGCTATTTTTCTTCTCCGGAATGAACCCCACGTCGCACAGGGTGATCGTGTTCGGCTCTTCACGGATGTAGAACCACTTCTTGTACCATTCGTCCAGCGATGTGTTCCAAGGGCAGTGCAAGTACTGGGCCTTCATCTCATCGCGCAGATTGAGATATACGCCTCCGGCTATCTTTGAGCCACCGCTCCCTTTCTTCCGTAGACAGAACAGATGGCGAAAGAGGTCGAAATGGGGCTGGAAGCCACCATATGCCTCGCAAAGATGGATGAAGGCGGAGACAAGAAGAATCGAGTTGGGATGCAGATTGCAAATCCCAATCTCGTAGTACAAACAGAGCCCCTGGAGAAAAGGGTGCATTGGAACCCCAAAACCCCGCTTGAAGAAATCCTCGAAAACCACAATCTCACCTGGTTGTGGATCGGGGTAGCTTTCTCCTTCTGGCACGCGCCATCCCGCGAGTGCCTTGTTATGGAGCACTCCCATGGTGACGAGGTCTTCGATGGTCTAATCATTGCTCCTTGACTTCCACCACTCCTTCACCATGACTCCGGCTTTCTTCTGGGCGTTTTTCTTCGCCATTAATCTGTCCTTGCTAAAAGGGGTGGATATGGTGGAGGGGTGATGGGCGATGATTTCGGAGGAATAGGGTTTGGCAAGAGGAAGAAGGCTGCGGCGGCGAATGATAATGGGGGTTGGTAAACAATAACTTACCAGTTCTATATTATAAATAACCAAGAGTTCCGTCGTTTCGTCTGCCCAAGATTTTTTGGGAGATGTGCGCATGCACTGCAGACGGTTGTTTTCACAACCTCGAGATCTACGCCAATAAACGCGCCCCTTTGCTACCAGTGTACGCGCCTTTTCGTTGCTAGTGTGAGAGGGCCCACACTGACGCACCTCCTTACAGGTGCCAAGCGACTGTTTACTTGAAAGGACAGGAAGGCAGTATAGCGTGCCATACCCGTCTGCTTTTTCTGACCAGACGTGTCAGATTGGACTTGATAGAGTAAGAAGATAAATAAATACACCAAATAATAGTTCAAGCGGCATTCGTTTCTTCACTGCATGTTTCGAGCTCAGGGATGGTCCAGACCACTACCGTGCTCGGGAACTGCTCCGACCACTACCGTGCTCGGGGACTGCCCAGACCACTACAGTGCTCAGGGACTGCTCCGACCACTGCCGTGCTCGAGGACTGCCCAGACCACTACAGTGCTCAGGGACTGCTCCGACCACTGCCGTGCTCGGGGACTGCCCAGACCACCACCGTGCTTGGGGACTGCTCTGACCACTTTTGTGCTCGGGAATTGTCCCGATCACTGCTCGGAGACCGCTCTCCTCGGCTACATGTGATTGATACTCGCATACAGTTGAGAGGCATTTATTTAGACCTTGCTACAAGGCTCATACCTCGCCTTCTAGCAAGCTCGGGGACTACATCGATACGATGCACCTGCCGGTGCATCTCGTATTGCCTGTACGATGATTGGGTTCTCAACTTAATTGGGAATTCTTTTTTAGACCCTAGCACCACGTGCCTACGTCACCTACTACCAGGCTCGGGGACTAAGTGGGCACACTTCACCTTGCGGTGAATGTGTTTATTTAATCGACCCCTATGTTTTGACTGATTGTCAGGATTACTATCGTGCTCGAGAATTGTCCCGACCACTGCTCGGAGACCGCTCTCCTCGGCTACATATGATTGGTAATCACATACAGTTGAGAGCCATTTATTTGGACCTTGCTACAAGGCTCATACCTCGCCTTCTAGCAAGCTCTGGGACTACATCGGTACGATGCACCTGCCGGTGCATCTCGTATCGCCTGTACGACAATTGGGTTCTCAACTTAATTGAGAATTCTTTTTTAGACCATAGCACCACGTGCCTACGTCACCTACTACCAGGCTCGGGGACTAAGTGGGCACACTTCACCTTGCGGTGAATGTGTTTGTTTTTCGACCCCTACACCTCTGACGGTCAAAGACACTATGCTTCAACACGCACTTACATTTCTTTTCAGAAATACAAGTGGGCACACTTCCCAGTACGGAAATCTTTTTTTTTCTTAAGAACATCATACATTCTTCGGACAACCTACTTCTCCGGTGACAACGGTGGTCAGAGATGTCAAGAACTCAAGCCTCACTGTTCAGAGAAGGTTAAAACGGCGTGTCGCAGCATAATACATGGTGCTCAGGGACTAGCTGTGGGGGTATTAACCCCTATACCCTTACGGCTAGACTTGGGCCGGCCCAGATCAGAGGGTCCGGTCCACCAAAAGACGACGCGTGGCCTGGCCAATCTGTTTGGAGTCCCGCGCAAGGAGTCAAGACGGATTTGGCGATCAAGCAAGATCCTGGTCGGTTAGAATAGGAATCCTTATCCGGCCACCTATGGCAATTGTAACTGGCTAGGATTAGTTTCCAGATCTATAACCCTGCCCCCCAAACTATATAAGGTGGGTAGGGGACCCCTCTAAAAACATCTCTCATTGACATACAGCAATACAATCAGACGCAGGACGTAGGTATTACGCCTTCTTAGCGGCCGAACCTAAATAAAACCTCGTGTGTCTTGCGTCACCATCTTGTTTGTGGCTTGCGCATCTGTCTGCCGACAATCTACTACCTTGGGCATACCCCTAGGTAGACTGCCGACCATATTTCGTCAACAGATGCAGAATAGTGACGGCGTATTTAACAAGTTCGTTGAGAACTTACTGCATGTACGGCGCCACTTCGTCAAGGTTGGTCAACACGTATAGCATGATATGGCGCCACTCTTCATGATTCAAGGTCTTGGGGGTCGATGCACTTGCGCTTCCGAGTTGCCCTAGGAAAATGCTAAGGTTCGATTCATTTTTGCCAGCATTGTAACGAGGGGGTGGATTATGCATGCTAGGGAGGTTGTCACCATAGTATGCTGTTGTGAAGTTTGCCACCTCCTCCAGAATGTATGCCTCTACAATGGAAGCCTCGATTTTGCATTTATTTCTACATTTCTTTCGAAGAACCTTTAGACATCTCTCAATTGGATAGCACCAATGACCCTGCACGGGCCCCCCCATTTGTGCCTCATACAGGAGGTGCAAAATCAAGTGCTGCATCGGATTGAAGAAGCCGGGTGGAAAGATCTTCTCCAACTTACAGAGCAACACAGGTGCCATTCTTTCCAAGTCAGCAATCACAGTCTGAGATAACTCCTTGGCACAAAGCTGGAGAAAGAAATAGCTCAACTCTGCCAGCACTAGCTAGACATGCTCAGGGACATAGCCTCGAACCATCGCTAGAAGAAGCCACTCAATCCATATGTGGTAGTCATGACTCTTCATCCCTAAGACTCACATAGTAGATAAGTTCACTCCCCTCCTTAGATTAGCTGCATACCCATTAGGGAACATTAACGTCTGGATCCATTCTAGTACTTCCCTCCTTTGGGGCTTGCTCAAGACAAAATCAGCCTTAGGCCTTCTCCATGTCTTGTCGCGACTAGGAGGCTTCATATGTTGGTTTGGTCTATCGCATAACATTGCCAGATCCACTCTAGCCTTAACGTTGTCCTTTAACTTGTCAGGAATGTCCACTGTTCGCCTAAACGGTTGTTTAGCCCGTTTAAACACCGTGTAAACACTACACGGTGGTGCACCGTTTCTGTTTAATCACCCGTTTACCCCGTTTAATTGGCCGTTTAGCCCGTTTAATGGGACGTTTTGCCCGAATAATGGCTAAACAGTAGGTGACCGACTGTTTACCGTTTAGCGTTTAGGAAAACACTAGGAATGTCCATGATTGTTGCTCAAAGTGCCTCAGCGACATTCTTTTCAGTGTGCATTACATCAATATTGTGTGGAAGGAGAAGGTCATCAAAATAGGGGAGCCGAGTCAAGCCTGACTTATGAGTCCACATATGTTGCTCTCCATATCCCACAAAACCACCTTCTGGATTGACCACGAGACCATCTATCTGTTCACGAACCGCGGCACCAGTCATTATCGATGGTGCAGGGTCTGTCACTACGACACCTTTCATAAAGTTCTTGATGTCTCGTCTGAATGCATGGTCAAGAGGGAGGAATTGTCGATGTTTGTCGAACGATGAATACTTGCCACCCTTCTGCAACCAAATGAACCTCAGACCTTCCTTGCATACTAGGCATGGGAACTTCCTGTGAACACACCAGGCGTAGAATATCCCATACGCCAGGAAGTCATGCAGGGAGTAGTGGTACCAAACATGCATTTTGAAGTTTTTCTTTGTAGCTCGGTCGTATGTCCATACCCCTTCCTCCCAAGCATGGACCAATTCATCAATCACAGACTCCATGAACACACCCATATTATTCCCCGGGTATCCAGGAATTATCAACGACAAGAATATGTTCTATCGTTGAAAGAATACGCCGGGGGGGGGGAGATTGAGGGGATAACGAACATGGGCCAACATGTGTTTGGGGCAGCCATCATTCCATAAGGATTGAACCCATCTGTTGCCAGCGCAACACGTACATTACAAGCCTCTTTAGCTTTCTCATGATGAATGCCATCAAAGTGGGTCCATGCTTCACCATCGGATGCATGTACCATCCTATCAGGATTGTATCGTTCGCCATTTTTGTGCCATGTCATCTATTTTGCGGATTCCTCGGTCATGTATAGCCGTTGGATCCTCGGTATGAACGGAAGGTGCCATAGGATTGTCATGAGAATATCAAGCTGCCTCTTCTGGCCATCACCAGAATCTACCTCCAGGAACCTAGAGGATTTACACTTTGGACAGTACTTTGCTTCCACATATTCTTTCCTGAATAGGACGCACCCCTTCGGGCATGCATTTATCTGCTCATACGGCATCTTAAGTGCACGAAGGAGTTTCTGTGACTCGTGCATGCCCTTTGGTAGAAGGTGACCCTCCGGAAGCAGGCTACCAATAATTGTCAACATACCATCGAAGGCGTCTCGACTAAGGCTATACTGGGACTTTAACGCCATTATGCGTCCAATGGCATCCAGTTGAGAAACCTTTGTCTAGCCATGAAGGGGTTTCTGTGCCGTGGCAAACATGTCGTAGAACACCTTTGTGGTTGCCTCTGGCTCCTCCTCCGTACGTCCTTCAGCGAACTGTGCCTCGTGATAGTCATTTAACATGTCTGCTACCCCCGCATCAGCATCATAATCCTTGACACGTGGTCTCACCACCTCCTCTCTCATACGATCGGCTTCACCATGGTAGACCCACCGGGTATAGTCTGCCGTAAATCCATTCTTCCAAAGATGTTCCCCCATGACCTTCTTCATTTGTCTTTTTCTGTTTGCACATTTGCTACAGGGACAACAAATTTTACTTGCTCCTTTAGCAGCCACGCCAAATGCACGTTCCAAGAAAGCATCGGACTTGTCGATCCATTCATTGGTGACCTAACCCTGACTTGCGCGGCCCATGTACATCCACTCACGGTCCTCCATCCTCTAACATATATAGCGGCGAGTAATATAAACATCAATTGCATCTACATGATGTTCCTACTATCTAATAGATGAGGATAGGTCCTAATCCCACGCGAGGATCCGTAGATGAGGTTAGTTTTCATGCTCTACTCCTATCCGAGACAGAATTTCGGCAGCACCTCCCCGCTGTTCTCCAAATACACGTCCTGCTAGGGAGAGTGTGTATCCGGAGAACAAAAGGGAGATGATGCCGAAACTTTGTCTCGGATCAGAGAAGACCATGGAAACTAACCCCACCTACGCATCCGCGGGCTATCCAAAAAACGTGGATAATTCGAAATAGATACAATTTTAGATATGGAAATATCTACATATTTCCAACCGTATCTCTTTCGAACGGGAGACGCCTAACTGGGTTACGTGATCTACGACCATGATACAGAAAGAGGGGTTATACCTAGGGTGGCGGTGGAGTCAGGCTAGCGGGGCCGTGGCGGGTCGGTGCAGTGGCGAGGCGATGCGGTGCAGGCAGACCCGCAGCAGCGAGGAAGGCGATCGGGGTTGCCGAGGTACTCCGGCTCCGCTCCGACGGGCTCTTCTCTGCCAAAAAAGAAACATAAAACTGTTAATACAAAATTTCGGCAGCACCTCCCCTGCACGATGAGGTTTCCAAAACCTGCAAGAAAACCAACGGCACGATGGCCAACATGCACATATATATGAATGGCACGATGGTCGACATGCACAAGATTATGTAAGGAACACCTAGCAACGTAATCAGGACAAGCAAGGATCAGGGATTACAAATTCAGGATCTGTATCCCATTACTAATATATTCCATAAGCTATATTAATTTATGACAAACATCAATCCATGCATCCACAATCCATCCATGCTAAACCTCAGATTTGCAACTATGCACCATAACCAGCGTCCACGAAGGCACCCTAACCAGGACATCTTAATCTATTCATGCATCCGCATCCATCAGGCGGAGACGGCATAGGGGCTCACCACTGCAGAATGGCGACCGAGATGGCCGGATGCGGGTCGCTGCGGCTGCGGGGCCACGCCATGCCCCGGCGGCATTGCTACGGCGCCGCTACAGGAGCGCGTGAGGGCGAAGGCGCCGTTGCTTCAGCGGCCTCCTTCTCTTCCTCCTTCTTCCTCCCTCTTCCTCCTCTCCTCCTCCTCCGGCGGCGCGGCGCGGGGGCGGCGCTGCCGCGGGCGCGCGTGTGTGTGGTGTGTGTGCGCTAGCCCAGCCGGCGAGGTTAAATACCCCCTTTGCCGAGTGCTCCCGATCTGGCACTCAGCAAAGTATTTTTTTAATTTTTTTTAATTCTTTGCCGAGTGCCACCTGACCTGGCACTCGGCAAAGAGTTTTTTTTTAAAAAAAAATCTTTGTCGAGTGCCCTCGATTTGGCACTCAGCAAAGTATTTTTTATTTTTTTTAAATTCTTTGCTGAGTGCCACCCGGCCTGGCACTCGGCAAAGAGGGCTCCTTTGCCGAGTGTCTTCTCCTGACACTCAGCAAAGCGGTAGTTTTTTTTGACCTCCAAACTTTTTCTGCCATCCTCATACAATACCTGGTACTCTATGTTCCAATGTGGCATATTTCTCAGACTTTTTCTATATTTCTTTAATTTATTTTATTTAATTGAATTTTCTTGGATAATTTAAATTATAACCGCTAGTCATTCGAATAATGAAAAAAATGAATGGAAAAATGATATTCATGTTATTTAGTATAACGTGAAGCCGTATCGAGGAACAGACCACCAATTTCGAACATCTTGTTCATGAAACATGACCACGAACTTACGGTCGAATTGTTTTTAAATTCTATAAAAAACAAACGAAGTCCGAAAATCATGAAACTTGTCAAGATGTCATGATATCATATGTGGAGGCTGTGATAAAAAATTGAGGAGGTTTCGCGCAAGTTTGTCACGTACGATGGTTACCACCTCGTCGGCCTCTTCACAAAATCATAAAACTTCTTCGGAGATTCTTCGGTTTGCAAGCATCGTACATGACAACTTGCGTGAAACCTTCTCAAATTTTTATCACAGCCTCCACATATGATATCATGACATCTTGACAAGTTTCATGATTTTCGAACTTCGTTTGCTTTTTATAGAATTTAAAAACAACTCGATCGCAAGTTCGTGGTCATGTTTCGTGAACAAGATGTTCAAAATTGGTGGTCTGTTCCAAGATATAGCCTCACATTATACTAAATAACATGAATATCATTTTCCATTCATTTTTTTCATTATTCGAATGACTAGCAGTTATAATTTGAATTATCTAAGAAAATCCAATTAAATGAAATAAATTAAAGAAATATAGAAAAAGTCTGAGAAATGTGCCACATTGAAACATGGAGTACCAGGTATTGTATGAAGACTGCAGAAAAAGTTTGGAGGTCAAAAGTGGAAAAAAATATGGTTTGCCGAGTGTCAGGAGAAGACACTCGGCAAAGGGTTGCCAAGTGTCTTCTCCTGACACTCGGCAAAGCTACCGAGTGTTATTGTTTGCCAAGTGCTCGGCACTCGGCAAACCACCTCTTTGCCGAGTGCCAGTTGTTTACCGAGTGCTTTATATCTGGCACTCGGCAAACAGCCTCTTTACCGAGTGTCCGATAAAAAGCACTCGGCAAAGTCTGGAACACTCGGCAAAGAAGTTGTCTCCGGTAGTGGGTATAGGGGACCTTCGAATGATTGTTCACAAGAGCAAACGCTATATGTTGGCAAAAAACCACGAAGTTACCATCGAATTTGTACTCTAAGGGATGTTGTCGGATTCACCCCAATTCACATGTATTGGGGTGTATGGGGGTGAAATTTATTTAGTTTAAGTTTTTCTCCAATCCACCTTAACACATGTGGATTGATGTGAATCCAACTACATCCAAATAAGGTTCAAGCTGGGAATATTGATGAGTTTGTTATTTACTAGTAGCAATGCACATGTGTGCACACGTATCTATGGTTATGATAGTCGACTTCTTATTATAATGTCTGTTTTCTGAATTATTTTGTTAGTCAACTTCTTATTACAATGATATGTTGTTTCTAAATCATTTTGTTAATAAAACCTCGTGATCGTTTTCTTAAAATATCTCTCAATCACTCAAATGATGAGCTGATCGTGATGCATTCATAAGCATTCTTCATTCTTAGCAGGTCATCATCTACCCGCACTAATGTTGTTTCGTTTTGACCTGAATGTTTGCCCAACCGCACTGTTGCTGAAACATATGGTTGTGCAATTCTAACATTTTTAAATGTTTTGAATAGCAAAATTAAACTATTGTCCTGGCCTAAACTCGCAACTCGAGGGGGGGGGGGGGGGGGGGGGGGGGGGGGTGTACTGACACCATGAGGCAGCTCCAGTAGCTTAATTTGCTCTTGTCAACTCAGGATCTCTGAAAAAATGTATAAAGAAAGTAGGAGACATAGGAAAGGAACACTAAATGCTAGAAAACTAAGAGAAAATTTCCCTGATTAAAACTTGCCTTTCTTCCTTGGCCTTGAAGTAAATTTTCTTACATATTGAGCCTCGGCTGAAACTTTTGATTACCAATCTGGCCCTACCGTCGTATTTTGTCTTTAACACCCTTAAATAGTATGTGAAATCACTACTGCACAAAACCTAACAGAGGCGGACAAGCCAACCGTCTCCGTCAAAAGGTCACGGCTAACCCGCCTCGGTTAATCAATTATCGAAGGCGGGCGCCTAAACGCAGCCGCTTCGGTTAATGCTATTAACGGAGGCGGTTGAGTTAAGTAGCCCGCCCGCCTCGGTTACTAATTTCATGAAATAAAAAAAGCCCATCGAGCCCGGTAGCCCACCGAGCCCGATACCACGCGCCGTTGTTGCCCGTGGTAGGATCCACGCCCCCGCAGCCGCTGGTGACCGGATCCGCTTGGTGGTGGCCGGATCCGTGCCCCCACCGCTACTGGTGACTGGATCTGCGCCCCCACCGCCTCCGGTGGTTGGATCGGCCATCGGTGGACGGTTGGAGGCCGGATCTGGTGGCCGACACATGGGGGAAGAGGGAGGGGGCGCCGTGCTCGGAGGAGAGGGAGGGGTCGCCATGTCGTGCTCGGAGGAGAGGCGCGGCCGCCAAGATCCGTCGCCCTAGATTCGTCGGGCGGCGCGGCCACCGCCGGGGGGTCGCCTCGTCCGCCACGGCCGCCTGTGCGGGCAGCGCCACACGCCGTCGCCGCCATTGCGGGCCTCCCCGCACGCTGCTGGGACCGCTGCTCGGGCTTGGGAGGCGCCATCACTGCAGGGCCATTGCCGTCGCGGGCGTGGCCCCCCGCTGCGGGGGCGCACGATACCCGCCACCGGGCACGCTCTCAAGGACGCCACAAGGTCGACGAAGCCCTAGGAGTGAGGGAGGGAGAGGAGAGCACAGAGCCCTCGTGCGCCGTCGGGAGAGAGGGAGTGGGAGAAGCTGAGAGAGAGATCTAGGATAACTGAAGAATGAAACCCTAATCTCGTATATATACAATGAGCGGGATATGGGCCAAGATGAGCTGCCTGCTGGGCTACTATTTACCGAGGCGGGCCTCATAGAGTGACCGCCTCCGAAAATAGATTAACCAAGGCGGTTGTTCTCGGTTAATAACGATTAACCGAGGCGGTTGATTTGGACCTAACCGAGACAGTTGCTGGCCAGGCTACCCTGCCTCGAATTACCGAGGCGGGCAACCAGGCCGCCCGCCTCGGAGCCCATTTTGAAAACGCCTTGTAAAAGTATTTGTGTAGTAGTGAATGACCAATTTACCCTTGAGAAATTATGAGAACCAAAGGGCACCAGGCAGCATGCCAACATTATCACCGGCAAAGGTTCCCATATCAGTATTCCGTGACCGCCTCTATTTTTTCTTTCCGTTTCCCGTCCAGGTCACCACGTTCATATTTTTTTGTTTCCTTCTGTCCGTTTATCAGCCTGTTCGCTTGTTGGTTTCAGCCAGGGCTTATCAGCCATGATACAGTGTTTTCCTCTCACAACAAACCAGCACCAGACGGGCTTATCAGCCCAGAAACCAACCAGCGAACAGGTTGTATTTCCGTAGAGTGTCCGCATTCTTTTTTTTTTCATTTTCCCCTACTCTTTTTTCTTTTTCTTTTTCCTTTTCTAGACTAGAGCAGTGGCGACCCTAGAACAAATTAGAGAGTGGTGCATTAGTCTTATAGGTGTGAAAATTTAAGCTAAAACCATGATGAAATTTTGATTTTAGTATTGGGTTTTCAAATTTTGAAGGGTTTGTCATTAATCTAATCAAAATAAATGGATCTCCAAATTGTATGAGGAACAAGAGTGCTCAAAATTATGTTGGTATGCTGCCTGGGTGCCCTTTTGTTCCTCATAATGTCTCAGAGGTAAATTAGTCACTTCACGTACCACTTAATTGTGTTAGAGGCTAAATACGACGGTAAGGCCAGGTTGGTAATCAAAAGTTCAAGCGAGGCCAAATAAATAAGAAAGTTTGTTTCAGACCAAGGAAGAAAGACAAGTTTTAATCGTGGCCGAAGAAGAAAAAAAATTCTTCTTTTAAATCATTCCATACCTTTTAATGTGATGAAATAATACAAGGAGTCTGGGATCAGGAAGGATCTTCACATTTCTGAGTGCATTGGTATGATAAATGTCTAATTTTAGTAAGCACAACAACAACTTTATTTAGGCGCAAAAAAAAAACAACTTTATTTAACCTTAAATTGTCTTTCTGAGTTGAGCGGGAGAGACTATATGGACCAAATAATAACAAACTGCATAAATCCCAGATGTACATGTTGCAAAAGGACCCTAGATAAATAGCAAAAACCTTAGTTTTCATTCCAAATGATCAAATTCCAAAACTATATGACCTTGTCTATTTTGTTTAAGTTGGTCATTTTTCATATCACAATCTTTTTATCAATTATGTCTCTAACTCCGCATTCTTTCTTTTCAAAGCCATTGTAACAGGAATGATATATGTTTTGTGCTCCTTTGAAAACACCCATTTCTCATGGGGATTGGAAGGGATCGAGGGAGGAATGAACTAATTTCTCTTTTAATCACCTCCAATCCCAAAGAGGAATGATGGATCCATCCAAAAGAGTTCAAGGTTGTTCCATATACGTACGGTTGGTTTCCTATTTATGAAGAAATTGCGATGAATAAACAACGTAAGATTTTTTTTCTTTCATAGTCAGGTTGAGTTGCGGAACAACATTCGTCACCCCGAACATGGTGCACCTGGTCGGTGGCTCGGGGCATATTTGTGGAGACCGTAAATATGAATGATGATGATATATCTCAGAAGCATCCTATCAATAGATATCGATTAAACTAAATTGCGAAAACGTCGTAGGCTTGATATTGGCTTTCTCCATTATTAGCATGAAGCTATATTGTCGTTAGACTGTGCAAATGTACCTCTAAAAGATTAGAAAAACATATTCTGACTGAAATCTCACCATATACGCACCCTTATAACATACTTCTGTCATTTTAATTTGCTCTAACTTCGCTATAGTCCTCTCCTAATTCTATCAGGTATTGCTGCCATTTGCGTCCATTGTGCTCTAGTACTCCATGCGACCAGATCCCTATGGTTATAGTAAGAGGGTTTCCTCAATGCACCGGTGTGGATATATACCCAAATCTACATAAGCACTAAGCCATCATGTCATGTGTGCAGGTTGCTTCACAGGAATAGCCTGCAAGGACATTGATAGCTTGCTCAGCAAATTATAGAAGCACACGCTATAAGAGAGAGATACATAGTAACAAGAGTAGAGACATGATATTAAAAGCGACATGTATGTTGTAGAGAAAAATAAAATAGAAACATATGTGCCACAATCACAACGTGTAGTGCAGCTATCAAAAAGAAAAAGAACCTGAAAGGGCAATTTTGCCCCTCACATAAGCCTTATGTGCACACTTGCTTGCTCCGAAGTCTGAACTCTGAAGTGCCTTCAGCCTTCTCTCCAAAAGTCGAAATATTTACATATTTATCATCATTACGATGTGAGTGGTATAAAATATACCATATCAGTGACTCATGTATCAGTGACACAGTGTAAGATGCCATCTGTAATAGTGGTAATATATGCAACACATACAAGCTTTCTCAGTTCCTCGACACTAGTATAACCAAACTAGCAGGATCGCACAGAGCACTGACAAGCAGAGCACTGAATAAGTGAACAGAGCACTGACAGCATGCACATGAAAATCAGACCTCGACTAACTATGGCCGCGTTTAGATCCAAAAATTTTTGGATTTTGGCTACTGTAGCACTTTCGTTTTTATTTGGCAATTAGTGTCTAATTATGGACTAATTAGATTCAAAAGTTTCGTCTCGCGATTTCTCACCTTACTGTGCAATTAGTTTTTTTTTCGTCTACATTTAATACTCCATGCATGTGCCGCAAGATTCGATGTGACGGGTACTGCGCAAAATTTTTTGGAATCTAAAGAGGCCCTATATGTGCCAGTCCATATTGATCATTGCAAAGTCATGTGCAAGCATAAGAAATACTGGGTGTGTTTAGTTCACTTCCTCGCCAAGCCTGGCTAGCAAAACTAAGACAGGCTAGCTCTAGCTAGCCTTAGCCAATGCAAGGAGCACATGTTTGGTTGCTTATACTGCCTAAAGCCTGGCTAGGAATCGGTGTGTTTGGTTGCCTAATTTAGTTTGCATAGAATCACCTCTTCCTTCAGCTAGTAACTTTACCCCCTTTGAAGACTTTAGTCGAACATGTGGTGGGCATGCTCGGCGAGCACACCGACGACCATGGCAGGAGGCCACCACACCCTTGGTGCACGAGTTGGCAGCCGCGCTGCCTGCGATATCTCCGCCCGCGACACCTCCGTAGCATAGGGAAGAAGAATACAGGAGAGCTCGAGCCAAACCGCATGCGAGCACCCCAACTGGCCGCCATGGAAGGCACCCAGGCTTCTCCACCGCCTGCCATGGAAACCAGTCGACCTCCATCTTTGCCATGGACGGCACCCAGGCTTCTCCACCGTCCGCCATGGAAAGGCACCTAGGCTTCTCCACCGCCCGCCATTGAAGCAAGTCGACTTCCATCTTCGCCATGGACGGCACCCAGGCTTCTCCATCATCTCTGCCTCATCCACTCGGTGGCGGATCCCAGGGTCGGCCGCTTGTGAAGCCTCGTCTCCTCCAGATCCCGCCCGGTGACGGTAGTCCCAACCCGCCGCCGTGACACGGATCTCGCCGGCTGCCGCTCCTTCTCCCGCGCGGTGGGGTGGAGGAGGAGGGGAGCAGGGTCGCTGGTGGGTGGTGTGGAGGAGGAGGGGAGCAGGGTCGCCGCCGGGTGGGGTGGAGGAGGAGAGGAGCAGGGTCGTTGGTGGGTGGTGAGCAGGGTCGCGGCAGCTGGTGTGAAGGAGACCGCCGAAGGAAGAGCCAGCTCGCGAATGGCGTAGCGAGGGGGTGAGCGGACTCCTGCTCATCGCTAGCACAAGCCTGGCTCCACGAAAACGGGCCTCCCTCGCGTTCCCGGCGGGAGATCTAACTATTTGCCACTCTTACGGTGGCTGTCTCTCCATTTGCCAACTTTATCGTGCCAATTACAAAATTGCCTGAGAAAACAGTAACCAGACTAATATTTTGCCATTTTCGCTGACGTGTCATGCCAGATCAGCGCGCCAGCGTGGAAGTTAACGCCTCCGTCTCCGCTGACCCACGGCGCCCGCAACTGTTCGTCAGCTCCGAGGCCTGCGCGCTGCTAAAAGGGCCTCGCCGTCCGTCGTGGTGGTGGTGGTGTGCGTGGGCGGGGACTCAGTCGATGCGCCGCCACAATGCCACAGTACCAGGAGCTGCCCTGCGACGGGCAAGTGCTCGACATCGACACGGCGCTCAAGGATGGCATCCTCGGGGGCGCTCTGGAGCCCATGGATGCCGCGGCGGGGGACGCCGGCAAGCAGCCTGTGGAGCTCCGCAAGATGATGGACGAGCTGGACGTGGCCGGGGACGGCGGCAGCGACGAGGCGGTGCCGGCGGTCTTCATCTGCCCGATCTCGCTCGAGCCCATGGTAGATCCGGTGACGCTCTGCACGGGGCAGACGTACGAGCAGGCCAACATCTCGTGGTGGCTCGCCCTGGGCCACCGGACGTGCCCGACCACGATGCAGGAGCTCTGGGACGACGCGCTCACCCCCAATGCTACTCTCCGACAGCTCATCGCCGCCTGGTTCTCCCGCCGGTACACTCGGTTCAAGAAGCGCTCCGCGGACTTTCACGGCCGCACCGCCGACCTCGTCCACAGCCTCCGGGGCACGGCTGTGCCCAGGTGGCAACCCCTCAAGGGCTAGGCCCGCGTCGCGGCGCTGTGGGAGCTGCGCACCCTCGCCACCACCCACCAGTCCGTCACCAAGGCCATCGCCGAGGCCGGCGGCGTGGCCCTGTTGACGTCGCTGCTCGCCCCCTTCACGTCCCACGCCGTGGGGACCGAGGCGGTCGCCATTCTTGTCAGCGGGGTGCCGCTTGATGCTGACGCCAAGGGCGCACTCATGCAGCCGGCGAAGGTGTCTCTCGTGGTCGACATGCTCAACGAGGGCGCGGCGGACACCAAGATCAACTGTGTCCGCCTCATCCGCATCCTCATGGATGAGAGGGGTTTCCGGCCGGAGACGGTGGCGAGCCTGAGCCTCTTGGTTGGTGTCATGCGCCTCATCCGGGACAAGCGGCATCCGGACGGTGTCATCGCGGGGCTCGAGCTGTTGAATTCGATCTGTGCGGTGCACAGGCCAGCGAGGAGTATGATTGTTAGCATTGGTGCGGTGCCGCAGCTGGTTGAATTGTTGCCGGAGCTAGCAACGGAGTGTGTCGAGCCGGCCCTGGACATCTTGGATGCCCTTTCTGCAGTTCCAGAGGGGAGGATGGCTCTTAAGGATTGTCCGCGGACGATACCCAATGCTGTCCGCTTGCTGATGAGAGTTTCAGAGGCATGCACGCGACGGGCGCTGTCGATGCTGTGGACGGTGTGCCGGATGGCTCCTGAAGAGTGTGCACCTGCTGCTGTGGAGGCGGGGTTGGCCGCGAAGCTTCTACTTGTCATCCAGAGTGGTTGTGCACCGGAGCTGAAGCAGAAAGCGTCGGAGCTGCTCAAGCTGTGCAGCCTCAACTACACTGACACCCTCTTCATCTCCAAGTGCAAACTCACAAGGACAATTCAGTGAGATGGAAATGATGCTGCTCTGATGTCATTTGATTCGATGATGCGTGGTTTGTCGATTGACCTTGCTGAGTTCAGAGTTTCAAGGAAATGGCCATCCATTAGCAGGACGAGGGGGAGCTGACGAACAGTTGCGGGCGCCGTTGGTCAGCGGAGACGGAGGCGTTAACTTCCACGCTGGCGCGCTGATCTGGCATGACACGTCAGCGAAAATGGCAAAATATTAGTCTGGTTACTGTTTTCCCGGGCAATTTTGTAATTGGCACGATAAAATTGGCAAACGGAGAGCCAGCCACCGTAAGAGTGGCAAATAGTTAGATCTCCCGTTCCCGGCAAGCCACTCTGGAGGAGTGTTTTTGGCTTACCTAAGCCTGGCTATGAAGCCAAACAGGCAACCAAACAACTAGAGGCTGCATCCTAGAAGCCTGGTTAGGGGCTAAGCCACCCAACCAAACACACCCACTCTTGTTATGACTATTTGTTTGAGAGGAGGAACAAGTGGTGAGGTTCCAGTTACCACTAAGGGCCTGTTTAGATTTCAAAAAAATTTGCGCAGTACCCGTCACATCGAATCTTGCGGCACATGCATGGAGTACTAAATGTAGACGAAAAAAAACTAATTGCACAGTTGGGTGAGAAATCGCGAGACGAAACTTTTGAATCTAATTAGTCCATAATTAAACACTAATTGCCAAATAAAAACGAAAATGCTACCGTAGCCAAAATCTAAAAAAATTTGGATCTAAACGGGGCCTAAAAACAAATCAAAAGGAGGAGTTACCAAATAGATTGATGGCCTTTTGATTTAATTAATGAGGGGTAAAAGGAAAGAAATGAAATATTTTGTGTTGTCAATAGTTTTTATTAGACACATGTATGTCGCACGTACTTGTCTATTAGGGGCTGTTTGGATAGACTAGGACTAGTAATTAGTCCTATTTGTATCCACTGACTAATAAGTGGTACTATCTCAATATAAAGACAATTATATCCCTGAATTTGTTTGTCCGTGCATGGTTGATGGTCGAAGCCCAAAAACTGAAATCCAAAATCAAAGAAATATAATACTACAAAAGTCATTCGATCATTCAAGTGAAACAGCCAAGAGCTAACCAACGCCGCTCTCCACTGACTCCGTGAGCTGCCTGCCCTCCCAGTCGGTAGGCCAGTGAGTTAACAACTAGTCTAGGTCTTGCTAAAGTTTAGCACATCAATTAATCGATCTGTTTGGATTCTAAGGTTAAACTTTAGCAACTAGTTGTTAGCCAAGGGATCGCATAGGCCCGTATAGCAGGAGAAAAAGAAAAAAAATTGATCACGAGGTCGCTGAAAGCGTATTGATGTTGTGGGCCTCCCACGCCACCCACAGGCCACAGGAAGAATTGATCGGGAGCAATACACCACCGGCCTGTTCGCTGATTGGTTTCTGGGCTGGTTTGGGCTGACTGACGTTGGTTTGTTGTGAGAGGAAAACACTGTTGGCTGGCTAGTTTGGGCTGGTTGAAACCAACAAGCGAACATGCTACACGCCCCGACTGGCTGATGGGTGACTGGCGAAGGGATGCACGTACAGGTACAGTTTGCTAAAAAAAAAACCGTACAGCGATACAGAAGTCGACCAAGGCCATGTTTAGTTCCCTCATTTTCCAGAATTTGGCACTATGCAAAAAGAAGATTCCCCGTCATATCAAACTTGCGGTACATGCATGGAGTACTAAATGTTGACGAAATCAACAACTAATTGCACAGTTTGGTTGTACTTTGAGAGACGAACGTTTTGAGCCTAATTAGTCAACGATTGGATAATTATTACCAAATACAAACAAAACGCTACAGTACGCTACAGTGTCACTGAATTCCGGCGGCGCCAAATCGGTGGCCAACTAAACATGGCCCAAGCAATAGCCCTCAACGAAACACATGGGATTTCACGAGAACTTTGTAGGAGTTTCATATGAATTCGTCCGGTTCAATCAGAGTCACAACTGATTCGCCGGAACCTTGATTTTGTGTCGGTTCCCGCATATAAAAATATAAAATTATTACTGCGTTCCGTGAACAAAGATCGGCACCAAGGCACCAAAAGATATGCAAGCACAGGAATATTCAGTACAAGACCGACGTTGCTGAGCAACGAACAAATCCAACATGAGTTCAGCTGTGGCCGTGTTACCGTTCAAAAGCTAAAACAAAACCAGACAAAGCACTACCGAGTTAATCCAAAGTTCAATCTTAATTATACAGATGTTTCACAGTTTCGCCGAACGGCCCAATACAGAGCACAAGCTTAGTTTTTCACTTACAACACACCAGTTACACAAGGGTGGAACGTGAAAGCCAAGAATGAATTGCCTGAAACAGCATACCTACCCATGGCATTGGACACTTGATGGACTCCTGCGCCCAGATTGCATTGCATACCTACCTCGGTACAAAGCTCATTCAGGTGAACGAGCATTACTGCAGAGATGGCTGCGCATACTGTGGAGCTATGAATCCGGTCTCAAATGCCTATGCCTGTGGGCAGGAACTGCTGTTCTAGGATGCCAGGGCCAGACCGCTGCTTAAAGCCTCGTTCTGTTGTAGCTGTAGTAAGTCAGGAGGGACATGGAGATGCTCGGAGTTTTCATCTCCTAGGGCATGCAGAAGCAGGGTATAAGAAGTGGAAATGCATGCACTCATATCAGGTAGATTATGAAGAGATTATGGAACAACTGTACTACCTTTCTTTTTCTTTTTCTTTTTCTTTTTGAAAGCCGGTACTACCTTCCTTAGAAGGGCGGGCCTGGTGCAAGCGGTAGAGTCTTACCGTCTGTGACCGGAAGGTCCCGGGTTCGAGTCGCGGTCTCCTCGCGTTGCACAGGCGAGGGTAAGGCTTACCACTGACACCCTTCCCCATACCCCGCACAGAGCGGGAGCTCTCTGCACTGGGTACGCCCTATACTGCCTTTCTTAGGTTCAGCTTTACTATTGGGAGTGCCATTGTCACTTTTCTTTGTGTTTAGGAAGCGTCCCCCAGTTCCTCTTGCCCTCCTCATCGCGTGAAGATGACGAGACTCATGAAGATATGGCTGCAATATCAAATGCAAGTTCTTAGCAAGCTGTCAAGTTATATACTTCACTTATAGCTATAACTCAACCACTCAAGGACGTCCAGAAATAAACAAGACACGTAGTTTGCTAAGGAACAAGCTGAAAGTCACTGATACTCATTCCTCAATCTTGAAAAGTACAAAGAGAAGTGCTGAGGAGGCATGGTCATAATACCACACCACTAACCTTTCTGGCTTTGACCACCTTTTTCTCAAGTTCAGCCTTGGCACGTAACTGCCGGCGTCTTAAAATACCATGGTACTGCTTGGCATTTACATAAACAGGCTCCTCCGATATTTCAGGAGGTAATAGCATTCGAGATTGAGATAGTCCAGGCAGCTGAAAATGAGCCTGCACAGATAACATAAGGCGCTTTACGTTAGAAAAATATTTAAAAAAAAAAGAGTACTACAACACAAGAGGAAGGGAAATTTGACTACAGCTAATGTACAACCATGCATCTAAACTGTTTCCATCCACGTGATTTTAACAGTCGGAATTTTGAGTTGTACTCAAATGGTTGTACATGTAGCAGTGCTCTTTGTTTTTTCAAGTTAATTAAGGCAGTTCGATCGAGCTTTGAACATAGAGGTGTTGATATATACATAATTACATAAATTGTATAACTGAAGATGAATTCGTCTATTCAGAGTGTTGTACTTGATCCAAAGACATCTGAGCACTACCATCTTCCATAGCTATGACAACCGAACATTTCTTCTTCTTTTGATACCTCTAATGGGACAAGCTGTAGTGTGGTTTCATGTGCACGTACACACCAACCCTACACACGCACACCCACATGCACACAACCAAACATTTCTGCTTACCATAAAAAAAACTCACCTGACTTGCCCTTGTCATTGCCGCCGCCGCCGCCGCCACCGTCCTGGTCCTTGGTCTCCTCCAGGTACATCTCCTCCGCCATGGGCTTCCACAGCCGCACCCTTGCGTTGATGAACCAGTTCGACACCTAACAGAAATCAAGAACAAATTTTTTTTGAAAGTTAATTTACACACAGCCAGTAAAACAGTCAAATTGATGATAAACAGGAGAAGAAAGAAATGCTATTCATCAGTTTTATTTACTGACCTGACTCCTGGTGAGCCCGGTTTGCTTGGCGAGCATGATCTTGTCCGAATCCTTGGGGTATCTGCATGACGACACAGGATCCATGCGGACCAATTAGAGGCGGACACGATGAGGTGTGAGGCTGCATGCATGGCGCCATGGGCACGAAAGCAAGCAAGCAAAGGGCCAAACAAAGAGCAATGGAGTAGGTCGAAGAGTACAAGGGCTCATGATGAGCTACCTAGCTAGCTACTGCAGCTTGTGCAGTGAGGAGGATGAGATGGGACTCACGGATGCAGGAAGTGCTCGAAGAGCCAGGCGCGGAGGATGGAGACGGAGCGCTCGGGGAGGCCACGCTGGGGCCGCCAGGCGTCGCCCTGCATCATGCCGAGCTGCTGCAGCGCGTGCTGCTGCCGGAGCTGGTGGTCGATGTAGCGGAGGCGGGACCCGACGGTGCGGCCCCCGGCGGCGTCAGCGTCCTCGCCCAGCGCCCGGCTCGCCACGCGCACCTGCGCCGCGATCGCGTCCCGCAGGCACCGGAACTGCCGCGAGATGGTGCGCAGCGCCAGCGCCGTGTACGTCCGCGCCGACCCGGCGCCCGCCGTCGCCTCGAACGACGACGACACCGCCTGCATCTGCCCGTGGTACTGCCGGTACCGCTGCTCCACCTGCCATTGTCGATTGTTGTCGACATCGATCGCCACCATGCACACACAACAGTGTCAGTCAGCCATTGACCACTCTAATTCATTAATCAGGGCGTGCTACTGCTACTACTAGCAAGCTACTGGCCTACTAGCTGATTATAAGTATAGCTCGTTAGTGATGATCCCATCCAACCAACTGTTCGTCAACAAACTCTATCAATGCTGATCGGTGCAATCGCAACTGCTACACGCCTCCTGATATGATATGTCTACTCATGCACAGAAATGATGTATATATACAAGACATGGGGAAAATTAACGAGATAGTGAAATTTATGTTTTTCTTTTAATAAAAATAATAAAAATTGATATTTGGTAGTACTCGCATTCAGATTCAGCTGGCAGTACAGTGTACACTCATGAAGCAGGCTATTGCAGACAAAAAGAGACACATCTGATGAAGCAGCGAATTGAAGCTTGTTTGTACTGGCATGGACAAAGTACAACCAAAAGAATGGAAGTAGTTGAATTTAATTTATTTGCGCTATAAGCCGTACTTTTTCAGCCAACGAACCGTATTTTTCTCTCACAACAAATCAGCCAACAGTACTTTCAGCCATGGCTTATCAGCCAAGCGAACAGGGCATCTCTTAAGGATTATTTTGTTTGCTGAAAGACCTCCACTTGCCATATATTTCGTTGTACATGATAGTAGAGGATATGGTTTTCATTGCCACTTGTTATGTTATTAGTTAAATATGTTCATATATATACTCTATACCTTCTATATGGCACTTTGTCTTGGATTATATTGTTTTCATTCTCTTCCACACACACAAAAAAATATATATATTATTGCTTTCATTTTACTATTAGAACCGAACCTCTTAGTTGTTACCCCATACGCTTAAAATGAAATTAAGACATTTCAAAAGGAAAAAAAGAACAGAACCTAAGTGGTGATAAGGTGTACCAATAAGAATCCTCTAAGTATGTAATAAGCTGGTAATAATTAAACCACATAATAACTAGTGTTTTCTGCGAGGTGGAAATCACAGAATTAAGTAGGGGAACAATAATTGGTATTGATACTACTACAGCAAGTTGATACAGCATGGATGCTTGATTAAGAGAAGGATTTAAAGTGGGGGAAAAGTCTGATGATATATATCCATCAAATTAAAATTAAAGCCATGCACTGTTCCAAACAACTTGTGTCACTCATCTTTCAGAAAAAGAAACAGCATAACAAAGATAACCGAAAGGCAAATGGTTCCTAGCCTTTTAATACATAACACTGTGACACTGTCTTAGACTGTAGAAGCAAGCAAACAGCAAAAACAAGACAAAATATCTCTCCCTGTCAAATTTGAGGCAACATAACTAAAAACTTGCATGAAAAATCAAGGACCCTCAAGGCCTCATCAACAGCAATTAAAAACAGGTTTTTTAAAAATATCTTATTTTTGAACACGATCGAGAGAAATACATCAAATGGAAAATAACTTGTGAAATTAATCTTAGTAGTATGAATTGAAGCCATAAACTGTGCTATTTATATATACTACTGACCTCGTCAAGCATGTTGATAAGCTTGCTCTTCTTCATCTGCAGCTCATGCCGCTCCGCGGTGGACATCTCCGCCGCGCCGCCACCGCTCTTTGCGCCGGAACCGTCATCGGTGCCGCCACTGGACACGCCCTCCGAGTCCTCCTCCTCCTTCACCGCCGCCAGGCTCTTGGTCGTCTTGTTGGCGTCCTCGACGCCCTTGCTGACGCTCACCACCTCGTCGAGCAGCTCCTGCGCGGCCTTGAGGTACTTGGAGCTCATCACCATCTGCCCCTGCGACGTGGCCGCCACGCCCAGGTACTTGCCCTCGTCGGTGCAGCCAGGGCCGGCCACCGCGGCCACCATGACCGGCGGCGGCGCTGCCTCTCGGGACGACAGGCTGAGCACGGCGCTGACCCCAGCCGCCGCGGCGCCGCCGAAAGTCTGTGCCTGCGGCGGCGGCGACGACATGTCCACAGCGGCCACCTTCTTTGATCCAACATCTTTCCAATTGGTTGAGAGAACAGTGCCATTAGATTCCACCTGCAGGATACGTGAGTATACATAAAATATAGTTGGTTCCAAAACCAGTATTAGCTGGGCCAAAGATCACGTACGAATGACTTCATCATGGCCCTCCGCATATCTTCATCAGCATCCTTGTAGATGTCACGGAAGAATTTGTTCAATGCAGCATCGCCATCAAGTTTTTCTTCGTTCTCCTGATGCAGACACAAATCATGCAACCCCATACATATTCGAGAAACCTAAGTGGCAGCAATAAGAGTGGTACATATATAAGTGGGAATCTTGATCATACCTCCTTTTTTACCTCAGCTTCCAGTTTATCCCAGTCTTTTTTTGGCTTTGAAGATGGGTATGAAGGTCTTGGGGCTGTTTCAGCTGCAGAACATATATACAAATAAAATGTCTCTAAGAAATGCAAGACAGTTCAAGAAAGAAATGATCCAGATTATTAATTGGCTAATATTATCTACAGAAATCTGTTCATCTCAAACTGTTGATCATGTACAGATGAACCACAAAATGGACACACTACAAAACTAACGTGTGCACAAATCCACTACACTCAAATTAGTAGCTTCACTATACGGTTACTTGAGAAGGGCGGGCCTGGTGCAAGCGGTAGAGTCTTACCGCCTGTGACCGGAAGGTCCCGGGTTCGAGTCGCGGTCTCCTCGCATTGCATAGGCGAGAGTAAGGCTTGCCACTGACACCCTTCCCCAGACCCCGCACAGAGCGGGAGCTCTCTGCACTGGGTACGCCCTGTACTACCTTTCTTAGGTTCAGCTTTACTATTGGGAGTGCCATTGTCACTTTTCTTTGTGTTTAGGAAGCGTCCCCCAGTTCCTTTTGCCCTCCTCATCGCGTGAAGATGACGAGACTCATGAAGATATGGCTGCAATATCAAATGCAAGTTCTTAGCAAGCTGTCAAGTTATATACTTCACTTATAACTATAACACAAGAGGAAGGGAAATTTGACTACAGCTAAAGTACAACCATGCATCTAAACTGTTCCCATCCACGTGATTTTAACAGTCGGAATCTTGAGTTGTACTCAAATGGTTGTACGTGTAGCAGTGCTCTTTGTTTTTTCAAGTTAATTCAGGCAGTTCGATCGAGCTTTGAACATAGAGGTGTTGATATATACATAATTACATAAATTGTATAACTGAAGATGAAATCGTCTATTCAGAGTGTTGTACTTGATCCAAAGACATCTGAGCACTACCATCTTCCATAGCTATGACAACCGAACATTTCTTCTTCTTTTGATACCTCTAATGGGACAAGCTGTAGTGTCGTTTCATGTGCACATACACACCAACCCTACACACGCACACCCACATGCACACAACCAAACGTTTCTGCTTACCATAGGTTAGCAATTTTTTACCAAATGAACCCAAGTATATTCAATTCAATTCTGCTTCCATTTTCTGGATTATGTTCTGTAATTTTAATAGGGATGCTCATATTTAAGAACTGACGACTGTTCAATACATCTCCACTCTCCACTTGTCTTTAATTCTTTATCTCAGATTTCATATTTTGCCTGAGTAAAGCATAGTACCTAGTGCTGTTATTTAGACTAGCGCTATTAAAATTAAAATTTGCATAAAATGGGCCCCATGATTTCTAATGCTTAAATCAGCATAAAATAGTACCACAGCTTGACTTCCATAGGTAGTAACCATGCCTGCATAGTAAGGATCTGGGTACTGATGTGCTCCAGAAGCCTACACAAGGAAAGATATATAAACATGAGACAAGAAACACGTTGCCTTACAAGTTCTCAGAAAATGGAAACATAAACAGACAAGAAACAGAGTCCATAGAGAAGGGTGCACACAATTGATTGGTTCAGTTCCAGCTGTGAGTATGGTGCCAAATACTCCAACGCCAAAGCAGGTATCTGTGATGTGGCATGGTTCTTTTCTTGACCAGAGCTTCCATCTGGAATTAAAATAACATCAATTCTTAATTTCTTTTGTCGGTAGCAAAAAGTTGCTTGGAGCTAAAAGGCTTTCTTATTATTGTAAGGTAGAAAAATGATCTACTTTTGTTGCCAATACAGTGATTGATAATGGATCAAACTCTTCAAATCTAACAGTATAGCATGTTTACCCAAGTAGAACGTGTACAGCTGTACTCGCACCAACGTTTAAAACATTACATAAGGAAGTAGCATTAAGACGCATAGGACTTGCCTTTATTGGTAATGTTTGGAGGTGGAGAGGCATATGTCGCTGTAGAAGCATATGATGATGAAGCAGTAAAATTCTCAAAATCCCAATTGTTCTGTACGGATCCTTCTATAACGGATAGTGAAGTAGAGGTGTCCAGGTTTTCCAAATTTTCAGTGCTGTTCTCCTTCCGATGCTTCTTGGCGTCATCATGCCTAGTGTCAGTTTGAAGATAAGATATATGGGTTCTGAAGTACGTCACAAGGTTTAGCATGCAAAATGTTTCTCAGAAAATTTGATGAATGTGCAAAATTACCAAGGAACTAACTTCACCCTTTCTGAATGAAGAGACTATACTTACTTTTGCACAATGTATCAATGAACAATAAAGTCTGGAAGGATCTAAGCCCCTAGGTAACAGGTATGTATTGGTGCTTAATGAAAACTGCGTGCTATTGTGACTAACATTTGTTTTAACAATTTCAAAGATGGGTAACAAGAGCACAAGAGGAATGTGACCCCCAATTTTTATTTCAAGGTGATCAAGAACTTGGATTGTAGTTAGAAAGTACTTGTTAGGTACTATCTATCGTCTAATTTGGACTAAATGACATGTGTTTCGTTATGTGTTTGAACTAGATGGACAATCTAGTGACCATATATCATAGAGGCACCGTTGAATACGATCGCTATGGATATGTTGAGTTTGTTGACATGCAAAGCGTGCCTATGCTATTCAATGATATGCCTTCATTTAGTGAGATAGTTGCAAGGGCTCGGGAGGAGCTGCATTGCCTTGGAGATGATGGCATTACAGTTGAGGGTGTACTGCACCTAGGTTCTCCTCCCAACATCCTCAGACGAATGATCCCAATTGGTTGTGCGGATCAGTGGGAGAACTATGTGAGATCGGCTATGAAGAGCCAGCTGCAATGTTTGGACGTGGTTGTGCGTCGGGTGTTAGTCGATCCCATCCCTCATGGGTTTTCCCCACCAATGGGTCAGCAGGCACACATCGACCCTCCCGTCCTAGAACTTGATATGGATGTGGAGGTTGCACCTATGATTCCCAATGATCAATCTGCCCCCAATGCGGTAGTTGGAGATACTTGTCAGACTCATGTTGTTGTGGCAGATCCTTCTCATAAGATCCCTTTGACACAGAATCATCCAAGTAAGTGTCTTAACCGTATGGTTATTGGGAGCTTACCCCCTTCCTTACATCTATTTCTTTCATTCTTTCCTCATTTCTCTACTTATGTTGCAGGAGACATTCCTGAGAATGTGGATGTGCCCCCTGTTACTACGCAAGTGTACTGTGAAGATGGATTCCGTGGCTCCAATAGTGTTGAAATTATACATGATTCGGAGCCATATGAGATGACAAGGGCTCTTGATTCTGATGGTGATCGCCCTGTTGGAGAGCTGACAGAGAGTGATGTTGAGATGCTAAGGCGTATCTTTCCTAGCCGCCGTGATCTAAGAGTTCACGAGTTCAGCGATCTTGCTTATTCTGATCAGGCGTGTGCAGAAGGACGTGATGATGTGCTCCTAGAAGCTCCTGAGGCTGGTCCTAACATGGTAATTGAGAATGGTAGGGTGTTCAAGGACCTCCCTGCATTGAAGAGGTGGTTGCAGGCGTTTGCAGTGATACGAAAGAGACCTTACAAGGTCTTGCATTCATATGCGGAGCGCCGTTACACAGTTGTGTGTGACAAGAAACACTGCCCATGGAGGGTTTGTGCAAGGAAGCAAAAGGTCACCGGAAAGTGGAAGATCACAAAAGTTGCCGGACCACACAATTGTGCTGACCATGTGCTGACACTGAGGCATCAGCAGTTGACATCTACCCTCATTGCCAAACGGTTGATGGGAATATTACAGGGAGAACCCAACATGAAAGTTAGGACAATTATCAGGACCGTTGATGCGTTGTATGGAGGTTATGTGATAACTTATAGTAAAGCTTGGAGGGCTAAGCAGCAAGCGTGGAAGATGATATATGGGAACTGGGAGGATGGGTATGAGCAGCTACTAGTACTCTTCAATGCAATCAAAGCGGTGAATCCAGGCATGCATTATGAGTACATCCCAAAACCAAATGCATGGAAGGATGGGAGGCAGATATTCTTCCGTACTTTCTGGTGCTTCCCTCAGTGTGTCGAGGCCTTTAGGCACTGTCGTCCCATCTTCTCCATTGATGGTACGTTCTTGATTGGCAAATACCAGGGCACACTTCTCACTAGTACAGAAACAAGCTGTACTCCCGGTTGGAAAACCCCTTCAGTCCCGGTTTCCCAACCGCGAGCACGAATTCGGACTAAAGGGTCCCTCCTTTAGTCCCGGTTTCGCGCCCGGGACTAAAGGTCCGGTTGGTAATACCAACTGGGGCTAAAGAGGCCTCCCGGCCTGGCCACGTGGGTCGGCCCTTTAGTCCCGGTTGGTATTACCAACCGGGACTAAAGGTTTTCTTTTTTTTCTATTTTCAATTGATGATTCGTTTTGGTTTTCGAATAGGTTTTCGAATACGCATTCTATGCTGCTAATAATATATGTATTCTACACGCTTATAATATATGTTCGAACATTTTGTACAAACTAAAGTATGAAACTAACGTATATATTACATGCATATACATATATTGTACGTTATTTTATGTACATATAATATGTATATATATATTACAAATAAAGCTTGCATTGTATATTCTATCATATCCTTGGGATAACAAATTCACTCCATCTGGTTTGGCTTCCATGTTTCGTTCATGTCATTGTAGAACTCGCCGGTGGGGTTTAAGACCTGGTCATTAAGAAATCCTGCTATGGTCTCTTGAATTGCTTTTAGTTGGTCACGTCGTATGACTTTTTCCTTCAACCATAGAGTCTTCAATAAAAGTTAAAGGAAAAGTGTGTATATATATATATATATATATATATATATATATATATATATATATATATATATATGTGTGTGTGTGTGTGTGTGTGTGTGTGTTGGTCACGTGATTACTTATATATATGAGCAATAAAAGAAATTGTGAATATATGAATATATTTATATAACGTACTTTGAGGATCTCTTCAGGAGTTCTTTTTGCGTACGCCATGATGAACTCACAAACATAGTATCCGCAGTAGTTGTTCCCATGTTCTTGCCTCAGAACCCACTTTTACGAGAAAAAAGATCCGGTGAATTGAAAGCATGCATGGTGTTAATTGAATTATATATATATAAATATAGCTAGTACTTACTTTGTGTGCGATTACATCCAGTGGCACTTTGCAATGTTTCATGTGGTGTTCCTCAATGAAACTTTTCCAAACGCTGCGCCTAATAAAATAAAAAATTAATTTGGCCTTTAATAATTGTTGCAGTTAAGAGATCGGGGTATATATAGTTGCTAGAGAGGCCAAATTACCCTTGGATAATATCTATTATGTATTGGTACTCTGTTTGCTCTTTTGTTAACGAGTCTAAGATGCTCAACCAACTATTGGCCATATCGATGACCATCAATATTCAGTAATTGTTGCATATGTTTTTATACACAAATACGATCGACATTAATTAGAGTCAACATATATATATGGGACATCGCTTAGCTAGTAAGCAAATAATTGAACAAATATCCATATGATCGACATTAATTATTTAACACTCACTTGAAGTTGTAGGGGAAGAGTATGTCCTTGTTTTGTTGGTTCACTAAGAACCTCATGAGATTTTCCTCGAGTTCAGCTTTCCATTGAGGCGGGGGAGTAGGGTGTTTGAATACGACATTTGGATCAACGAAACCAACATCATTATCCTTTCTCTTTCTGAGTTCTGTCATCTCATATCTGCATATATAAAAATATAGTGTGAGGATATATAATTTATATATATACATGTAGCTTTATATATATACACTTTAATAGTAGAAAATAATCACACTTACAGACAATAGCAGCTAATAAGACTTTTGCCGAGAGAGTCCAGGTGGCATAGTTGGTGTAATTCTAAAAACTCGACATATATAACGTCATCGCCATGGAAGTAATGTTGGTTTCTAACTCTAACAGAAACAAAGGTCTCTCCCCGTTCATACGCCACCATGTACCACTTGTTTAGCAGGTACATTTGCGTACCCAGTTCACCTAAGGCCTCAGGGTTGTATAGACTCTTTCCATGTTCAAATTTCTTCCAAGGATCCACTTTCGGAGTAGATGGTCCTTCAGCGAGCACTTGGGCAAGGTCCAAACCAGTATCCTCGTAAAACCGAACTAGGTCCTCAAAATCGACGTTCAGTAAGTCTAAGTTTGAACCATATTCATTACGAATGATAAGAGGGGGGACTGATTGTTGCGATTGTTGTTCGAGTTGTGCAACACCTTTCCCTGCTCTAGTCTTTTTCTGCGCCGCCTCAAATGACTTGGTGAGAGAGCGATCGTAGTCCGATTTTGGCAGGGTCTTTTGAGATTCCCGCTTTTTCTGGTCCACCTTCTTTCTTAGAAGATCTGGAGGTAGGTAGAAGTACGGTTTCTCCGGGTTCTCCCTCGCTTCTCGTCGTTTTCTTACTTTTTCGAAGAAACTGCTCACATCTTTTTGTACTGCAGCATTTAATTGTCTGGATTATGTTCTGTAATTTTACCAAATGAACCCAAGTATATTCAATTCAATTCTGCTTCCATTTTCTGGATTATGTTCTGTAATTTTAATAGGGATGCTCATATTTAAGAACTGACGACTGTTCAATACATCTCCACTCTCTGTCTTTAATTCTTTATCTCAGATTTCATATTTTGCCTGAGTAAAGCATAGTACCTAGTGCTGTTATTTAGACTAGCGCTATTAAAATTAAAATTTGCATAAAATGGGCCCCATGATTTCTAATGCTTAAATCAGCATAAAATAGTACCACAGCTTGACTTCCATAGGTAGTAACCATGCCTGCATAGTAAGGATCTGGGTACTGATGTGCTCCAGAAGCCTACACAAGGAAAGATATATAAACATGAGACAAGAAACACGTTGCCTTACAAGTTCTCAGAAAATGGAAACATAAACAGACAAGAAACAGAGTCCATAGAGAAGGGTGCACACAATTGATTGGTTCAGTTCCAGCTGTGAGTAGGGCGCCAAATACTCTGACGCCAAAGCAGGTGGCCGACGGCGGTTCGTCGTCGTCGGACCCGTGGGCGTGGCGCAAGTATGGCCAAAAGCCCAAGGGCCCGAATTTTTTTAGCCTTTTTTTTGAAAATTTTTCATAAATATGCCCCTGGAGGTAAGATTTCAAAATCTGGACCTTTAACTCGGCGTCATTGTTGCTGACGCCGAGCTTACACGTCTCGGCGCCAGCGTTTCTGGCGCCGAGCTCTTAGGCTCGAAGCAAACGTGGCGGTGACATGGCAGAAAGCTCGCCGCCAGTCACCCTAGCGCCAAGCTCGACGCCGTAGATCTTGGCGCCAAGCTTGGCGTCATTATCTATGGCGCCAAGCTGGTGTTTTAACCCCGGCCTCAACCTTCCTGCCCGAGCCTTCTTCCTCTTCTTTCTCCTCCCTCTTGGGTTTTTTCTCTCCCCACTTCGCCCTATCTCACGAATCAACATATTGGACCGTGGAAAGTTGGATTTGATCCGTAGATCTTCGAGAGCAAGGTATCCTCGCTCCCCTCCTAGTTTTTTCGTATCGATTCGGTATATATTAGTCGGATTTTTCAACCTAAGAATCGTCATTACTTAGGATTTCATTCTATCCCTCAATATTTGTATTATACAACCATAGGATGATGCCAAGGCGTGGAAAAGCTAGCAAACCTAGGTAACCGCAGCGTATGTAGTTATGTTATGGGTTCATTGTTGTGCATCAAATGGAAAACCCTAGGTTTAGGGTTTAATGTTAATTGCTTTCGGTTCTTAGAACGAAATTGGTTGTATTGTAGTTATGGTTCTCATTGACATTAATTTGTGATGTTTTGATTTTTGTTTGTTAAATTACATCCGTTTTATTAGATGCAAGAAATGTATCGGGAGTTTTGGCGAAAACGGGGTTGTCCTCGAGAATTATACCCCGATGCGTCTAGCAAAGATGCCCCTGTCCCTCTTGACCTCCCTGTCCCTAATTGTGACTGTGGTTTCCCGGCCCACGTGTTTCAATCGAAATGTTCAGACACAGCGACGCGTTGCTTCTACACATGCAGTCGTTTTAATGTAAGAAATTGTTTCCACTATCTCTTTTTCTTTATTTGTGTAAGTATGCTACTAATATTTTGTTGGAATCTTGTTGTGTAGGACCATGAGAGGTGCTTTTTATTTTAGTGGATCGACGGTGCAGACAGGTTTGACCCTAGGTACCTCCTTTTCGACGATTGGTTTAGAGGGAGACATCCACGTGAGCACTTCAAGCGGTGGGTTCCACCCCCCCCACCCCCCTGCCATTGATGGCTAAGGAGAAGCACCTAGCCGTAGTTAGACGATTCGAGGAACCTCCTCTGTGCGAATGCGGAGATCGAGCTATGATAAACCTAGAGAATACTTTGGAGTTTGTGTGTCCGAACAAACACGAAGTAAGTGGAAAGTGTATCTGTTTAAATGTTTAGCTTTATGTGTGCATGTACTAATGTCTCCTCTTTTAGGTGTATGGATTTGCGAAGTATCGTTTCAAGGAGTGGCTCTATGGTCCTAAGAATCAATGGCCGAAGCCACCAAAGGCAAATGAAAAGAAGAAAGAAAGGTTAATTTACAAAGCACCTACAGTAAAGTGCGAATGTGGTGTTAAATCCAACTATGGTCTAGTCCATTCGGAGCTTGGAATAGGCCATTATTGCGGCCATATGGTTGACTATGATGAGGTTGGTTATTTGTGTGGTAAACATGAAATCGTATTTTGTTTCTTTTGCTAAGACATATATGATATAATTTTTCGTTTGAACAGAGCACTAGGAAATGCAGGTGAAAATGTTATGATGGTTAAGCTAAGTTCTTGGATGAATTGAAGGGGAGGAAAGTAATTGCACGGTAGAGGGGATATGGACATGACTATGTCAACCTATTCGTTAAACATCACAACGACAAGATGCGTGAGTTTGCTAGACAGCGCGGTATTTGTAACCCGATCGATGTTGGGCTTGACAAATGGGGATTGGAGAGACGGAGGGTGTTAGAGGAGGAAAGGGCAAGCAAGGAGGCAAGGGAGGAGACAAGAGTACATATGCAGGTCTTGAACAAGCATGTTGTTGCATTATGTGCCAGTGAGTGCTTGAAAGCCTTTTTTTCATTGCCTGATTTTAAATATAATATAAACACGTTTCTAACTGACTGCATTTTATACATGAAGGGATTGGATGCAGCGAGGACCATGACGGAGAGGTGGCTCATGCAAGGTATGAGGAAAAGAAGTTAGATGAGCACAGAATGCAAGCTGGTCGCACCGTTCAATCACCGATTGTGTTGTCTGATGAAGGGGGCGAGGATGAGGACGACACTGCCAGACTGAGCGAGCTCATCGCTCTATTAGAGGCGGGCTTGCAGGCGGAGGAGGCTGAGGATGACACTGGCAGACTGAGCGAGCTCATCGCTCTAGTAGAGGTGGGCTTGCAGGTAGAGGAGGCTGAGGACGACACTGGCAGACTGAGTGAGCTCATCGCTCTAGCAGAGGCGGGCTTGCAGGTGGAGGAGGATGACGATGCGTTCTTCACTCAGGCCATAGAGGTCGCAGATGAAGCGAAGGCTGCTTACAACAGGCGATAGGCAACAAGGTTGTGGTAGAGGACTGGTACTCGGATGATGAGTTGCTTACTCAGTATGTTTCAGACTGAGGATTTGCCCCCTATGTCTACTGTCGGCACGTACTTCTAGTATTATTATGTTATTTAATGTGGCATAGTATTGAACTTTTCATTATGTGGTTGTTTTCATTATTTGTGGTCATAATATTCAGCTTAATATTACGGACGTAGTGAAATTTGATCACGTGTTGCAAACAAAACCTAACGAAGTAGGGTATTATATAATTCAACACATAAAACACATGAAATGACATGTGAGAACATGTACCGAACTAGGGTACAGAGTTCCTTCGACTAAACCTAACATGCCTTAGGTAATTAAACCAAACAAAAAACACATAGATGTGGCATGTGAATAAGATAAAGTCGTCCAAGTAGTGTGGCCACACAGCAAATTGTGTTGCACCTTCTCCACAGTAGCCTCCCATTATTTGTGGTGGTGGTGGCGGGGGTGACGGGGGAGGCCCCTTGTTCTTGTGGTTAGGGTAGGTGCAATATGGATCATTGCAGAGTGCCTCCTGTGAATCAGCACCATTGTTGTTGTCGTCCTGTTCGTCATCCTTGTAACCGCTGCTAACTTCCCTTTCTAGATCAAAGATATGGTCCTACAGGTAGTAGATGTACTCCGCATGCGGATAAATAGGTCGAGGATCGACCCACCTAATGAACCCATAGTTTTCTTCGGCCAAGGAAGACTACAATAAGTATGTCATGTAAGTTGTATAGAAGAGGAACATATTGAAGAAACAAATAGTAATAGCAATTACCCATGCTCGCGGGCATTTGAAGAAACGAGGACCTCCATCTATTCCCTCGGTGAACATCTGCACTAGGCAATCCTCACCATGCATTCATTTTGGCCACTCTTCTTTCTGTTCATCGTATCCTCTTAGTAGTGTCTCTTTGGTGAAATCACTTTTGCTCTCAACTGGGAACCTCTCATAAAGAGCTTCCTCAAAGAAATCAGGACCAAGAGAACCCTCCCACACAATGGTAGTTCCCTTCCCCTTTCCTCTCCCTCTGGACGACCCTTCAGACATTGGTACTGCAATGAAAGAAAATACTGAGGAGTGCTGTGTGTGTGAATGAGAGGGAGTGAGGGTTATTTATAGGTTGAGAGGAGGAATGGAGGCCTCTCAATGTGCCATGTCAGCGATCCGTGTGCCTCTTCACCTCAGCCCTTGGATCAAACAATCATAAGATGGATGGTGGAGATGGAGTGGAGTTGTGCTTCCTTGCATGCCAGTACTATGTAAGTGAAGTGATAAATCGCTGTTGTCATAGTACTCCTCGTCCTTGTAACTGAAAAGTCTATTTTCATTGTCTGAAAAGCCTAGATTCGTTCACTGTTACTTGAAAAGCCTAGAATCATCTGCAAAGCGTCTGTACGATACGATTGGACTATACACATTCTAATGAATTTACATTTAATCTGTGTACTACATTTGTGCCTTTTTAGCAGTGTAGTATGATTAATGATTCATGGAAAAAATTCGCAAGAGTTTCCCTTATTTTAGGAGCATCCACAGTTACACACAGAGACATCATTATATAATCCACACATTTAATCCTCCAAAGAGCACAATGCAACCACAATGAACATCACAATCAACATAACATGTCCTGCATAGTCCAAATAGTCCACAATGTCTATACAGTTCTAAATAGTTATAGGAAAGTAAATACAAAATGCATAATAGTACATACTAACATCTACCACAACCCTCACTGCCTCCTAGTCTTACCCTTACCCTTATGACTGAGAGCGCTCATACCTGGAGTGTAAGGGTCAGGTGGACGGCATTGCCTAGTGCCTGGAGGCTGTGTAGGCTGAGTCGAGGGAGCGTCATGGAGCTGAGAGGGGCCAAGCTCGTCGTGCCTTTGGTCCACGTCGTCGTCGTCCTCGTCCTCATCCTCGTCCCCTGTAGCTGCTTGGCTAGAGGAACCTAAGCCTCCTCTGCCTGCGGAAGGAACGTACACGTCTTGCGTCGTGTCTGTCCTGCAACCACAACGAACAGCCACACAACGTAGCCGATGTGACAACCTCTGTTGTACAAAATTATGTTAACTGAAAGAATCTAACATATTAATAATATGTTTGAAAGAATATTTTGAATCTTATGTCTAGGAAGCTATGCATGTCATCGTCCCTGACTCTCGGACGAAAGTGCTCAATGTCTTCAACGGAACATTTGAGTGTATTGCCCTGCAACAAAGTTCTTAGTAATAATACTTATGAACAGATAGCAATATGTTTTGTTTTCTTTTGTACAAGAATCTAACGTATTATAAGGATGCTACGGCTCGAAGGTGGCACTAACTAAAATAGATACCTCTAACGCCTAATGTATTGGTATGCAACTTAACGTAGAAAAATAAGGCAATTGACTTACCACTCTATCCAAGATAGGTCCTGCCTCCACCTGCCTTCCCGCACGAGTAGATTGGTCGTACGCCATGTCTTCATCGTCGGAGGACTCGATGTCAGCATAGTCATCTTTTGTCCACTGTACCCTCAGCCTACAACGTGTCGCACGTTGGTACCATGCTTGGTACCGCCTGAACTCACGGTTCATGTGCGGCTCGTTGTTCTCGTCCACGTTGTCCAGCATCTCCTCCCATTGCTCAATGTAGAACTGGTGGTGCTTCTCCTAGTCAAAAATCTTTCTGTTCTTCTGACGATCCAACCTGCACGTATGTCATCATTACTTAATCCATGTACATGTCACCATATTAATGGAAATAGACCATCACGAGACATTTGAAATAGCAAAACACTTACTTGTGTAAGTCAATGCCAGTCGAGAACGGAGCCGTTGGCCAAAGCTGTCTCACTCCAAATTAGCGTGCAACTCTATCTGGCAGGTGGAACTCGACAGCATAGAAGCATATTAGAGGGCACCTCATCCTATAGAAGTTGTCGTCGAACCCACACATGTTGCTCAACTGAAAAGGAAGTGCCCCCTCTCCATCGTACGACTCCTACTTCACCTGCAACATGTCCAAACAAGATGTTAGATGGTATACTAATCCATTTCAAACCAGCATGGGAAATAAAATTTACTTACACTAGACGCCGTGAGCGTGTCTAGCTCATTCGTGAACTCAATATACGCACGGTCTAACCTCACGTGCGGAACCTTGACCTGGTCCCAAAGGTACGCCCACGTCGGCTGTCGACATGGAGGCTGACTTGGTAACCACTCACGACAAGCCAGAACCTCAGGACGGCCAACTGGTAGACGAGCCCACATCCACAACTGGAGCAGGTACACGCATCCACCAAGTGATGCTGTGGACGAAGTCTGATGACACCCCTCGCAAAAGCTACCGGTAAAGGAAACCCAAGACCGCAGAGCCCCAGCTGTACTAACCTGCCTGGTCCTGGTCACTGAGGCAGTGGACCCACATCCACGACGTAGTGTCACCCATGGCGTCGGGGAAGAGAACATAGGCAAACAGGTGTAGGATCCATGCCCTACAGTAGTACCCAACTGTCTCCTCATCTACCTCCTCGGGGCACTGTGCGAACTCTTGCCGGAGCTAGGAGATGAGAACTCCAGAATTGCGAGCCCCTTGGTCGCGAACCTCACGCCCAAGGAAGGCCTCCACTCATGCTCTCCAGCCTTCTGACCTGCACTGCCCAGTGACTGCGTTGCCGTGAATCCTCAGGCCTAGCATCTTTTGACAGTCCTGGAGCGTGACTGTCATCTCCCCGAAAGGTAGGTGGAAGCTGTGAGTCTTCAGCCGCCATCTATATTTTAGACAAAGCAAGATTACATGTCAAAAAGGCAAGCACATGAACAAATGCCATGAATGGAGGCAATGATTGAATATAATACTTGTCAACCAACGCAGTTATGGCCGCCGAGTTGAACTTGGGCAACCCACGACGAACCTGAAAAGAGATGACATCCAGGCCAGCTCTTTGCAGGAAAGGAGTGTACATGTCGTCGTACTATATGTCCAAGAACCCACTGTGGGTTCTAGGACGAAGGAGCAGAAGGTCCTGCATGGAATAAAACATAGTCTCCTGTTACTTCACGAACACATGTACGCTCACCAAAATTTGAACAAAAAGTATAGGTTATTACCTGCCCCTGTGCTATGAGACGTCCTTGGTGGGTCTCCTCGTACGTCGGGTCAAGCAGGTGGAATTGTGCCATCCTACAAAAAGTCAATGAATTAGAAATTCAATATACAATGAAACATGAACTTAGAAATGTACAAGTAATTAACACAATTACATGCATAAATTGAGACATGCATAATTAATTAAATGAATACGGCAAATATGAAATAATGAAATCAACCAATAGTCGCACCTCACTAATCTGCCAATGGCAACTTCGTGAATTATGGCCAAGTCTACCACACTTGCCGCACTCGTACTGCTCGGGATCAGTAACAAATGGGGTTCCTCTCCCACGCCTTGTTCTTTCGGTTATCTGATCCATAACCATCCTATGCTTCGTCCTCTTCCTTGATCCACGCTTGTTTCAACAGTAAGCTGGATTCGTAATGTACTTCAGCCCATCATATGGAGGCCACTCTCTAGGGTCCTAGAAAGGCACGAAGCGGGGGTTCCATGTGTGCACAAGCGTGTCGACACTAAACTCGTGAGGTATCCTACTCTCGATATTATAGTTGCGATGCCTAGCTGCTGCCACCAAATGGGAACATAGAAAGTGGTACTACCTTGGTTTACCACAAGTGCATTTGAAATCTTGGAGGATAACCACATGCATCCTCGACTCTCGGACCTCACCGTCGAATGTTGTACCACCCCTATGCTCCACCTGATAAGTCCCTGTGGCGTGGTCAAAGCATGTAACCTCATGTGTGCCAGCCCTTTCATTTGCCTTCTCTAGGTGTGCCTTTGGTTTCGGAGCCCATATCTCTCCATCACTACGCAAGTTCAATGCATGGGCGTGTCTATCATTGAACCAGGCAACAAGCTTGTAGAAGGTGAATTGAACAATTGCATTCACGGGCATACCACATATCCCCAATAACAACTTATTGAATGACTCCGCCATGTTACTGCACTGAAACTCATACCTCCATCCACTAGCATCATGAACTCTCGTCTATTTCTCCAAATCCCTCATCAAACCTATGAGCCATTGTCTACCTTCTGCATTTGATGCAGTTCTGACCTCCTCCAACTTTTTCTGAAAGTACTTGTCCTCAAGCTGTCGAGCAGCCTCCTGGAACAGATCAAAGTTACCCTTCACACCATCCTTCTGGAGTAGATTCTCGGCAAGGTGCCGAGTACACCAACGATGGTGCAAAGGTGCATACCCCTCTATCTGCTCTCGCACGGCATTAAGTATGCCCTGGTGCCTAGCAGATATGATGCCAACCTCCCTGCCAGGCCCAACCACATGTATCCAGACTAGCCTCAAGAACCATCCCCAACTGTCATTGTTCTTCTCAACCAAAGCGAATGCCAAAGAAACCAACTTGTTGTTCGTGTCATAGGATATGGCTATAAGACACTAGTAGAGAAATGACTTTTAATCCACTTCAAAATTTGGCTTTAGTCTCGGTATTTTTCGCGCCCGGGACTAGAGAGACCTTTAGTCCTGGTTTGTAGCTCCAACCGGAACTAAAGGTCCCTGCCCAACGGCTACTGCGGTAGGCTTTTGCTGCAGGGGACCTTTAGTCCCGGTTGGAGCTACCAACCGAGACTAAAGGTTAACTTTTACTCCTGGTTGGTCCCTCCAACCGGGAGTAAAAGTCTACTCTCGGCTGGAGGCTCCGTCCGGCACTAGAAAGGGACCTTTAGTCCTGGTTGCTGTCTCCAATCGGGACTAAAGGTCCCCTCCTATATACCCCTTCTTCCTCCCTGAGCCCGAGCCACTTCAAGCTCAGTGTTCTTGCTTCATCGCCGGCCTCTCTTCTTCCTCATCGCCGGTAATCACAAGATTTTCTTCGATTCCTCCATCGATTCTTCGGTTCTAAAGGTTACCAACTTTATACTCTCATGTTTCATCAGTAGCATATCTCATTTTGTGGACTAGATATATGTGGTTTTTTATGGTGGATTTTTTTATTTGTAAGCCATTTAAGCTCAAAATCACTTTAAAGTTTGCATATTTGGATGAAGGAAGGTTAAAGTAGTTATTCAAAACTAGTATTCAGCTTTCATTTCTAGCATGCATAGCACACTTCATGGTTTAGAGATATAGAGAATTTTAGAGTTTTTTTAATTTTATCTGTTTATAAAATGAGAAATTTATATTATATTAAAAATGAGTATAGAGAGTAGATGGCAACTACTTCTGGGTCCTGAGCCTCTCATTGGGTTCCAAAGCGACTGAGGCCGGACCTCCCTCTCATTGCATGCGGCAAGTGTGAGGAGAAGATTGTGATGGAGTACCGGGTGAGGAAGGAGTGTCCCAACAAGGGCTATATCTTCTACAAGTGTCCGGATCGCAATGTGAGTTATTTTGTCGCATTTGATGATTATGGTTAATTTATACTTATTTTCATGATGATTGTGATTAAAGTTCTAATTTTTTGTTTTAATTTCAGTAGGATGGCACTAGATGTTTAGGCTGGTACTAGGAGGTAGAGTATGTTGAACACGTGCAAAACTCTCTTGCACAGGCGGCTACGACGGCTGATGAGGCAGTGATCCTGCGGAGGAAGCCCATAGATGTTGAACAAACGCATGATCTGTCTGTTTTAGTTGGGATTGGTCGTGAAATCCTTATGCTGCTGAAGTGTATTTTAGCTTTAGTTAGTGGTAGTTGGGATTGTCTACATTGTAGCGAGACTTTCATAAATTAATACCTTGTGTGGTGGCATGCATGTCGTATAATTAACTAATTATGTTCTAGGTTTTAATATGGTATGTATGTCATGTAATGCAGATGAGCCGGCATTGGATGTACAATGCTGATCGCCGCTCCCAAGAGTTCATTGAGGGCGTGCATTCTTTCTTATGTGTGGCCGAGGCAAACAAACGCGATGGTTTCATGTGCTGCCCATGTGCCATATGTAAGAATTTGAAGGAATATGCTAGCTCAAGGAGTCTTCATTCACACTTGTTGAAGTCGGGTTTCATGCCAAACTATATTTGTTGGACGAAGCATGGAGAAACCGGGGTTGTAATGGAAGAAGGTGAAGAAGAACAATGAGACGATGATGACATTATTGTTGAATATGGTGCCTTCAATGATACTGCAATGGGGGAAGCTGAAGAAGAGGTAGGGGCATAAGATGAGCCCGCTGATGATCTTGGTCAGGCCATTCATGATGCACAAAGAGAATGCGAAAGTGAAAAGGAGAAGATCAAGTTCGAGCGCATGCTAGAGGATCACAAGAAATTGCTATACCCAACTTGTGATGCGGGGCAGAAAAAGTTGGGTACCACACTAGAATTGCTGCAATGGAAGGCAAAGAATGGTGTATCTGACAAGGGATTTGGGGAGTTACTGAAAATCCAAAAGAAGATGCTTTCGAAGGATAACGAATTGCCCGCCACTACGTACGAAGCAAAATAGGTAGTCTGCCCTTTGGGATTAGAAATCCAAAAGATACATGCATGTCCTAATGACTGCATCCTCTACCGTGGCGAGGAGTACGAGAAGCTAGATGCATGCCCGGTATGTCATGCATCGCGGTATAAGATCAGGCAAGATGACCCTGGTGATGTTGAGGGCGAACGTCCCATGAAGAAAATCCCTGCTAAGATTATGTGGTATGCTCCTATAATACCACGCTTGAAACGTCTGTTCAGAAACAAAGACCATGCAAAATTGTTGCGATGGCACAAAGAAGACCGTAAGGTAGACAATATGTTGAGACACCCTGCTGATGGGTCCTAGTGGGGAGCAATCGATAGAGAATTCCTAGAGTTTGCAAATGACGCAAGAAACTTAAGGTTTGCTTTAAGTACGGATGGTATGAATCCTTTCGGGGAGCAGAGCAGTAGTCATAGCTCTTGGCATGTTACTCTATGTATCTACAACCTTCCTCCCTAGTTATGCATGAAGCGTAAGTTTATTATGATGCCAGTGCTCATCCAAGGCCCAAGGCAACCTAGCAACGACATCGATGTGTACCTGAGGCCACTAGTTGAAGAACTTCTACTTTTGTGGAACAGACCAGGTGTACGTGTGTGGGATGAGCACAAACAGGAGCACTTTGACCTGCGAGCATTGTTGTTCGTAACAATCAATGATTGGCCTGCTCTAAGTAATCTTTCAGGACAATCAAACAAGGGATATAATGCATGCACACACTGTTTTGATGACATTAATGGTATATTCTTGAAAAAATGTCAAAAGGTCATGTACCTTGGCCATCGTCAATTTCTTCCTGCGAATCACCCCCTAAGAAAGAAAGGCAAGCATTTTAAAGGTAAGGCAGACCACCAGACCAAGCCGGGCAACCAAACTGGTGAGGATGTACTCAATATGGTCAAGGATGTGAAAGTAGTATTTGGAAAGGCACATGGCAGCGAACCTGTTCCAAACGATGCCGACGATCACGCACCCATGTGGAAGAAGAAGTCCATATTTTAGGAGCTACCCTATTGGCAAGTCCTAGAGGTCCGTAGCGCGATCGACATGATGCACCTGATGAAGAATCTTTGTGTGAACCTGCTAGGCTTCATGGGTGTGTATGGGAAGCCTAAGGACACACTTGAAGCATGATAGGACCTGCGGTGTTTGAAAGAACGAGACAACCTACATCTAGAGAAGACAGATGATGGACGCCATTACTTAAGTCCTGCCAGCTACACTCTTAGCAAAGAAGAGAAGGAAAGCATGTTTGAATGCCTAGCAAGCATCAAGGTACCATCTGGATTCTCCTTGAATATAAAGGGTATAATAAATGTGCCAGAGAAGAAATTCCTAAACTTAAAGTCCCATGATTGCCACATGCTCATGACGCAATTGCTTCCAGTTGCATTAAGAGGAATTCTACCTCCAAATGTACGTCTAGCCACCGTGAAGCTATGTGCATTCCTCAATGCAATTTCTTAGAAGGCAATCGATCCAATGGATCTAGCTAAACTATAGAATGATGTGGTTCAATGTCTTATCAGCTTTGAGTTGGTGTTCCCTCCTTCCTTCTTTAATATCATGACACACCTCCTAGTTCACCTGGTCAAGGAGATTAGCATTCTCGGTCCTATGTTCCTGCACAACATGTTCCCCTTTGAGAGGTTCATGGGAGTCCTAAAGAAATATGTTCACAACTGTGCTCGGCCAGAAGGAAGCATCGCCAAGGGCTATGGAACAGAGGAGGTCATTGAGTTTTGTGTTGACTTTTTTCCTGACCTTGACCCAATTGGTGTTCCTAAATCATGACACGAGGGGAGACTAAGTGGAAAGGGGACACTAGGGAAGAAAACATATATTGGTACGTAGGACAATTATTTTAATAAAGCACACTACATAGTTCTGCAAAACTCCTTGGTGGATCTGTATATCGAGACACATAAAGAGTTGCTCCGATCCGAGTTTCCAGGGAAGTCTGAAGCTTGGATTACGCGTCAGCACATGGAAACTTTCAGCGACTGTTTGCGAAAAGAATGTCAAGGTGATGAGAGTATTGATGAGCAACTATATTTGTTGGCTAGGCAGCCATCGTGGCATATCCTCACATACAAAGGGTACGGGATAAATGGGAATATATTTTACACAGTAGCCCAAGATAAAAGGAGCACCAACCAAAACAGTGGTGTCCGTATAGATGCCACCGACCCTAATGGAAATAAGCAAACATATTATGGCCGCATAGAGGAGATATGGGAACTAAACTATGCACCTACTTTTAAGGTACCTTTGTTCAAGTGCCAATAGGTAAAGGCGACTGGAGGCGGGGTAGCAGTCGACAACCAGTATGGAATGACAACCGTGGACCTCAATAATATTGGGTACAAAGACGAACCGTTCATCCTTGCCAAGGATGTGAATTAGGTGTTCTATGTCAAGGACATGTCTACAAAACCGAAGAGAGGGAAAAACAACAATGACCCAATCAATGAGCCAAAGCGCCACATAGTTCTTTCATGGAAAAGAAACATCGTTGGAATTGAAGACAAGTCAGACATATCAGAAGATTATGAAAAGGATGACCGAATTCCACCCTTCACAGTGAACAAAAACCCAAGCATCCAGCTAAATGATGAGGTCACTCCATGGTTACGGCGCGATCATAACCAAGGGATATATGTTAAGAAGAAGTTCACTACCGTGCCCGCTTGATATATATAGTGATATTTAATAGTGTGTATTAGAGGTATTATGTAATAATTGTGAATTCAGATGTGTTTATTAGGTGTTTCCTTTTTTCTATGTTCAGATTAAATTTGTGTTTGATGGTGGGATTTCCATGTCGCTTTTGGACAATGTGTGATGAAAAAATGAAAAGATTTACGTTAAAATGATGTGAAAACAAATTTCCAATCAAAAACAAAAGTTTTAATGATTTAAATTAAACACTACATTTTTGCATTAACGAAATAGTAAATATTAATGACATTATGTTTCAATACTTATAAGAAAAAACAAAAAACTTTAGGTCACACAATTTTCCTATGTGCAATAAAGCAAAAGTAAATCCATATTCTTTTAAAACAATTTTATGCCTTGTATTTAATTTACTGTGCAATTAATAATACTTTAACATTTTATAGAAAGAAATATATAAAAAAACAAATGGAGCTTGAAACTAGCGGGAAGCCAAACTGCAGCCCACCTTTACTCCCGGGTGGATCAACCACCCGGGACTAAAGATGGGTTGTGTTTTCGCGGCCCGCCAAAATCCCCTTTACTCCCGGGCCGTGGCTACACCTGGGACTAAAGGTTAGACCTTTAGTCCCGGTTCTAACCATCACCCAGGACTAAAGAACCTTTAGTCTCGGTTCTAAACATCACCCGGGACTACAGGTCCCCCTTTATAAACCACGCCCTTCTCCCTTCTCTAGTTCTCTTCCTCTCTATCTCCGCCACGCCGTCGCCTCATCTTCTCCACCAGATCGATCCAATCCAGTAGCGCCGCCGCCCCCAGGCGACCACCCTAGCCTTGCCTCGTCACGCGCGCACGCTGTCACCGGCCCCACGTGCACGCATGCTTCTTCTCCGGCCGGCCAGCGCATGCCTCGCTCATCCTCATCCATCGTCGCCGTAGTCCACACCGGAGCACGCCCGAGCCTTCCCCGCGCTGCCGCACCTTCGAGGACGAGGAGCCCCGGAGCCTTCCCCGCGCTGCCTCACCAGAGCGCACCCAAGCCTTCCCCACGCTGAGCGTCCTTGGCCCGAGCGATGCCGCAGCGGAGGAGCCACCCGAGTCGACGCACCACCGAGGACGAGGAGCCCCGGAGCCATCAATTGGGTCTGTGTTTTGCTCGTTTCGATTTCTTGCGGCTTGACATCAATTGGGTCTGTGTTTGGAAGACGACGACTAGGGCTCATTTGATCTATTGTATGTACCTGTTGTATGTGCCTGTCAGTAGCATGAATCATGAATGAACCGTCAAACAAGGCAACCTAAACGACGCTCAGCGCTGGTCAAACCCCGTCGGATCGGATCGATAAGCGGCGGCTTACGTGATCTTAGAAGATGTGTGAGGTCATGAGAGCGTGTGTTTTTTCTCAATTTTGTCGAGCAGGTCAATTAGAGTTAATTTTTCCATGAAACGCCCGCGAGCTCGCCGATGTCGAGCAGGTCACTTAGAATTAATTTTTCCATGAAATGAAATACTTAGAAATCATGCCTTTTATTTTTTAGAATTAATTTTTCCATGAAATGAAATACTTAGAAAATAGTTAGAAAATTGTAGAAAATCCGTACTAGTTGAACTTGCGGACCGTGTTCATCTCGGCTAGCATGTTCTCTGCCGAGCAGTAACGGACGTCAAGGAGGAGCTTTGATTCTACGAGGGAGAGTGGCAATGGTCGTGGAAGACCGTATTCCCTTCCTCGTAGAATCGGAGCTCTTCCGTGGCCAAGTACGGTGCCGTCCGGTGGAGAAATGCTCGCCGAGATGATCACGTAAGCAAGGTCAACTAGTACGGATGGTTATTTATTTAAACATGTTTTTGAGCTAGAATTTGATGGATATTTGATAACTTCAGACCTACAAATGTCATCTACAAATATCACTATCCTCGAGGTGGCATGTCCTGCAGGAGTCCATTTTATAGACATAGTTTTTATTTTTTATAGATATATCTAGTGGTGTAAAAGCTAGATGGCTGCCCCGAGAGACAACATGGATGAAGAAATGATGGATATTATCAACACCGGCACTCAATTTGCCGATGGTGACCAGCAGGATGTAGATGACGGGAGTCAATACCTGGCTCTTGAAGATAACCAAGAAAATATTGTGCAAGAAAATACTAGCGAGGTATATATATTTATATATATATTTGAATATTATATATATATTTGAATATCTATCATCTATTATGTGTACACATGATATTTATTTATTTATTTTTAAACATAGCCCTCTGGATCAACGACCACAACGGCGAAAAGCAAAAAATATTCGAGGCCCGAAAAAGCCATTGGAGGGGCGCTACATAATATCGGAATTCAATATCGAGACAGGCGAACCACTTGGTCCACATGCAAGGAAATTCATGCAACACTGTGGGTGCCTTGTAAGGGACAGACTTCCGATCAGTGCCCGTGAATGGAAGCAAAAGATCAATGAGCCTCATGTTAGTTTTGTCTCTGATCTTGATAAGAATTTAATTTGGGATGATATCCTTCAACATTTCACGTTGCAAGCGGATGGTTATGATGATATCAACGATGATGAATTGAAGGAGCTAGTTCGAAAGTGGGCTATGAAGAAGATGGCCACACAATTCCAGACTTAGAAGAAATCCCTATACACGAAATACGTCAAGAAGAACCTAACGCCCAATTTCAATACTAGAGGCCCGCTCGCGAAGTTGAGGCCCTACTGGAATGATTTTGTACAGTACAAGACATCGGAAGAGGGTGAGGAACGGGTGAGAAGGAACTAAGACAATGCCCGACAGAAGGTATACCACCATGGCATGGGATCAGGTGGCTACACGACTGCCATTCCCAAGTGGGAAAAATGGAAGCGGACATTCTTGCCAAGGGTATCACACCAGAATCACTCAATTGGCCCAAACGTGCGAAGAATTGGTTTTTCGCTCATGGGGGAAGACTGGACCTAGAGACCGGGAAGCTGGTTCATGGCCCAAAACTCAAAAGAGCAACACAAAGATTTTCTTATGCTCTACAAGCTAAAGCTATTGGTGCGTTCAGGCCCAATAGAGAGAAGGATGAACTAACGTATGCCATCGGGACTGCTGAACACAGTGGCCGAACGAGAGGTTTAGGACGGAACATTTCTTGGGAGCATGGTTTCCCTAACAACAGAGATACCTACAGAAGCCGGCAGAGAAGGAAGGATGAGGAAGCAGCGCGGATCAGCAGGTTGGAGGAATATGTTCATGAGTCACGGGAGGCGTTGCTTCAAGCACAGAAGCGCGAAAAAGACATGCAAGCTAGAATGCAGGACGAAATCATAAAGCAAGTGCAAATAGCAATGAGTGCCCAAAGGCGAGCATCAGATCCAGGAATCAACATTAATATTAGCCCCCCTGATCAGTTGAAAAGCAGCTGCGCTTCCACGGAGTTGCCAAATCAAGATGACGCAATGCTACGTTTCCCCGTGGATGACATCACTGCACCGTTTACATCATGTGAGCTACATATTCCAAAAGGGAATGCCACAATCATGGTGGCTCTCGGTGTTTTTTCTCCTCCAGATCCTACTAAGACACTAAAAATCCATGGGGCAATAATACCACCTGGATATGTTAGCGTCTCAGTGGATGGAGTTAACAAAGGTTTTAGTGATCTGGCTCTTGACATTCCAGGAGGTGATGGGGAGAAGACTCTAGGAGAAGCAGAGAAGACATTCATACTATGGCGCAAGTGCTACATCATTATTCCCGGGGTCTCTAGTCCACCGCCGCTTCCTCAACTGCCAGACAATAGGTGCGGACAAAAGTGAACAAAATATTTTTTTACTAATTTTCTATTGACATGCATGATTAATAATAACAATTTCTTATACCTAATTATTTTTTTTTGTACTCACACAGCAGGGCCTCCGCCAACCTAAGTCCAATTATTCAATCTCCAGATCATCATAGTGCTCCAGGCAATGATTATGCAATGCCGCCACCGCCGCCACCTCCAAGGAGGTCTCCAACGCCTCCAAGGAGGTCTCCAACGCCTGCCCCGCCTCCCTTCATGACCAAGAAGCAGCCAGCTCCTAAGAGGTCCGCCCCGCAAACGAAGTCGTTGGCCCACCAGCCGGCAAAGAAGAAAGCCTCCTCTAATCTAATTATTCCCTAAAAATTGTCTTATGAGAAAAGTGAAAAGGAATTAAATGCTGCAGTACAAAAAGATGTGAGCAGTTTCTTCGAAAAAGTAAGAAAACGACGAGAAGCGAGGGAGAACCCGGAGAAACCGTACTTCTACCTACCTCCAGATCTTCTAAGAAAGAAGGTGGACCAGAAAAAGCGGGAATCTCAAAAGACCCTGCCAAAATCGGACTACGATCGCTCTCTCACCAAGTCATTTGAGGCGGCGCAGAAAAAGACTAGAGCAGGGAAAGGTGTTGCACAACTCGAACAACAATCGCAACAATCAGTCCCCCCTCTTATCATTCGTAATGAATATGGTTCAAACTTAGACTTACTGAACGTCGATTTTGAGGACCTAGTTCGGTTTTACGAGGATACTGGTTTGGACCTTGCCCAAGTGCTCGCTGAAGGACCATCTACTCCGAAAGTGGATCCTTGGAAGAAATTTGAACATGGAAAGAGTCTATACAACCCTGAGGCCTTAGGTGAACTGGGTACGCAAATGTACCTGCTAAACAAGTGGTACATGGTGGCGTATGAACGGGGAGAGACCTTTGTTTCTGTTAGAGTTAGAAACCAACATTACTTCCATGGCGATGACGTTATATATGTCGAGTTTTTAGAATTACACCAACTATGCCACCTGGACTCTCTCGGCAAAAGTCTTATTAGCTGCTATTGTCTGTAAGTGTGATTATTTTCTACTATTAAAGTGTATATATATAAAGCTACATGTATATATATAAATTATATATCCTCACACTATATTTTTATATATGCAGATATGAGATGACAGAACTCAGAAAGAGAAAGGATAATGATGTTGGTTTCGTTGATCCAAATGTCGTATTCAAACACCCTACTCCCCCGCCTCAATGGAAAGCTGAACTCGAGGAAAATCTCATGAGGTTCTTAGTGAACCAACAAAACAAGGACATACTCTTCCCCTACAACTTCAAGTGAGTGTTAAATAATTAATGTCGATCATATGGATATTTGTTCAATTATTTGCTTACTAGCTAAGCGATGTCCCATATATATATGTTGACTCTAATTAATGTCGATCGTATTTGTGTATAAAAACATATGCAACAATTACTGAATATTGATGGTCATCGATATGGCCAATAGTTGGTTGAGCATCTTAGACTCGTTAACAAAAGAGCAAACAGAGTACCAATACATAATAGATATTATCCAAGGGTAATTTGGCCTCTCTAGCAACTATATATACCCCGATCTCTTAACTGCAACAATTATTAAAGGCCAAATTAATTTTTTATTTTATTAGGCGCAGCGTTTGGAAAAGTTTCATTGAGGAACACCACATGAAACATTGCAAAGTGCCACTGGATGTAATCGCACACAAAGTAAGTACTAGCTATATTTATATATATATAATTCAATTAACACCATGCATGCTTTCAATTCACCGGATCTTTTTTCTCGTAAAAGTGGGTTCTGAGGCAAGAACATGGGAACAACTACTGCGGATACTATGTTTGTGAGTTCATCATGGCGTACGCAAAAAGAACTCCTGAAGAGATCCTCAAAGTACGTTATATAAATATATTCATATATTCACAATTTCTTTTATTGCTCATATATATAAGTAATCACGTGACCAACACACACACACACACACACACACACACACATATATATATATATATATATATATATATATATATATATATATATATATATATATATATATATATATATATATACACACTTTTCCTTTAACTTTTATTGAAGACTCTATGGTTGAAGGAAAAAGTCATACGACGTGACCAACTAAAAGCAATTCAAGAGACCATAGCAGGATTTCTTAATGACCAGGTCTTAAACCCCACCGGCGAGTTCTACAATGACATGAACGAAACATGGAAGCCAAACCAGATGGAGTGAATTTGTTATCCCAAGGATATGATAGAATATACAATGCAAGCTTTATTTGTAATATATATATACATATTATATGTACATAAAATAACGTACAATATATGTATATGCATGTAATATATACGTTAGTTTCATACTTTAGTTTGTACAAAATGTTCGAACATATATTATAAGCGTGTAGAATACATATATTATTAGCAGCATAGAATGCGTATTCGAAAACCTATTCGAAAACCAAAACGAATCATCAATTGAAAATAGAAAAAAAAGAAAACCTTTAGTCCCGGTTGGTAATACCAACCGGGACTAAAGGGCCGACCCACGTGGCCAGGCCGGGAGGCCTCTTTAGCCCCAGTTGGTATTACCAACCGGACCTTTAGTCCCGGGCGCGAAACCGGGACTAAAGGAGGGACCCTTTAGTCCGAATTCGTGCTCGCGGTTGGGAAACCGGGACTGAAGGGGTTTTCCAACCGGGAGTACAGCTTGTTTCTGTACTAGTGAGAAGTGTGCCCTGGTATTTGCCAATCAAGAACGTACCATCAATGGAGAAGATGGGACGACAGTGCCTAAAGGCCTCGACACACTGAGGGAAGCACCAGAAAGTACGGAAGAATATCTGCCTCCCATCCTTCCATGCATTTGGTTTTGGGATGTACTCATAATGCATGCCTGGATTCACCGCTTTGATTGCATTGAAGAGTACTAGTAGCTGCTCATACCCATCCTCCCAGTTCCCATATATCATCTTCCACGCTTGCTGCTTAGCCCTCCAAGCTTTACTATAAGTTATCACATAACCTCCATACAACGCATCAACGGTCCTGATAATTGTCCTAACTTTCATGTTGGGTTCTCCCTGTAATATTCCCATCAACCGTTTGGCAATGAGGGTAGATGTCAACTGCTGATGCCTCAGTGTCAGCACATGGTCAGCACAATTGTGTGGTCCGGTAACTTTTGTGATCTTCCACTTTCCGGTGACCTTTTGCTTCCTTGCACAAACCCTCCATGGGCAGTGTTTCTTGTCACACACAACTGTGTAACGGCGCTCCGCATATGAATGCAAGACCTTGTAAGGTCTCTTTCGTATCACTGCAAACGCCTGCAACCACCTCTTCAATGCAGGGAGGTCCTTGAACACCCTACCATTCTCAATTACCATGTTAGGACCAGCCTCAGGAGCTTCTAGGAGCACATCATCACGTCCTTCTGCACACGCCTGATCAGAATAAGCAAGATCGCTGAACTCGTGAACTCTTAGATCACGGCGGCTAGGAAAGATACGCCTTAGCATCTCAACATCACTCTCTGTCAGCTCTCCAACAGGGCGATCACCATCAGAATCAAGAGCCCTTGTCATCTCATATGGCTCCGAATCATGTATAATTTCAACACTATTGGAGCCACGGAATCCATCTTCACAGTACACTTGCGTAGTAACAGGGGGCACATCCACATTCTCAGGAATGTCTCCTGCAACATAAGTAGAGAAATGAGGAAAGAATGAAAGAAATAGATGTAAGGAAGGGGGTAAGCTCCCAATAACCATACGGTTAAGACACTTACTTGGATGATTCTGTGTCAAAGGGATCTTATGAGAAGGATCTGCCACAACAACATGAGTCTGACAAGTATCTCCAACTACCGCATTGGGGGCAGATTGATCATTGGGAATCATAGGTGCAACCTCCACATCCATATCAAGTTCTAGGACGGGAGGGTCGATGTGTGCCTGCTGACCCATTGGTGGGGAAAACCCATGAGGGATGGGATCGACTAACACCCGACGCACAACCACGTCCAAACATTGCAGCTGGCTCTTCATAGCCGATCTCACATAGTTCTCCCACTGATCCGCACAACCAATTGGGATCATTCGTCTGAGGATGTTGGGAGGAGAACCTAGGTGCAGTACACCCTCAACTGTAATGCCATCATCTCCAAGGCAATGCAGCTCCTCCCGAGCCCTTGCAACTATCTCACTAAATGAAGGCATATCATTGAATAGCATAGGCACGCTTTGCATGTCAACAAACTCAACATATCCATAGCGATCGTATTCAACGGTGCCTCTATGATATATGGTCACTAGATTGTCCATCTAGTTCAAACACATAACGAAACACATGTCATTTAGTCCAAATTAGACGATAGATAGTACCTAACAAGTACTTTCTAACTACAATCCAAGTTCTTGATCACCTTGAAATAAAAATTGGGGGTCACATTCCTCTTGTGCTCTTGTTACCCATCTTTGAAATTGTTAAAACAAATGTTAGTCACAATAGCACGCAGTTTTCATTAAGCACCAATACATACCTGTTACCTAGGGGCTTAGATCCTTCCAGACTTTATTGTTCATTGATACATTGTGCAAAAGTAAGTATAGTCTCTTCATTCAGAAAGGGTGAAGTTAGTTCCTTGGTAATTTTGCACATTCATCAAATTTTCTGAGAAACATTTTGCATGCTAAACCTTGTGACGTACTTCAGAACCCATATATCTTATCTTCAAACTGACACTAGGCATGATGACGCCAAGAAGCATCGGAAGGAGAACAGCACTGAAAATTTGGAAAACCTGGACACCTCTACTTCACTATCCGTTATAGAAGGATCCGTACAGAACAATTGGGATTTTGAGAATTTTACTGCTTCATCATCATATGCTTCTACAGCGACATATGCCTCTCCACCTCCAAACATTACCAATAAAGGCAAGTCCTATGCGTCTTAATGCTACTTCCTTATGTAATGTTTTAAACGTTGGTGCGAGTACAGCTGTACACGTTCTACTTGGGTAAACATGCTATACTGTTAGATTTGAAGAGTTTGATCCATTATCAATCACTGTATTGGCAACAAAAGTAGATCATTTTTCTACCTTACAATAATAAGAAAGCCTTTTAGCTCCAAGCAACTTTTTGCTACCGACAAAAGAAATTAAGAATTGATGTTATTTTAATTCCAGATGGAAGCTCTGGTCAAGAAAAGAACCATGCCACATCACAGATACCTGCTTTGGCGTTGGAGTATTTGGCACCATACTCACAGCTGGAACTGAACCAATCAATTGTGTGCACCCTTCTCTATGGACTCTGTTTCTTGTCTGTTTATGTTTCCATTTTCTGAGAACTTGTAAGGCAACGTGTTTCTTGTCTCATGTTTATATATCTTTCCTTGTGTAGGCTTCTGGAGCACATCAGTACCCAGATCCTTACTATGCAGGCATGGTTACTACCTATGGAAGTCAAGCTGTGGTACTATTTTATGCTGATTTAAGCATTAGAAATCATGGGGCCCATTTTATGCAAATTTTAATTTTAATAGCGCTAGTCTAAATAACAGCACTAGGTACTATGCTTTACTCAGGCAAAATATGAAATCTGAGATAAAGAATTAAAGACAAGTGGAGAGTGGAGATGTATTGAACAGTCGTCAGTTCTTAAATATGAGCATCCCTATTAAAATTACAGAACATAATCCAGAAAATGGAAGCAGAATTGAATTGAATATACTTGGGTTCATTTGGTAAAAAATTGCTAACCTATGGTAAGCAGAAACGTTTGGTTGTGTGCATGTGGGTGTGCGTGTGTAGGGTTGGTGTGTATGTGCACATGAAACGACACTACAGCTTGTCCCATTAGAGGTATCAAAAGAAGAAGAAATGTTCGGTTGTCATAGCTATGGAAGATGGTAGTGCTCAGATGTCTTTGGATCAAGTACAACACTCTGAATAGACGATTTCATCTTCAGTTATACAATTTATGTAATTATGTATATATCAACACCTCTATGTTCAAAGCTCGATCGAACTGCCTGAATTAACTTGAAAAAACAAAGAGCACTGCTACACGTACAACCATTTGAGTACAACTCAAGATTCCGACTGTTAAAATCACGTGGATGGGAACAGTTTAGATGCATGGTTGTACTTTAGCTGTAGTCAAATTTCCCTTCCTCTTGTGTTATAGTTATAAGTGAAGTATATAACTTGACAGCTTGCTAAGAACTTGCATTTGATATTGCAGCCATATCTTCATGAGTCTCGTCATCTTCACGCGATGAGGAGGGCAAAAGGAACTGGGGGACGCTTCCTAAACACAAAGAAAAGTGACAATGGCACTCCCAATAGTAAAGCTGAACCTAAGAAAGGTAGTACAGGGCGTACCCAGTGCAGAGAGCTCCCGCTCTGTGCGGGGTCTGGGGAAGGGTGTCAGTGGCAAGCCTTACTCTCGCCTATGCAATGCGAGGAGACCGCGACTCGAACCCGGGACCTTCCGGTCACAGGCGGTAAGACTCTACCGCTTGCACCAGGCCCGCCCTTCTCAAGTAACCGTATAGTGAAGCTACTAATTTGAGTGTAGTGGATTTGTGCACACGTTAGTTTTGTAGTGTGTCCATTTTGTGGTTCATCTGTACATGATCAACAGTTTGAGATGAACAGATTTCTGTAGATAATATTAGCCAATTAATAATCTGGATCATTTCTTTCTTGAACTGTCTTGCATTTCTTAGAGACATTTTATTTGTATATATGTTCTGCAGCTGAAACAGCCCCAAGACCTTCATACCCATCTTCAAAGCCAAAAAAAGACTGGGATAAACTGGAAGCTGAGGTAAAAAAGGAGGTATGATCAAGATTCCCACTTATATATGTACCACTCTTATTGCTGCCACTTAGGTTTCTCGAATATGTATGGGGTTGCATGATTTGTGTCTGCATCAGGAGAACGAAGAAAAACTTGATGGCGATGCTGCATTGAACAAATTCTTCCGTGACATCTACAAGGATGCTGATGAAGATATGCGGAGGGCCATGATGAAGTCATTCGTACGTGATCTTTGGCCCAGCTAATACTGGTTTTGGAACCAACTATATTTTATGTATACTCACGTATCCTGCAGGTGGAATCTAATGGCACTGTTCTCTCAACCAATTGGAAAGATGTTGGATCAAAGAAGGTGGCCGCTGTGGACATGTCGTCGCCGCCGCCGCAGGCACAGACTTTCGGCGGCGCCGCGGCGGCTGGGGTCAGCGCCGTGCTCAGCCTGTCGTCCCGAGAGGCAGCGCCGCCGCCGGTCATGGTGGCCGCGGTGGCCGGCCCTGGCTGCACCGACGAGGGCAAGTACCTGGGCGTGGCGGCCACGTCGCAGGGGCAGATGGTGATGAGCTCCAAGTACCTCAAGGCCGCGCAGGAGCTGCTCGACGAGGTGGTGAGCGTCAGCAAGGGCGTCGAGGACGCCAACAAGACGACCAAGAGCCTGGCGGCGGTGAAGGAGGAGGAGGACTCGGAGGGCGTGTCCAGTGGCGGCACCGATGACGGTTCCGGCGCAAAGAGCGGTGGCGGCGCGGCGGAGATGTCCACCGCGGAGCGGCATGAGCTGCAGATGAAGAAGAGCAAGCTTATCAACATGCTTGACGAGGTCAGTAGTATATATAAATAGCACAGTTTATGGCTTCAATTCATACTACTAAGATTAATTTCACAAGTTATTTTCCATTTGATGTATTTCTCTCGATCGTGTTCAAAAATAAGATATTTTTAAAAAACCTGTTTTTAATTGCTGTTGATGAGGCCTTGAGGGTCCTTGATTTTTCATGCAAGTTTTTAGTTATGTTGCCTCAAATTTGACAGGGAGAGATATTTTGTCTTGTTTTTGCTGTTTGCTTGCTTCTACAGTCTAAGACAGTGTCACAGTGTTATGTATTAAAAGGCTAGGAACCATTTGCCTTTCGGTTATCTTTGTTATGCTGTTTCTTTTTCTGAAAGATGAGTGACACAAGTTGTTTGGAACAGTGCATGGCTTTAATTTTAATTTGATGGATATATATCATCAGACTTTTCCCCCACTTTAAATCCTTCTCTTAATCAAGCATCCATGCTGTATCAACTTGCTGTAGTAGTATCAATACCAATTATTGTTCCCCTACTTAATTCTGTGATTTCCACCTCGCAGAAAACACTAGTTATTATGTGGTTTAATTATTACCAGCTTATTACATACTTAGAGGATTCTTATTGGTACACCTTATCACCACTTAGGTTCTGTTCTTTTTTTCCTTTTGAAATGTCTTAATTTCATTTTAAGCGTATGGGGTAACAACTAAGAGGTTCGGTTCTAATAGTAAAATGAAAGCAATAATATATATATTTTTTTGTGTGTGTGGAAGAGAATGAAAACAATATAATCCAAGACAAAGTGCCATATAGAAGGTATAGAGTATATATATGAACATATTTAACTAATAACATAACAAGTGGCAATGAAAACCATATCCTCTACTATCATGTACAACGAAATATATGGCAAGTGGAGGTCTTTCAGCAAACAAAATAATCCTTAAGAGATGCCCTGTTCGCTTGGCTGATAAGCCATGGCTGAAAGTACTGTTGGCTGATTTGTTGTGAGAGAAAAATACGGTTCGTTGGCTGAAAAAGTACGGCTTATAGCGCAAATAAATTAAATTCAACTACTTCCATTCTTTTGGTTGTACTTTGTCCATGCCAGTACAAACAAGCTTCAATTCGCTGCTTCATCAGATGTGTCTCTTTTTGTCTGCAATAGCCTGCTTCATGAGTGTACACTGTACTGCCAGCTGAATCTGAATGCGAGTACTACCAAATATCAATTTTTATTATTTTTATTAAAAGAAAAACATAAATTTCACTATCTCGTTAATTTTCCCCATGTCTTGTATATATACATCATTTCTGTGCATGAGTAGACATATCATATCAGGAGGCGTGTAGCAGTTGCGATTGCACCGATCAGCATTGATAGAGTTTGTTGACGAACAGTTGGTTGGATGGGATCATCACTAACGAGCTATACTTATAATCAGCTAGTAGGCCAGTAGCTTGCTAGTAGTAGCAGTAGCACGCCCTGATTAATGAATTAGAGTGGTCAATGGCTGACTGACACTGTTGTGTGTGCATGGTGGCGATCGATGTCGACAACAATCGACAATGGCAGGTGGAGCAGCGGTACCGGCAGTACCACGGGCAGATGCAGGCGGTGTCGTCGTCGTTCGAGGCGACGGCGGGCGCCGGGTCGGCGCGGACGTACACGGCGCTGGCGCTGCGCACCATCTCGCGGCAGTTCCGGTGCCTGCGGGACGCGATCGCGGCGCAGGTGCGCGTGGCGAGCCGGGCGCTGGGCGAGGACGCTGACGCCGCCGGGGGCCGCACCGTCGGGTCCCGCCTCCGCTACATCGACCACCAGCTCCGGCAGCAGCACGCGCTGCAGCAGCTCGGCATGATGCAGGGCGACGCCTGGCGGCCCCAGCGTGGCCTCCCCGAGCGCTCCGTCTCCATCCTCCGCGCCTGGCTCTTCGAGCACTTCCTGCATCCGTGAGTCCCATCTCATCCTCCTCACTGCACAAGCTGCAGTAGCTAGCTAGGTAGCTCATCATGAGCCCTTGTACTCTTCGACCTACTCCATTGCTCTTTGTTTGGCCCTTTGCTTGCTTGCTTTCGTGCCCATGGCGCCATGCATGCAGCCTCACACCTCATCGTGTCCGCCTCTAATTGGTCCGCATGGATCCTGTGTCGTCATGCAGATACCCCAAGGATTCGGACAAGATCATGCTCGCCAAGCAAACCGGGCTCACCAGGAGTCAGGTCAGTAAATAAAACTGATGAATAGCATTTCTTTCTTCTCCTGTTTATCATCAATTTGACTGTTTTACTGGCTGTGTGTAAATTAACTTTCAAAAAAAATTTGTTCTTGATTTCTGTTAGGTGTCGAACTGGTTCATCAACGCAAGGGTGCGGCTGTGGAAGCCCATGGCGGAGGAGATGTACCTGGAGGAGACCAAGGACCAGGACGGTGGCGGCGGCGGCGGCGGCAATGACAAGGGCAAGTCAGGTCGAGTTTTTTTTATGGTAAGCAGAAATGTTTGGTTGTGTGCATGTGGGTGTGCGTGTGTAGGGTTGGTGTGTACGTGCACATGAAACCACACTACAGCTTGTCCCATTAGAGGTATCAAAAGAAGAAGAAATGTTCGGTTGTCATAGCTATGGAAGATGGTAGTGCTCAGATGTCTTTGGATCAAGTACAACACTCTGAATAGACGAATTCATCTTCAGTTATACAATTTATGTAATTATGTATATATCAACACCTCTATGTTCAAAGCTCGATCGAACTGCCTTAATTAACTTGAAAAAACAAAGAGCACTGCTACATGTACAACCATTTGAGTACAACTCAAAATTCCGACTGTTAAAATCACGTGGATGGAAACAGTTTAGATGCATGGTTGTACATTAGCTGTAGTCAAATTTCCCTTCCTCTTGTGTTGTAGTACTCTTTTTTTTTTAAATATTTTTCTAACGTAAAGCGCCTTATGTTATCTGTGCAGGCTCATTTTCAGCTGCCTGGACTATCTCAATCTCGAATGCTATTACCTCCTGAAATATCGGAGGAGCCTGTTTATGTAAATGCCAAGCAGTACCATGGTATTTTAAGACGCCGGCAGTTACGTGCCAAGGCTGAACTTGAGAAAAAGGTGGTCAAAGCCAGAAAGGTTAGTGGTGTGGTATTATGACCATGCCTCCTCAGCACTTCTCTTTGTACTTTTCAAGATTGAGGAATGAGTATCAGTGACTTTCAGCTTGTTCCTTAGCAAACTACGTGTCTTGTTTATTTCTGGACGTCCTTGAGTGGTTGAGTTATAGCTATAAGTGAAGTATATAACTTGACAGCTTGCTAAGAACTTGCATTTGATATTGCAGCCATATCTTCATGAGTCTCGTCATCTTCACGCGATGAGGAGGGCAAGAGGAACTGGGGGACGCTTCCTAAACACAAAGAAAAGTGACAATGGCACTCCCAATAGTAAAGCTGAACCTAAGAAAGGCAGTATAGGGCGTACCCAGTGCAGAGAGCTCCCGCTCTGTGCGGGGTATGGGGAAGGGTGTCAGTGGTAAGCCTTACCCTCGCCTGTGCAACGCGAGGAGACCGCGACTCGAACCCGGGACCTTCCGGTCACAGACGGTAAGACTCTACCGCTTGCACCAGGCCCGCCCTTCTAAGGAAGGTAGTACCGGCTTTCAAAAAGAAAAAGAAAAAGAAAAAGAAAGGTAGTACAGTTGTTCCATAATCTCTTCATAATCTACCTGATATGAGTGCATGCATTTCCACTTCTTATACCCTGCTTCTGCATGCCCTAGGAGATGAAAACTCCGAGCATCTCCATGTCCCTCCTGACTTACTACAGCTACAACAGAACGAGGCTTTAAGCAGCGGTCTGGCCCTGGCATCCTAGAACAGCAGTTCCTGCCCACAGGCATAGGCATTTGAGACCGGATTCATAGCTCCACAGTATGCGCAGCCATCTCTGCAGTAATGCTCGTTCACCTGAATGAGCTTTGTACCGAGGTAGGTATGCAATGCAATCTGGGCGCAGGAGTCCATCAAGTGTCCAATGCCATGGGTAGGTATGCTGTTTCAGGCAATTCATTCTTGGCTTTCACGTTCCACCCTTGTGTAACTGGTGTGTTGTAAGTGAAAAACTAAGCTTGTGCTCTGTATTGGGCCGTTCGGCGAAACTGTGAAACATCTGTATAATTAAGATTGAACTTTGGATTAACTCGGTAGTGCTTTGTCTGGTTTTCTTTTAGCATTTGAACTGTAACACGGCCACAGCTGAACTCATGTTGGATTTGTTCGTTGCTCAGCAACGTCGGTCTTGTACTGAATATTCCTGTGCTTGCATATCTTTTGGTGCCTTGGTGCCGATCTTTGTTCACGGAACGCAGTAATAATTTTATATTTTTATATGCGGGAACCGACACAAAATCAAGGTTCCGGCGAATCAGTTGTGACTCTGATTGAACCGGACGAATTCATATGAAACTCCTACAAAGTTCTCGTGAAATCCCATGTGTTTTGATGAGGGCTATTGCTTGGTCGACTTCTGTATCGCTGTACGTTTTTTTTTAGCAAACTGTACCTGTACGTGCATCCCTTCGCCAGTCACCCATCAGCCAGTCGGGCCGTGGTGTAGTGCTCCCGATCAGTTCTTCCTGTGGCCTGTGGGTGGCGTGGGAGGCCCACAACATCAATACGCTTTCAGCGACCTCGTGATCGATTTTTTTTCTTTTTCTCGTGCTATATGGGCATATACGATCTCTTGGGCTAACAACTAGTTGCTAAAATTTAACCTTAGGATCCAAACAGGTAGATTAATTGATAGGCTAAACTTTAGCCAAGGCCTAGACTAGTAGTTAACTCACTGGCAGCTCACGGAGTCACAGTGGAGAGCGGCGCTGGCTAGCTCTTGGCTGTTTCACTTGAATGATCGAATGACTTTTGTAGTATTATATTTCTTTGATTTTGGATTTAAGTTTTTGGGCTTCGACCATCAACCATGCATGGACAAACAAATTCAGGGATATAATCGTCTTTATATTGAGATAGTACCACTTATTAGCCGGTGGATCCAAACAGGGTAGGACTAATCACTAGTCCTAGTCTATCCAAACAGCCCTTAATAGACAAGTATGTGCGACATACATGCATGTGTTTAATAAAAACTATTGACTACACAAAATATTTCATTTCTTTCCTTTTACCCTCATTAATTAAATCAAAAGGCCATCAATCCATTTCGTAACTCCTCCTTTTGATTTGTTTTTAGTGGTAACTTGAACCTCACCCCACTTGTTCCTCCTCTAAAATAAATAGTCATAACAAGAGTGGGTGTGTTTGGTTGGGCGGCTTAGCCCCTAGCCAGGCTTCCCAGATGCAGCCTCTAGTTGTTTGGTTGCCTGTTTGGCTTCCTAGCCATGCTTCGGTAAGCCAAAAACACTCCTCCAGGGTGGCTTGCCAGGAACACGAGGGAGGCCCGTTTTCGTGGAGCTAGGCTTGTGCTAGTGACGAGCGGGAGTCTGCTCACCCCCTCGCTACGCCATTCGCGAGCTGGCTCTTCCTTCAGCCATCTCCTTCACACCAACTGCCGCGACCCTGCTCCCCTCCTCCCCCACACCACCCACCGACGACCCTGCTCCTCTCCTCCTCCACCCACCCGCCGGCAACCCTGCTCCCCTCCTCCTCCACACCACCCACCAGCAACCCTGCTCCCCTCCTCCTCAACGCCACCCGCCGGCGACCCTGCTCCCCTCCTCCTCCACCCCACCAGCGGGAGAAAGGAGCGGCAGCCAGCGAGATCCGTGTCACGGCGGCGGGTTGGGACTACCGTCACCGGGTGGGATCTGGAGGAGACGAGGCTTCACAAGCGGCCGACCCTAGAGGAGATGAGGCGAGAGTTCCGCCGCCGAGTGGATGAGGGAGAGATGGTGGAGAAGCCTGGGTGCCATCCATGGCGAAGATGGAGGTCGACTTGCTTCAATGGCGAGCGGTGGAGAAGCCTAGGTGCCTTCCATGGCGGACGGTGGAGAAGACTGGGTGCCGTCCATGGCAAAGATGGAGGTCGACTTGTTTCCATGGCAGGCGGTGGAGAAGCCTGGGTGCCTTCCATGGCGGACAGTTGGGGTGCTCGCATGCGGTTTGGCTCGAACTCTCCTATGGTCGTCGGTGTGCTCGCCGAGCATGCCCACCACCTGTTCGACTAAAGTCTTCAAATGGGTAAAGTTACCAGCTGAAGGAAGAGGTGATTCTATGCAAACTAAATTAGGCAACCAAACACACCGATTCCTAGCCAGGCTTAGGCAGTACAAGCAACCAAACATCTGCTCCTTGCATTGGCTAAGGCTGGCTAGAGCTAGCTTGTCTTAGTTTTGCTAGCCAAGCTTGGCGAGGAAGTGAACTAAACGCTCCCAGTATTTCTTATGCTTGCACATGACTTTGCAATGATCAATATGGACTTGCACATATAGTTGGGTGCAAAAATTTGGAGACAACTCAAATTATGAGAGGCTTTGAATCATTTGATCATATGCTAAAAATAGAAATATCGCTTTAGGATCATAGTTAAAAGTGCACTCAATACATCCAGCTTCAAGCATAGCAATCTGCGAACACATGGTTGATATATGTGCCCATGTTGTGAGTGATGAATGATTGTCAAGTAGATAATCAAAGCTTTGGTTAAGTGTGTGTGGGACTACTAACCGAGGCGTGAGTTGCATGTGCATCATGTCTCTTGGCTTGTGGATATGCAGGTGTTGAGCGTGAGATGATCAACGATAATGGAGAAGGCCAAGCAAGGAGTTCGTTCGCGATGGACTAGGAGTGGTGAAGGGTGGAAGTGAAGGCTTGGTTCGAGGGATCAAGGACCAGAGGATGGACCGTGGATGGTTAGCCTTGGACACGTCAACAAGCACTTGGAGATAGTGTTGACTGAAGTCAAGACAGGGATTGGACCAAGTCAAGGCGAGCACACAAACACTTGGTGATTGTCCGGTCGAAGATGAGTAGGACACATGTCGATAGCGTGGAGAAGGCGTAGCGACCGGGCGACTCCATGTGGCTTTGGCAGTTTCGACCTCAAAATCATAGGCGACAGTTTGCCGGTTTGGGCCTCAAAATTGGGGAATGGCAGCAACACGAAGCGTTGAGGTGAAACAAAGTCATGAAGACAACGGGACCATCGGATGCACAATGAAATATTTAGACAGTTTTGCCCCTTGGGGTGTCTATGTGTATCCAGTGCTAAGTACGCAATAGTTTAGTAAACAATCATTGCACTATATATATTAGATACGGCTAGTGGTAGAGGCATCCCTTACAGCCCTAGTTTTCATTTCCTTAGGTTAGCCTTGTGCTTTGAGAGAAAAGGGAGATTAGAAGTAGAGATAGTGAAATCCTCTTGCTCTAATTTCCATCTCTAGAGGAAGGATGAAAGGTAGTGGCTAGGCTTATTTTGTATAGATGAATTCATGGTTCATCAATGGAAGGTTTACTAAAAATCTCGAGTTCATCTATTCTCTCCTCGTTTTTCTCTTTTTTGGTGATTTTTGTAGCCATTTTCAGGTGAATTTCTTTTTGCTGTGTTGGCTGGTTATTTGGCTCGGTTTTGGAGTATTTTGGGACCCTTAGAACTTGATCAAAACATGGCTTGAAGACCAACAACTATCTCTCTTGTTCTAAACCCCAAAGCCCAACACCTATCTCTCTTCTTCTAAACCCCAAAGCCTCTTGTTTCTAGTCCCTTTTGGTGAATTTCTTGGAAATATTTATGCTGAAGATTTTGAGGTGTTCTTTGGTTGTTCTTAGGTGACATGATGTCTTGGGAACATGCTTAGGCTTTGCATCCACGAGCACCCTCAATTTCTTCATTTCAACAAAATGGTGAAAACACCGATTTGAGAGCTAAAATAATTCAAATATTTCCTGGCCAAGCTTTGAGCTTTTGGTCAAAACCTCTTGGGGATACCTTGACTATGTTCTAGGGAAGAAGCATACAAAATTAAGTGTTATTTGCACTTCGTTGATTGAACTCTGCAATTTTCTTTCTTGGTTTGGCCTACTTGTGGAACTTCTTCTCCGGTCGAATCCTTCTCCAATGAACTGTTTCTCTGGCCTTCTTCTCAGTGTACAACGATGTGCGTGATAACGTGTTAGAATTGAAGAGCGAGAGACAAGCAAGTGATGCAAATGATCCGTGTCTTCCGTTGAACTGTGTTGTACATATATATACAGGAGCCCAGATAGACAGTTAAAGTCTGAAAGAGAGAGGGGTGAAAAGACACCCTTTGGGATTATTCCCTAGTTGATCATTAATTATAATTCTCACCAGTCACAGTCGTCCATTACCCCACTTAGAGATGTCAGTTTTTTTAAGAAATAGTCGTTTTGCCCTTGCAAGAGTAGACCCAAGCACACCGGTTTCAGTTTTTTTCCTATACACTAGGATTATGCTTGTGCATTGCAGAAACAAAATAATATAATAATTTAAATTTAAACGTATGTTGTACTATTACCCAAAAACAATTATTGGATCATGATATTCACAACATTCTGTTTGTAGTCGATTGTTGATATTCCATAAGTTTTCACAAAGCATGAGCAATTAGAATATAATTCAAGTTTCATGTGAAATCAAAACAATCTAGCTCATATCATAACAACCGTGCTCATTATGACTATCTATTCTACTATGCCTTGTCTATGCTACTCTTAAGCTGTAGTTGTGCAGGAATTGAAACTTTCATAGAATTTCCATCATAAGACAACAAGATGTTTCCGTTTGTAGTCCATATCCTAGTGAATCGTCACAACAAGAAGATGGTCATATAAAAACATTCACCCTATGAAGCCAAAGGTGATTACTTGCACTTAAGCATCCCATCCAAAGAGTTAGTAAAACTACAAAGTGCCTAAGGTTTCTTGTATAAAAAATCTAGAACTAATGAGATATTTTCTTATTTATTTTGCTCCAAATAACCCTTGCCATGGACGCCTTGCTTCTATTTCACTACTACAGATTGATCGATTTATCACTTTCACTACCGTAGCGATAGAAGCGACATTGTGATACTTGCACCATCGGTTGGAACGATAGCGAGACCTCCTACGACTGAAATCGGCAGTTTAGACTGTGTCGTCGGCAAAAAGTGAACTCGCCGCCGGCACACGTAGCAAGCCGAGAGAAACCGCGTGGAGTAGATCCCGAGCTCTCCCCGGACTTAGGAGGACACCGGACCGGGTGGTCATGACCTAGGGCGTGCCAGTCAATTTGACCCTGTAATTGACAAGGAGAGAAAGATAATCAGTAATTTAAGGTGGAACATGCTGGTATTGCTCCAGACAGTTCCAAATGTGCGGCTAGATAGCCAATTTGATAAGGCTATCGACTAAATAGTCGATATCCAGCATGTTCATTGATATAAGATATTAAAAACGAGCACTTATTGGCAATAATCAAGTATTAATGATAGAAATCTAATGCCAATGATCATAAAACATGCGAGAATATGGTAGAGAGCTAATATGAATGAAAGCATTTGCATTGACTATATACCGTATTGGCTCAAAGATCAGGACAAGAACAAGTACAATAATAAAAGCCAAAACACTTGCAATGCACAGGCCATCAGCAAAAATAGCCGATTCCAAGGTGAACATATGCATAAAACGTGATCGATCACTTATCTAGTATAGATGATCTACAAGCTCATCAAATCTAACCTATCATCATTAACAGAGGGGTCGAGCGGATCGAAGACAGCCATAATAATGATAACAAATTAAACTCTTAAAGCACATAGATCTATCAATATTTAGACAAGATTATGAGCACGTGTTACAAGCATGAAAGCATAAACAACCGACCGATGGGCCGATCTAGGTGGGTTTTGTCGTATAGCATGCAAACGTTCAACCACCGAAGCGTAAGTAAATCTACAAACCGACCAAACCCAATTTACGGCACTATCAATAGGTCGACCGAATCGATGCAGCATTGATAGTAGAACGACAAACTGCAAGCCTAGCGATCTATAAATCTACTTATGTTTTGACGGAATCATGGACGCATGCCATACACATGAAAGCTCATGCTATCGGCTAGCCAATAGAAACATAACGGGTGGATGACGTCATGTCTCCCTTCATGAGTAGATCCATTAACCAACAATACCTGATCTAGTGCGCTACCAATAGGTTGATAACGAAGACAGCAGATCGGAGATTGATGACTAACAAACCTATTCCTTAATGGAAACAGGGCTTCAAACACCCACTATGATCGATCAAGATCAAGATAAAACGGTCGATAAACGGGATCTAACGTCAACAGTTGGATGCTAGTATAAAAACAATTGACAGACGATAGATCGAAAGATGAAGACCGAGGAATCTTTAATCTAGATAGAGCAATTGGTGATATTGTGCTGAAAGTAAACTATTTAACACAATATCGATAACTAATCCATATCAAAATTTGTATGAGATCGAGCCGGACCGATGCAACCGTACAAATTTTGATAAGAATGAAAGGGTAACTTGTATCAGTAATTGTAAGAGATACGAGCCGGACCGACGCAACCTTACAATAACTGATGATAACTAACTTATACAAAGCATGTAAGAGGTTAGACCTAACCGATGCAACCTTACAAACAAAGTATAAATCGTGACGGATACTCATAGACAAGCCGGAGGTCGAACCTAACCAAGGCAGCCCTGCTTGCTCGAAGAACTCACCGAGAACTACTTTACTCCTACTCCTAAGGGTGGCACAGGGCCAAAAGAAAGGTAAATGCACTTGTTTTGATTGATGTGTGGATGTCTATTACAATAGCCGGGGTTCAATATTTATACCCGAGGCTCGACTATGAGTCCTGGTCGAACAAGACCAGTTACAAAATTTGGTAAAAGAGAACAAAACTTTCTAGATTACGATAACTTGGACCCCAATCTTCCCCTTCTATGGAGTCCGACGCGTCTTCCTGCTTCATGTCTTGCCAATAGGGTCCATTCCCTTGAGATGATGTCATCACTTTATCCAATCGTTCTACCCAGCCAATTCTGCATCTACCACGGCTTTCTTTGGTAAGTTCTGAATTATAGGGTTCTATGCGACGAACCAAAATTTGGTGTCAACAGACTTCTACCACCGACGGGTTAACGATAGATGCAGTAGTGGTATTGGGGTTGCATTTCCTCCGTTGCATGAAAAGCTGGGCCAACTGGGATACGCATTTTGCCCGCCAGCCCTAAAGTAGCGTTTGGTCAACCGGCGGTAAATTCAGCGTGAGTGTTGAATTGCCTCAACTTCCAAGGCCGTCAAATCACCATTACTTTCGCCGCCTGAAGACTAAGAGCCATGTACCCACTGCTCTACATATACTTCAGGCCTAGTGCCCTCTGAAACGACCCTTCTTCTTCATCCATCATCCCCTTCTCTTCCAAACTACAAAGAAAATGTCGGACAGTCCCATCAAGTTTCCAAGCAGCCCATCGTCCAGCGAGGATGAATTGCCTCCCCACCACTCCTCCAAGGAGAACGTCTCCTCCGATGATGGGATGTTTGATTATAGACCTCCGTGGAGCTTTGAGAAGGAGGACCCAGAGGTGGAGGACGAGGACGACGCCGACGATGACTCCGACAACTCTGACTCCAACTTCAACTTCGCCTCGCCTCCTCCCAAGCGAGCGAGGCGAGCAGCGAGAGGATCATATATTTAGATTAAGTAGTTTATAGTTAGTATAAGTAGTTTTAATAGTTTAGGTTAGTTATTATGCTTCCGAACGAGTACAATCATATACTCATCCAAATTGTATCTATATGTTAGATATATATAATCAATCAATGAAAAAAATTCTATTCGCACAGATTTGATCTCTTCAATGCCACTTTTTTTATATGAAATGCAAAGCAAGTTCTTTCCAATACTACTTCCAAATATCAGTGCACGGATTTGATCTCTTGACGAATGTTTTTTAATTTTTCTATATATTTGTGAATGAAAAGGGAAAAAACTATCATGTACGGTTGTAGTTGTTTCTAGGAGAATCTAAAGTAGTTTAACCACTGACAATCGCCGTATTATAGCATTGGATTAGTGTGGCAATGGTAGGCTTAATATGGACATTGTTTAACTTATCCCGTGCCATCCGTTCTCGCTACCGATCAATCTAGACCATCCATTTGGCAACAAACCTAGAAGCGCCCAGCCCATTCCCAACACCCCTCGGGTCGTGTCGACGCCTTGGCGGCGGTTCGACCAACTAAAAAACCCAAATGTGAATCCATTAGTTCTCCCCCCTGTTGTTCCTTCATCTTCATTCACCCCACCCGTTGCTTCATCTTCATTTTGACCCATCACATGTACTTGCCCTGCCTCGACCACCTTGTATTGTCATCATGGACAATGCCCCATGAAGGTTAGATCACTACTGCACTCGAACCTTTCACAGCCACATCGTAACCCTCATCACAGCCTCATTTTGGCATCTGCGGTAAGCTATCGATAGTGATGGTCATAGCCTTCCCCGTCAGCATCTAGGACCGACTGCGATGTACACTAACACCGCCGTATTGGCTTATGATCCATCCATGATTAGGTCCTTACTTTCATCGCATTGGAGCCTGACCCGGCTGTGGATGTACACTAACACCGCCGCATTGGCAAATGATCCGCTGTTGACGGTAGTTAACGTTCATCATAAACTGTCAATATAACTTATATAAATGCATAAAAGGATCACCAACACAGGTCTCAGGGTTAAATTAATAAATTCCATAAGTTTTAGTGAATCTGTGTTTGTAGGAGGATTTACTCAGAAAATCATCAAGGAGGGCCTATTCGTCAAAGCAAACCACGTTTATCTGCAGCGAAACCGACGTGGGAAGACTCTAGAAGACTCCAAAAGGCAAACCACCGAAGCAGAGGACAGGTAGCTGCCATGTGGGGCCAGCCCCTGGGCCCACCTATCAACCCCTCCTTCAAATGTCAGTTCTCTACCGCCTCCTAGATTGCATCTACGCCGATCTTTCAAGTCGGTTTGATCTGAGGGTCCAGAATTGATGCTCCGACCTATATATAGCAGCCCCTACTGAAAGGTCCTAATGGCTAGAGGGGGTGAATAGCCTATTAAAAATTTCTACAACAACACTAAAACAAATGATTAGTCAATAAGATGGCAAAGCGAATTTTGCGCTAGCACTATACTTGGGGTTGCAAGCCACCTACCCAATTCTATTTTCTATGATCTCTAGTATACCTCAACAAAGCTATGTCACTAATATATATACCTAGGTGATCAACCTAGTGAGAGTAATTCAATCAAATGATACACTATCTAGTCTTAACTACCACTAGCTCTATTCAAGTGAACGTATAATGAAATACAAGAGGGTGGTAGAGAGGTATACCGCCGTGGCAAGTGATCAATGAGTGAATACCAATGAATACCAAGGAGACAATCAAGACACAATGATTTTTCTTCCGAGGTTCACTTGCTTGCCGGCAAGCTAGTTCCCGTTGTGGTGATTCACTCACTTGGAGGTTCATGCGCTAATTGGCATAACACGCCAAACCCTCAATAGGGTGCTGCACAACCAACATAAGATGAGGATCACACAAGCCCCGAGCAATTTACTAGAGTACCTTTGGGCTCTCCGTCGGGAAAAGGTCAAGAACCCCTCACCATCACCACGATCAGAGCTAGAGACAATCACCAACCTCTGCTCGACGATCCTCGCTGCTCCAAGCCATCTAGGTGGCGGCAACCACCTAGAGTAACAAGCGAATCCCACAACGAGACACAGACACCAAGTGCCTCTAGATGCAAATACTCAAGCAATGCACTTGGATTCTCTCCCAATCTCACAAAGATGGTGAATCAATGATGGAGATGAGTGGGAGGGCTTTGCCTAAGCTCACAATGTTGCTATGTCAATGCAAATGGCCAAGAGAGTGAGCTAGAGCCGGCCAAATGATATTTATAGACACCCCCAAACAATAGAGCCGTTGGCTCAATTATTGGGCTGACTGCGGGACGACCGGACGTGCAGGTCGTGTGCACCGGACACGTCCGGTGGCTGCGTCGGGTCGCAGTCCGACCGCCACGTGTCCCTCATTTATGCCCAACGGCTATCTCTGCGCACAGTAATACTACTTGATCGGACGCGCTGTTAGAAATGACTGGACATGGGAGACGCAACGTCTGGTCGAGTCTAGAGAGCTCCCAGAGCTGCTTTGGGTCGACCAGACGAGTCCGGTCACACTGGACCGGACGCAGGAGACGCAGCGTCTGGTCGAGTCCAGAGAGCTCTCAGAGCCGCTCTGGGCCGACCGGATGCGTCCGGTCACACTGGATCGGACGCGTCTGGTCACACCGGACCGGACACTCCTAGAGTTCGATCAAATATAGCGCTGAAAACACTACTTGCTGGTTCACACCGGATGTGTCCGGTCGCTCTCTGCAATCCTGTATGTGGCTATATCACTTTGACCTGACGCTAAATAGTAACACGTCAGCGTCCGGTCACTCCACTGAGCTAGAGTCTGGTCACTTTCACTTAGTCGCTCACCTCGGGTCCAAATATCGGACACGTCCGGTAGCCACACCGGATGCGTACGGTCACTCCTGTCTGACTACCCGAAGTCTGGATAAAATACCGAACACATCCGGTAGCCATACCGGACTCATCCGGTCACTCTGTGACTAGCGTGACTAACTCCTTTTCAACTCTATCTTTTTTACCCTTGCTCAAATGTGCCAACCACCAAGTGTATCACCTTGTGCACATGTCTTAGCATATTTTGACAAATGTTTTCAAGGGTGTTAGCACTCCACTAGATCCTAAATGCATATGCAATGAGTTAGAGCATCTAGTGGTACTTTGATAACCGCATTTCGATACGAGTTTCACCCCTCTTAATAGTACGGCTATCGATCCTAAATGTGATCACACTCGCTAAGTGTCTCGATCACTTAAACCAAAAAGCTCCTATCAATTTCACCTTTGCCTTGAGCTTTTTGTTTTTCTTTCTTCTTTTCCAAGTCCAAGCATTTGATCATCACCATGCCATCACCATCATCATGTCATGATCTTCATTTGCTTCACCACTTGGAGTAGTGCTACCTATCTCACAATCACTTTGATAAACTAGGTTAGCACTTAGGGTTTCATCAATTCACCAAAACCAAACTAGAGCTTTCAATCTCCCCCTTTTTGGTAATTGATGACAACCCTTACGCAAAGATATGAATTGGAATTTAATTGAATCCACGTTGCTTGCCCAAGCATATTTACCATGTGTAAAAGGATATGGACAAGTTTCATGAATCCCAAATGGTAGCAATTGCTCCCCCTACATATGTGCTAAGAGTTTGGATTGTAGCTTGCACATATGCTTAGATAGGAAATATAGGAGACAATGTCTACCAAATGATGCTAAGGTATAAAAGATGGACCTTTGAAGCGTGATACCAATCGGAGTGCACCAATATACCATCCTTAGCATCATTAGTAACTAGACATACACAGAAACTAGAATACCTTGTGAGATCAATATTAGAAGTAAGGGTCTAGTTTTCATAATTTGAGCATGAGTCTAGTTACTTAACCTATGCATGCTAGTTTTTCATTTCATCATTCAAACCTACAACTAGCATACACCACACAAGCATGGATATTGAAATTTAAAACTTGTGCCATGCAAGCAAACATATGAAATGCACATTCAAATGCATCAATCAAGTTTATGAGCTTGCTCCCCCTACTTGTGTGCTCAAAATTTTAATTGATCCCTTACTTTGTCATATTTCTCCCCCTATGTCAAATTCTCCCCCTATCACTTACATCTTTGTTTCTCTCCCCCTTGTTGTCTTTTCACTATCTTTGTACACTATTTCTCCCCCTTTGTCATCAATGGCCACAAAGGATTAAATGATAGATAAGTTAGGATTATCAATGTCAATCAATGGGGTGAGGATCATTTACCCAAATTTGGTTCAATCTAGAATACTTGCCAAAGATATTTAACTCAGTTTGATCCAAGGACAAGCTTCTTCACACCTCCAAAAAAGGTTATCTTGTACCATGTTGAGTTAAACACTTAGAGCTCATTTTCTAGATCAAACACTAGGTTTACAAGCCAACAAACGTGTCATATGCTACCACTAGATCCAAAGTCAAGCATAGAGGCAATAGTGGTACCATACAATCATCTAATTCATTTGATTTTCATGAATGAGCCTATTAAATGTGAAAGATGACTAGATGCACTAAACATGTCCTTAGCAAGGATGTATGCCATGCCAATCAACTTTTACCTTGGATTGCTCGAAGGAGAGGCATGTCATATGAGTGGGGGGTGCATAAACACATATTTGAGAAATCCAATATGTTCAACTCATTCCTTAGCTTGCAAAACCTTTTCTCATCTAATGGCTTGGTGAATATATCGGCAAGTTGATCTTCGGTACCTACACTCTCAATGTGAATGTCCCCTTTTTGTTGGTGATCTTGTTTACACCAAAATTTGGAAGAAGAGTCACAAGGACTCGAAAGCTCCCAAGATCATGTCATCAAGGAATCAATTGCGTGCAAATCGGAACCAGCTGATTTGGATGCAAAAACTGGAATCGGCTTTCTTCAGATATGCGCCAGCGGATAACGATAAAGGCTACGTTCAGCACCAGGATGAAACATGTTGGACTCTACAAAAAGGGAAAGATTAGAGTCCAAATTATCTTAAATTAGGAATGTTTTCTTTAAGGGTCAAAAATTGTGATGAGTCGTGCTTAGACAGGAGTCATACGCAGGTCCCGGGTATAAATATCAAACCCCGGTTATTGTAAAAGGACAACCAATCAATCAAATACAAGTCAATTACTTTTTTCAGCTTCGGCCACCCTTTAGGAGTAGGAGTAGAGTAGATCTCAGTGAGTTCTTCAGCAAGTACGGTTGCATCGATCCTCCACTGCTTGTTGTAAGTACCGTCATGGCTTATACCTCTGTTCGTATGGCTGCATCGATCCGGTTGACCTCCACTGCGACTCTGGTATAAGTTAGTTATCGATTCTTGTCTAGTTCAAGTATGGCTGCATTGATCCGGTCGACCCCCACTGCATGAACTAGATCAAGGTCAAGTTATCCGCTCTACCTTAGAATGGCAGTCTTTGGTAGATTCATTAAGTTACCGATATTGCTTGTTGCTTTCATTGTTTATCTAATTACAGCAATATCACTCTGCCCGATTGAGATTGATTTGGATCGGCCTTATATCTTATTTAACCCATCGTTTGCTAATCTAGAGCTGACCTAATCCACACCCTAAACGATGAGTTATGTTTTTATCGGCTGTTTTATATCAATCTTAATCGTGCATAGCGTGCTGTTAAGGCATGTTGCGTCTTGAGTAGATCTATTGGCTAGCGAAAACCGTTCCATGGCCCATTATCATGGCCTGTGTGATTCTGCCTCACACCCCACTGTTAGCGCCGTGGAGTGGGGATCGTTATTTAGTAGATCTATTCTTGGTAAGGCGTGACCCTAACTGTGCGCTATCCTGAATCGGCTATTTTAGCCAATATCGAATGCTTTCACAAATAGTTCGCATCATGAGACCGTTGAAGTAAAGATAGGTTGAAAGATGTGTTAGCCCCATGATCTTATTATTGTATTATGGCCTGCATGATTCTGCCTTATGCCGCACTGATATTAGTAATGAGTTAGGGTCATCGAGTCTATTGTTGTTTCTATGGCCTGCATGATTCTGCCTCATGCCCCACTGGTTATGGCGATAGATGAGATCTAACATGTTCATTAGGTTTATCTTCATTAAACGGTTAAATAGTGTTGAATTGTTTCTTTATATAAAAAGGGGTTCGGTTACTTGTGATCATTGGCTCAGCATAAACCGATCATTGTTGATATCTTATTGCCATTGATTAATGTTTGTTTAAATAATGATATCTATCTTGTATGATAACCGATTCTTCTTATACAACCCAATGAGTTTTAACCGTTTTATTCTCATGAATATGCCAGAATTGACTATTTAGTCGATCTCCTTTCATATCGGCTCTCATAGCCGCACATTCGGAACTGTCTGGCAACACCGGCAAGTTCCACCCTTAATTACTGATAAACTTTCTCTCCTTGTCAATTGCAGGGTCAAATTGACTGGCACATCTCAGGAGGATTGCGCAGGATCGACCATCCCTGCGCTGAAGCTAGGCGGATCTGCTCCATCGAGCAGACCCTTCTGGCTTGCTGCGTGTGTCCTCGGCATAGGACGAAAATTCTGTGTCGACACACGTTTTTGGCACGCTCGGTGGGACACCACAATCGTCATGGCGGCTCACAACAATGACGACATCCTTATGGTACATTATGAAGATCTACCAGATAGAGATAAAGATGTCATCGGCAAAGCTATAGAACAATTTCAGAATAAGTGTTTGTTGTCCTACACCAAAACACGTGACAACACAATTGTTCAGAAATTTCCACTACCAAGAGTTCTACTACACGGACAGACAGATACAGTCGAAGTGGAAGACAGGTGTTTCTTTATGGAAGTCATAGACAAATCTGTTCGTGATGCCATATCAAGCCATAATGAAGCCTTCGTGGACGCATTTCATAATGCCATGAAAGAAGCGATTCATGGGATTCCAGTTGGTCAGGTTGGATTGACTTGTTACAACATTCTAGATCCGTCGACCTAAGGGACTAATCAAGTCGGTACCAGCCATCAAGAAGCAGCACCAGCTGGTAATGGTGACGTCCAGACGATTCAGGGTTCATCTGAATGAACTCAAGGAACTACTGCAAATTAGACACAATATAATCCTGGACCGTCAGTACAGCATGTGCAACAGCCGGCGGGGCAAAGTCAGAACCATGTGATCAATTTTGGCACATCAGGCCACATACCGTCGTTGGCTCAAAAAATAGCACCATCAATTCAAAGGATCCGTAGAGATATAGATCCTTATATCTATAATCAGAGACTTCAAGCAGCAAGCCAGCAGAGGACTAAACAGATCGAGATTCCACAAGGGTATCACTATGGCACAGATTATAACACCCTTCACATGATGCCAAATCCAGGATATCAGGGCACACAGGATTTCAATCCACAGATGGGTCAGCAAGTATAGAGAAATCCAAATCCGCAAGCTAACAAGTTGCTGCTGAAGGTGACCGAGATGATGAAAAATTAGTTCAGTCTAAAGCTAAAAGGACTGACCTTTTCATACAAACGCCCATATCCAAAATGGTATGATTTGGTCGCTCTTCCCACAAATTACAGGCTCCCAGAATTCGCTAAGTTCACTGGCCAAGACAGTACAAGCATGATAGAACATGTCAGTCGGTATCTTACATAATTGGATGAAGCATCAATTGAGGATGCCCATCGAGTTCGTTTCTTCTCTCTGTCCTTATCAGGGCCAGCCTTCACTTGGTTTTCGTCATTGCCAGTCAATTCCATTGCCAATTGGGCTGACCTGGAGAAGAAGTTTCATACATATTTTTACACTGGGACTGGAGAAAAGAAGATTACTGATCTAACAACTATAAGATAGAAGGCTAATGAATCAGGCACTGAATTTCTTCAGAGGTTCCGAGAAACCAGGAACTTGTGCTTCTCCTTAAACTTGGCCGATGATCAATTAGCTGCTTTAGCTGTTCAAGGAATGCTACCAATGTGGAAAGAAAAGCTGTTGGGACAAGAATTTGACAACTTGGGTCAGTTGGCTCAACGAGTAGCAGCGCTCAATAGCCAATTCTAGAGTATGTGCAGAGATACCCGATTCCAGAAGAGTACCACAGTAGCCGAAGCTTATGATCCATACTCAGTCGATGACGGCTATGAGGATGAGGAAGAAGAGGTTGCTACAGCTGAGTGGAATTGGGGTAAGAAGATAGTAATGGTGCCAAATCCTTGGGGGAGAGGAGTCGAGGAGAGCTATGACTTCGATGTCACCAAATCAGACAAGCTCTTTGATTTCTTACTTGAGAAAGGGCAGATCAAGTTGCCCGATGGTCATGTCATGTTGCCCCCTGATTAGTTGAAGAATAAGAAGTCCTACAAGTTCCATAATGCTACTTCTCATTCCACTAATGAATGCAGAATCTTCAGGCAGCATATACAGAGAGCTATTCAGCAGGGGAGGCTCAAATTTGATACGCCTCAAAAAATGAAAGTTGATGATAATCCTTTCCTAGGAGATCAAAACATGGTTGATGCGGGGCTATTCAAAGGAAAAACTAAGGTCCTAACATCAACCAAATCAAAAGAAGCTGGAACAGTCGATCCCAAGATGCAAATATCGGCTGACGAGTATAGAGAGATTAGAAGATGTCGTGCCAAGCAAAAGAGCCGATACGAGCAGGGAAAGACGTCAAAAGCAGAGACGACAAAGCCGCGGGTCACATCTCAGATTCTGTTGAATAAATGGCAGCGGCAGAAGGAAAAGGATTATAAGCGTTGGTTAAAAGATCAAGCATACCAGCATCAACTGGAAGAAGAGAGGTATGAAAGGAAACAAGCCAAATTACATTGGAACTGTCCTTTCTTCAGACATTGCTGGAATGAAGGTTTGAAGTTGCCTACCAGACATGACTGTACAGAATGCAGCAATCAATATTGGGAGTATAGGCAGTCTCAAACCAACCGTCGGTCTATCCATGCTCAAGATGCGTATCATCATAATAACATGGATCGACGCTTAAAAAATAAAAGTGTTCATGATCGGCTTGGAAAAAGAGTCGTTGATCAGGACTGGGCTGATCATGAAGAGGAAGGCACTGAAAGAAAGTATGTTTGGCAGGAAGGCCAGTGGTGCCCAGGAGGTTTAACAAGAAGCCAGAGGAGAAGGGTGCAACGCCTAAGGAATAAAGAGATGGAACAGGCTCAGGCATACAGTAAAACTCAAGTGTGGCGTACCAAGCAAATAGTCGATAGGAAGCAACCATCGGCTAATATCCAAATGGCTTTCCAGTTGCCATCAGAATTCAGAGTCATTGGTGAAAGCCAATAGCCAATCCAAGCAGTCAGCTTTGAAAATTTGTATTAATGGATAATCCAATAGATGGTACAGATGGCAAACTAGGACATGGCTTCACGTCGGCCGATGAATTGGAAGAAGTGGATATTGGTCCTGGAGATAGACCTAGGCCGATGTACATAAGTGCTAAGCTAGATCCGGAGTATAAGCAGGAATTGATTGATTTATTAAAGGAATTTAAAGACTGCTTTGCTTGGGAATACTATGAGATGCCTGGTTTAGACCGGTCAATTGTTGAACATCGGTTGCTAATCAAACCTAGATATTGACCGTTCAAACAAGCTCTGAGGAGATTCAACTCGAATGTGCTTGATGATATCAAAAAGGAGACTGAAAGGTTACTGAAAGCAAAATTTATCCGATCATGCCGATATGCAGAGTGTATATCGAATGTTGTCCCTGTATATAAGAAGAATGGAAAATTGAGAGTTTGCATTGATTTCAGGGATCTGAACAAATCCACACCTATGGATGGTTATCCAATGCCAATAGCTGATATGTTAGTAGATGCAGTAGCCGGGCACAAGGTTATTAGCTTCATGGATGGTAATACAGGATACAATCAAATTTTCATGGCTGAGGAAGACATAGCAGAGACCGCTTTTAGGTGCCCCGACGCAATCGGTCTATTCGAATGGGTTGTGATGACCTTTGGTCTGAAGAATGCCGGTGCAACTTATCAAAGGGTGATGAATTACATTTTCCATAAGTTGATCGGCAGGATTGTTGAGATCTACATCAATGATGTAATTATAAAATCCAAAGGGTACAAAGAACACCTGGCTGACTTGCGGGAGACTCTAGAATACACGAGGAAGCATGGTTTAAAGATGAATCCTAATAAGTGTGCTTTTGGAGTATCAGCCGGACAATTTTTAGGATTCATGGTCCACGAGAGTGGAATCGAAGTTGGTCAGAAAAGCATGAAGGCAATTGATGAAGCAGTTCCCCCGACTACCAAAACAGAGTTGCAGTCTCTGCTTGGTAAGATTAATTTCATCAGAAGATTCATTTCAAATTTGTCGGGAAGGATCCTGCCGTTTTCTCCTTTGTTGAAGTTGAAAAATGATCAAGAATTCAAGTGGGGTGACACACAACAAAGGGCGTTTGAAGAGATAAAAGAATATATGAAGTGTCCACCTGTGCTGGTCCCTCCTCAGCAAGGTAAGCCATTTAAACTATACATATCGGCTGATGACAAGACAATTGGATCGACCCTGATGCAAGAATTTGAAGGAAAAGAGAGAGTTGTTTTCTATTTGACTAGAAGACTACTGGATCCAGAAACGAGATATTCTCCCACCGAAAAATTGTGCTTGTGTTTATATTTCTCTTGCACTAAATTGCGACACTACTTGTTATCAGCCGAGTGTACAGTTGTTTCCAAGGCTGATGTGGTTAAGCACATGCTATCGATGCCGATACTAAATGGAAGAGTGGGAAAGTGGATTCTTGCGTTATCGGAATTCGACTTGAAGTACGAATCGGCTAAAGCAGTCAAAGGACAAGTAATGGCCAATTTTATCACCCAGCATCATAGGCCAAGCATTAGTTATGTAGAGCCGATGCCTTGGACGCTGTTCTTTGATGGGTCATCATGCAAGCAGGGTGGTGGCATCGGTATTGTTATTATTTTGCCTCGAGGGGCAAGTTTTGAATTTGCTTTTCCAATTGGGCCAATGGTTACTAACAATCAAGCGGACTACGAAGCTATTCTCAAGGGACTTCAACTTCTTCATGAAGTAAAGGCCGAAGCAATTGAAGTATTTGGAGATTCACAGTTAATTATTAATCAATTGATCGGCCTATATGAGTGCAAAGAAGAGACCTTGAAAGGATACTATGATGAGTGCCAAAAATTACTCAAGGGATTTCTTCATATCTCTTTCCAACATATTCCGAGAGCACAAAACCAAGAAGCTAACCGTCTAGCTCAAAGTGCATCAGGATATCGAGTGTTTCAAGAAGTCTTGAGTAGTGAAACCTCAAGTGATGATTGGAGAGTCGAAGTAGCCGACTACCTTAGAGATCCGTCTTAGAAAGTTACCAGAAAGCTAAGGTATAAATCGACTAAATATGTTTTGTTAGATGACCAGTTATATTATAAAATAGTCGATGGGGTGTTGCTCAAATGCTTAAACCAAGAAGAAGCTAAAGTGCTGATGGGTGAAGTGCATGAAGGGATATGTGGAGCTCATCAATTGGCTTATAAGATGAAATGGACTATCCGCAGAGCTGGATATTTTTGGCCAATGATGTTGGAGGACTGTTTTGAATATTACAAGGGGTGCCAGGACTGCCAACATTTTGGTAATGTCTAGAGATCGCCTGCATCAGCCATGAATCTAATAATCAAGCCATGGTCATTTTGAGGTTGGGGAATTGATTTAATTGGCCAGATTTTTCCGCCTTCAAGCAAAGGGCATAAGTTCATATTGGTAGCAATAGATTACTTCACTAAATGGGTTGAGGCAATTCCTTTGAAGACGGTAACCTCAAAGAACATGATTGATTTTGTCAGGGAACACATTGTGTATCATTTTGGGATTCCTCAAACCATAACTACAGATCAAGGAACAATGTTCACATCAGAAGAGTTCGGGGATTTTGCTGCCAGTATGGGAATCAAGCTACTAAATTCCTCTCCTTACTATGCTCAAGCTAATGGCCAGGCAGAGGCGTCCAACTAGATTATGATTAAGCTGATCAAGAAAAAGATCAAGGAACAGCCAAGGAAGTGGCATTCAATGCTAAATGAGGTGCTATGGGCATATAGGATGGCCTGCCATGGATCAATTAAAATGTCGCCCTATGAACTTATGTATGGCCATAATGCGGTTCTTCCTTGGGAAGTTCAGACTGGATCAAGGCGTGTCACACTGCAGAATGATTTGTCAGCCAAAGTCTACAAGAATCTTATGATGGACAATTTGGAGGACTTGAGTTGCCTTCGGCTGTGCGCTCTTGAAAGTATCGAAGCCAATAAACTGAGGGTTGCGAGATATTATAATAAAAAGGTCAAGTTTAAGCTATTCTCTGAAGGAGACCTGGTCTAGAAAGTGAAATTGTTGATTGGGTCAAAGGACAGTGAATTCGGTAAATGGTCACCTAATTGGGAAGGACCCTATCGGATCAAACATTGTGCGCCTGGTAATGCTTATATTTTGGAAACATTAAAAGGAGAGGAAGAATTTGGCCAAGCAATCAACGGGAAATATTTAAAGAGATATTATCCTAGCATTTGGATCAATACTTAATAAATGATATGTTCGGTCGACAACTTTAATAGCCGATATTGGAAAGGTATCGTCTCCAGTACAAAAAATGAACCCAAAAGAATAAAAGTCGATACGATGTGTATCGCCTATAGAAGCAAAGCAAACACGAACAAAGTGATGAGTATGAAGCACGAAACAAAGGGAAATCACTCCAGGCGAGAGAGTTGTTTGCTAAACGTCACCTATTACAAGCTACGGGCCAGAAAACACTTTGCCTACTATATCATCGGCTAGGGTATTGAAAGCTACAGAGTCGGTGGCGTTCATAAAATCTTCAACCAAGCGCTCATGCTCCCCAGGGTACGCTGCGTCCGGAAAACCATGGGGAAGAAGCTGAAGATTATAGCCCGAACAAGCTTGTGCAGCAGCCAGCGCCATGGTAGCGCCATGATGAACGCCATGAAGGGCGACCTCCCTGACATGATTCAGGATGTCATGCAAGCGGACCACCAGAACGGCGCCCCTAGCATTGACAAATCCCGCCGCATGATCCGCGGCTGATCGAAGACTCTCCAACTGAGCAGTTAGATCTAAAATATTCAAGGAAAAAGTGATCAGAAATCTTGAGGGTAAAACCAAGGAAAAACAGAGAAATAATGGTAGACATCTCACCCATGATTCTGGCTTTAGCCCTAGCCAACCTTTCCCTCACCAGGCCGACCTCGGGGGGCGATCGGTCTTCAATCATGGCCAAAGCCGATTCCGCTAGGGAGAGGCAGTTGGGTAGATGCTGGTCAGTCCGATCGATGGAGGCCAATAGATCGTCATTACTAATCTGTCGCCTCAAGTGACGAGGAGGCTGGCGGTGAATTGGTGTCAAAGATGACCCCGAGGGCTCTTTGATTTGAAGCGATGGAAGCACCCCAAGATGCGTCCTCTTGACGACGAGGGCGTTGGCGTGATGATGTGGATCCATTGAGGGCTTCTTCAGTAGATCTCTTGTTGTTCTCCATGACCTTGAACCTACGGAAAGGTAGGGAATATACTAAAGACGAAGAAGGATTGAGACGAAGAGGGTTATTTTTTTATCCACAGTCGTAGCCCGTATATATAGCCTGGGAAAGTGAGAAGATAGATTTCGATGGAGATGAGAAATTGAAATCAGAAACAGAAACGGATCAACACTCCAGAAATTCAGGGGACGGATAACAAAGAGATAACGGGCTCGAATTTATTACTTCTCCAGATTACAAAATATCGAGGGGTGGATACATTGACCAGAGATCAACCCACCAAAACTTCTTTGGATTGAAGGGAGTCCAGATTTCCACAAGGCCAAAACTCATTGTGAACCAAGTCATATCGGCTCATTAATAAAATTATACCAGAGAAAAAGAAAGTCGCCCGCCTAACATATGCTCAACAGATTTCTCGATAAATTGAGGAACTATGGGAAAGAAGCCTGAGGCTTTCCCGGTGGGCATTTGGAGGAGTAACAGGGGGAAGGTGACCACACATTCTAGCCCTCGCTAACACTAGAACATCTTTGTGAGCATAGAGAGAAGACTCAGGTGATATCACAAGAATTCTTCTAACCGCAATGGCTGGTCTTCTTGCTCAATGAGGCGCTAGAATAAGTGACACAATCACCCTATGCACAAGAATTCTTCTAGCCGCTTGAAATCTTCATAAGATAGACCATGGAGGGTCCAGTGGAGCTAGGAGCACTCGAGGAAGCAGATGGAAGGAAAATATGGCTGAGTTGTTGAGTTGCTCTCGCCAGGGTCGAATAGGCATTTTATAGCCGGCCCGGGAAGATGAATCCAAGTACCCGTGAAGCAGTGACGCTCTTGTAAAAGTTTTGAGGCATAGGCTCAGGAGTTGACGCAAGCAGCGACAAACAATGGACCCCAGATCAAGGTTCTCTACCCGTGACTATGGACCGATCAGGGATACAGACATGATAATTTTGGAATAAAATTACTTTTATCCCAAAATTGGCGGGCATGTGTTTACACCAAAATTTGGAAGAAGAGTCGCAGGGACTCGAAAGCTCCCAAGATCATGTCATCAAGGAATCAATTGCGTACAAATCGGAACCAGCTGATTCGGATGCAAAAACTAGAATCAGCTTTCTTCAGATAAGCACCAGCGGATAACGATAAAGGCTACGTTCGGCGCCAGGACGAAACATGTTGGACTCTACAAAAAGGGAAAGATTAGAGTCCAAGTTATCTTAAATTAGGAACATTTTCTTTAAGGGTCAAAAATTATGATGAGTTGTGCTTAGACAGGAGTCATACGCAGGTCCCGGGTATAAATATCAAACCCCGGTTATTGTAAAAGGACAACCAATCAATCAAATACAAATCAATTACTTTTTTCAGCTCCGGCCACCCTTTAGGAGTAGGAGTAGAGTAGATCTCGGTGAGTTCTTCAGCAAGTATGGCTGCATCGATCTGGTTGACCTCCACTGCTTGTTGTAAGTACCGTCATGGCTTATACCTCTGTTCGTAAGGCTGCATCGATCCGGTCGACCTCCACTGTGACTCTGGTATAAGTTAGTTATCGATTCTTGTCTAGTTCAAGTATGGCTGCATCGATCCGGTCGACCCCCACTGCATGAACTAGATCAAGGTCAAGTTATCGGCTCTACCTTAGAATGACAGTCTTTGGTAGATTCATTAAGTTACCGATATTGCTTGTTGCTTTCATTGTTTATCTAATTACAGCAATATCACTCTGCCCGATTGAGATTGATTTGGATTAGCCTTATATCTTATTTAACCCATCATTTGCTAATCTAGAACTGACCTAATCTACACCCTAAATGATGAGTTATGTTTTTATCGGCTGTTTTATATCAATCTTAATCATGCATAGCGTGTGGTTAAGGCATGTTGCGTCTTGAGTTGATCTATTGGCTAGCGAAAACCGTTCCATGGCCCGTTATCACGGCCTGTGTGATTCTGCCTCACACCCCACTGTTAGCGCCGTGGAGTGGGGATCGTTATTTAGTAGATCTATTCTTGGTAAGGCATGACCTAACTGTGCGCTATGCCTGAATCGGCTGTTTTAGCCGATATCGAATGCTTTCACAAACAGTTCGCATCATGAGACCGTTGAAGTAAAGATAGGTTGAAAGATGTGTTAGCCCCATGATCTTATTATTGTATTACGGATTGCATGATTCTGCCTCATGCCCCACTGATATTAGTAATGAGTTAGGGTCATCGAGTCTATTGTTGTTTCTATGGCCTGCATGATTCTACCTCATGCCCCACTGGTTATGGCGATAGATGAGATCTAACATGTTCATTAGGTTTATCTTCATAAAATGGTTAAATGGTGTTGAATTGTTTCTTTATATAAAAAGGGGTTCGGTTACTTGTGATCATTGGCTCAGCATAAACCGATCATTGTTGATATCTTATCACCATTGATTAATGTTTGTTTAAATAATAATATCTATCTTGTATGATAACCGATTCTTCTTATACAACCCAATGAGTTTTAACCGATTTATTCTCATGAATATGCCGGAATCGACTATTTAGTCGATCTCCTTTCATATCGGCTCTCATAGCCGCACATTCGAGACTGTCTGGCAACACCGGCAAGTTCCGCCCTTAATTAATAATAAACTTTCTCTCCTTGTCAATTGCAGGGTCAAATTGAATGGCACGTCTCGGGAGGATTGCGTACGATCGACCATCCCTGCGCTGAAGCTAGGAGGATCTGCTCCATCGAGCGGACCCTTCTGGCTTGCTGCGTGTGTCCTCGGCACGGGATGAAAATTCTATGTCGACAGATCTCTTATGAAATGGTGGCGGACATCAATGTGCTTTGTTCTTACATGTTGAACCGGATTGTTGGTAAACTTGATTGCACTCTCATTGTCACATAGCAATGGCACTTTCTTGAACTTGATTCTAAAGTCACTCAAAGTGGACTTCATCCAAAGTATTTGTGCACAACAACTACCGACGCATATGTATTTGGCTTCGGCGGTTGATAATGCACACTATTTTGCTTCTTTGATGACCATGAAATAAGTGATCTTCCCAACAATTGACATGTGCCTAAGGTGCTCTTCCTTTCAACCTTGCATCCCGCATAATCCGAGTCAGAGTAACCAACTAGCTCAAACTTTGCTCCTTTGGGATACCACAAACCAACATTTTGTGTATGCTTTAAGTACCTCAATATTCTCTTTGTAGCCTTCAAATGACTTTCTCTTGGTGAGGATTGAAATCTTGCACACATGCATACACTAAACATGACATCCGGCCTTAATGCGGTAACATAGAGTAGACTTTCAATCATAGACCGATACAATTTGTGATCCACCAAACTGCCACTTGCATCACTATCCAAGTTGCATTTGTTCCCATTGGTGTACTAATGGCTTTGCTATCACTCATGCCAAACTTCTTGATCATGTCCTTGATATACTTGCCTTGACTCACAAATGTACCATTCTTCAATTGCTTGATTTGAAGACCAAGGAAGTAACTTAACTCTCCAATCATGGACATCTCAAACTCATTAGCCATCATCTTTCCAAATTCTTCACAAAAATCTTGATTGGTTGATCCAAATATGATGTCATCAACATAGATTTGCAACACAAATAAGTCTTTGCCAATCTTCTTGATGAAAAGAGTGGTGTCAACCTTGCCCATCATGAACCCTTTAGAGAGTAGGAAGTCCCTCAATCTCTCATACCATGCTCTAGGTGCTTGCTTCAAGCCATACAATGCCTTCTTTAACTTGTACACATGGTCGGGCTTCTTGTCATCTTCAAAACTGGGAGATTTCTCAACATATACTTCTTCATTGATGTAACCATTGAGAAATGCACTCTTAACATCCATTTGATAGAGCTTGATGTTGTGGGCACAAGCATAGGCTAGCAAGATTCTAATTGCTTCCAATCTAGCAATCGGGGCATTTGTTTCTCCAATGTCAAGACCCTCAACTTGTGTATAGCCTTGTGCTACCAATCTTGCTTTGTTTCTTACTACTATCCCATCTTGATCTTGCTTGTTTCTAAAGACCCATTTGGTTCCAATCACATTATGTCCCTTTGGTCTCTCTACTAATTCCCATACTTGATTTCTTGTGAAGTTATTCAATTCTTCATGCATAGCATTCACCCAATCAACATCCTTCAATGCTTCATCTATCTTCTTTGGTTCAATGGATGACACAAATGAGAAATGCTCATAAAATGAAGCCAATCTTGATCTAGTTTGCACACCTCTTGAAATATCACCAATGATAGTATCCAATGGATGATCCCTTGCAATATTGGTTGGTTGGAGGATTGGAACTTGATTGCTTGCACTTGCTTCATCATTGGGTTGAGATGATGTACTAGCCACTTGATCTTGTTCATTATCATGAGAGCCACTTGTACTTGCTTGATTTGTATCATCTTGGACATTTGAGTTAGAGAGCACTTGCACTTGATCATCTTCATCATCATTCACTTGCCTAGGCCTCAATTCACCAACATCCATGTTCTTCATGGCATTTGAAAGTTGAATGCCTCTAACATCTTCCAAGTTCTCATTTTCTTCTTGTGAACCCTTGGTTTCATCAAATTCAACATCATGAACTTCCTCAAGATACCACTATCCAAATTCCAAACTCTATATGCTTTGCTAGTGGTTGAGTATCCAAGTAGGAATCCTTCATTACATTTCTTGTCAAACTTGCCCAATCTAGTGCCTTTCTTTAAGATATAACATTTGCAACCAAAGACTTGAAAATATGCAATGTTGGGCTTTCTACCATTCAAGAGCTCATATGGTGTCTTCTCTTTCAATGGGTGACAATAGAGGCGGTTGCTACAATAGCAAGCCATGTTGATAGCTTTGGCCCAAAAAGATTGACTCACATTGTACTCACTAAGCATAGACCTTGCCATATCAATGAGTGTTCTATTCTTCCTCTCAATAAGGCCATTTGATTGTGGAGTGTACTTGGCCGAGAATTGATGTCTAATTCCAAATTCATCATACAACTCATCAATTCTAGTGTTCTTGAACTCACTACCATTGTCACTTCTAACTCTCTTGATGGTTGTTTCAAACTCATTGTGAATACCCTTGACAAATGATTTGAATGTTGCAAACACATCACTTTTGTCCACTAGAAAGAATACCCAAGTGTATCTAGTATAATCATCCACTATCACAAAGCCATATTTGTTTCCACCAATGCTAGTGTATTGAGTTGGCCCAAATAAGTCCATGTGCAATAACTCAAATGCTTTATAGTGCTCATCATGCTTTTCTTAGGATGGGTGTTTCCAACTTGTTTTTCGGCTTGACAAGGGCTACAAAGCTTATCTTTCTCAAACACTACATCTTTCAAGCCTCTAACCAAGTCATGCTTGACCAATCTATTCAATTGTTTTATTCCAACATGACCAAGCCTTCTATGCCATAACCAACCCATGCTAGACTTAGTGAACAAACATGTAGATAATTTAGCTTCACTAGCATTGAAATCAACCAAGTATAGATTCTCATATCTAAAGCCTTTGAAGATCAAGTTAGAGCCATCTACACTTATGATCTCTACATCATCTACCCCAAATATGCATTTGAATCCAAGATCACACAATTGAGCCATGGATAGCAAATTGAAGTTCAAGCTCTCTACTAGCAACACATTGGATATGCTCATGTCATTGGATATTGCAATCTTACCAAGCCCTTTGACCTTGCCTTTGCCATTGTCACCAAATGTGATACTATCATAACCATCATTTCCATTGGTGTTGATTGAGTTGAACATTCTTGCATCACCGGTCATATGTTGAGTGCACCCACTATTAAGAACCCAATGCCTTCCTCTAGCTTTGTAAATGACCAACAAAAGAAGATCAATTCTTTTTAGGTACCCAAACTTGCTTGGGTCCTTGAAGGTTAGTCACTAAGCTCTTTGATACCCAAATGGCTTTCTTCTTTGAGCCCATCCATGGTGCACCAATGAACTTAGCCTTCACACCATTTGTACCCTTAGTAAGCACATAGAAAGAATTAATCTTAATTGAGGATACATTAGCATTTTTGCTCTTGTTCTTGCACTCATGCTCTTTATGACCAACTTGCTTGCAACTAGTGCAAAACTGACCATTGTTCTTCATAAAACTAGTCTTGTGAGAAGCAAAGGCTGCCTTGCCTTTCTTGGGGGTATAGCCCGATCCCTCTTTGTAGAGAGAAGCTCTTTGGCTACTCAAGCACATAAGCAAGCGGTCCTCACCACCATAGGCCTTAGCCAAGGTGTGAGTGAGCTTATTGACCTCCTTCTTGAGGTTCTCATTCTCAACCATTAGTGAGGCATCACAAGTGAAACTATCACTACTAGATGAGGTGGAAGTAGAAGTGCTACAAGAAGGGTTAGTGGGAGCAACAATGATAGGCTTATATAATGATTCATCAATTAGGTCACAAGTTAAGCCTACATTACATGTCTCAACATGCTTCTTTTCATTTTGCTCATTAAGCAAAGAGGAATGAGCTTTTTCAAGCTTCTTGTGAGCCTTGCCAAGCTTCTCATGGGCTTCCTCTAGCCTCTCATGAGATGTGTCGGGTTCATAAACCCAGGGTCCCTCATAGACCGGATTCCCAACAAAGGCTCGGCCCAGCAGGCAACGTTGCAAACAACATGCAAACTCACGGGCCGGCCCAAGTACCTAAATAACAGGCCGGAAGGGGAATTCAATCACCGATCGAAAGGCCTGGCTGAGGAGGAACGGTGCCCACTTCCGGCCCCATCCCACCTCTCCGACCAGAAGCTCTCGCTTCAGCCTCTAGCCCACCTCCGGATAGCCTCTCCGACCGGAAGGCTTGGCCCAACTCCACTTTTGGCTCCGACTGGAAGCACTCGCTTCAGTCTCCATCCTGCCTCTAGACAGCCCCTCTGACCGGAAGGCCTGGGCGAACCCCTGCTCACTACTCTTCTCCGACTGGAACCAGCCGACCGAGGATGCCCGCCCGGTGAGGACTAGGAAACGGACAGAGAAAGTAAGGCAGGGCGCAAAGTCAAACTACAATATCGGGACCATACCCTGGGTACCGACAGGATATGATAGAAGGGTGCCCTGCAACCTTCCAGACTTGTCAGAACTCCAACAGTGTTGTAGGCGCCATTAACTCCCATACAGTAAGGCTCCCCTCACGTGCCTCTGGGCATCCATAGTGTTGTGGGCGTCGGCTTTTACCGTACTGGGCAAACATGGTAAAGCCCCTTACGTACCTCCAGGCATCAAAAGTGTGGCAGGCGCTGACGTCTGCCATACCCGAAGAAGGCAACACCACCTCCCACATGCATCTGACATCCAACAGTGTTGTGGGCGCATACCATTATCTTGTACCCACCGGCGTGGGAAGCAAGACTTAGCAACCGACGTTCTCCCTCTCTCTCTCTTGTAAGGCCATCCCCTTCATCTATAAAAGGGGATGCACTCTCCTCCAATAGATAGGTCAATTCAAGGTTCACCATTCCAGTTCTCTCAGACTCATTCAGATCACTAGGACACCACAGCAGAACCACCAGGTTCAAACCATGAGCACACGCTCACACACTTAGCTCATAGCGGAGCCCCTATCTCTCTCGGTGCTTTGACCAGAGTCCGACCGGGTCTCTTGCTCCCCCCATCTTTCTCCTTCTTGTTTGTAACCCCACTGCGAACTTTGAGCACTTGAGCTCAGGAATAAAGTCACGTTGCCTGAACCAGTATAAACCCTGTGTCATTGAGTGCTAGGCCACCTCCGATCACAACATACGGCAAAACTACAAATATTTACGTGTTGGTCACTTTCTGCACCGACAGTTGGCGCCGTCCGTGGGGAAGACGTTGTACGTTCAACACTTTTTTGTCATTGGATGGCCCATTTTTCCGCCACCTTCGCCATGGCGGGCTCAGGCGATACAACTCGCTTCGGCTCACTGGAGTTTCCCACACTCCCACCTGTTGGGATGTGGGTTCCACCCGTCTTCGAGCCATCCTAGGCCTTCCTCTTTGGAAGCCTGGACTTCGTCGCCGACTGGCTCGGTGTACTCCACCTTCGCGAGGAGGCACTTGTTCTGGCACCCATCGGAGGGTCGCCCTCCATCGGCCCCGAGACAAACGACGACTTCAACGACGCGGCATCTACGCTTCATTCCAAGCAAACTCTCTTCTCAAACCCCACTGTGAGTAATATACGTTCTGTTATTTACTCACTATTTACTGTCTTCTGTCAATTATCCGGAGGGACCACGTTGTCCATACCATGACCACCGCACGACCAGTTCCCCTACGTATGCCCAGGGGCTCCGAAAAGTGCTAACGCCGCCTCCTTTCACATCTGAATTCGTGGGAATGGTGAGCTACGCTCTGACCTATTTCTACGACCTCATGGATGAAGATGTTGAGAGTGACGGCTCCAGCATCGGCGACGTGGCACCTAGCCACCGTCCGTCCTAGGAGTGCGCTTCAGGACAGCCACTGGTGGTAACAGAGTCCTTACAGACTCACACCCCTCTGGACCCTCGTGTGGAGACCCCCGTGCTCACACAGGAGCACGGCGAGGAGCTACGACAACAGCAGCAGAACCAGTCGCCGACTGCGCCTACGCGCTCGGCGCACCACGCTGCGCCCCGCGTGCATAACCCGGCAAGTGGCGAATGGGGTCATGCCAGTTGGGCCCAGCGCAATACCATGGACAGGGGGAACGATCCCCCACAGTTCGCTTGGGCCAATCAGAACATCGCCACTGCAACAATACTCCTGCGCAGCCTTCCCGAGCCGAGCGACCCTAGGAACAAGCGATCCACCAAAACCTCCGGGCACTGGTGGAGACCGCCGCCGTCCAACAGGCAGAGAGCTCAACATCACGACACTGACTCGCGGCCTCTCTCCCCACCAGGGGAGTGGGGACGCACTAGGCAAATCGCTCCGCTCGCTCAATGTTACCGCCGTCGAGCACGGCACAGGAGGCCGCATCTGCGCCTCGTCTTGACTTGACGACTGCTCCGCACTGACCGCCCATACATGAGCGGATCGGACCGAACCGAGATGCTCACAACAGCACCCGGAGTCCTAGCCCGGATGGCACAGGACCACGGGCCTTTGTCCAATGCATCTAGAGAGCGCCGCTCCCACAGCGCTCCAATGGAGGCTGAGGCAAAGGCAAGGCCAAGCGCTAGGATCAGGATGAGGGCCCCTCCATGCAGAGGGGGAAAAAGAATAGAAAAGATCACAGCCAACCGGCCAGATCCGCGTTGGTCGTCATGGTTGATCACATGGGCAAGCAGCCCCAGCAGGACCTTTCGAGCCACTTCAATGGGCTCATGGAGAGCCTGTGCACCAACCACACCTACCCCATCAAACACCTCTACAAGGACTGCGAGCTCCTCAAGCCCTTCTGCGACAGGCTGGCGGTCAGAAGGAAGAAAAAGGCAAAGGGGGCGTGCCGAGCAAGGATTCGGATGACTGAAGGACGAGGTGATCCGACCGGATGCCTACCGACTGAAGGACGACAACGACGACATTCTCACCAACGCTTGGAACAGCTATGTCATTTTTTCTTCCCCTAAAATTCAGTCTTACCATTATTTACTTAACGTTTGCTCCTATAGGAGCGCCCCAACCCGAAACACTTTCGGCCTGGGTCACCCGGGGGCTCCATGAGGGTGCACTGCTACCTCTCTTTTTTGTTTAATGATGTATGGAAAAACTACTTTCCTACCCGAACAAAAGGGTAGTTCGTTCCTTTGAATTACCTTACGTAACTTTGCTCTAAAATATTCTGACCGATCGCACCACGCCTCTACCTACGGTTACAAGCAGCTGAGCCTCGCGGGCCACGCCCTAGGCTCCCAAGGTTGCAGCCTACGGGACGAATGGGTAGGTACAAAAAAGAAAGAATATAAAACAAAATTATGCTAAGGTAAAACTAAGGAACGAAAGGGGCAAGCTTCCCCGAACGGAGTGACCCCATCACAAAAAACGAAACCGATTGTAGTCATCAAGTACACAAGAACGTTTACACGGGGGCTCCCCCATGAATTTAAACTTTTTTCATCTACTGAACTACTTATACTTTACAAACTATTGGGGCGGCTCGGCGGCATCTGCTATCGGTGCAACCGGCGAAGGCGCGGGCTGCTCACTCCCCTGTGGGGCCACGTTCGGCTCGGCTGACGGCGGGACCACATTTGGCTCGGCTGAAGGCGGGACGACACCCACTTCCGACCTAGGCTCCGTGCCATCCACAGGCTGGGCGATGTCCTCCCGACGCACGCTTCTAGCATTGTCCTCACGGTGGGCATCCATCACCCACTATGGAGAGACTTGCTCTGCCACAAACCTTGTGTACGGTAGCACGCTCTCCCCGAGCGTTTGGATGTCCTCCTTGCTCAAGCCATCGACATACCCGTTGCAGATAGTGGCAAAGTCTAGGTTGGGGTGGTACGTCGCCACCGAGATCAACACCCCCAATGCTCCGTAGAACAGCCCGCTTGTGATAAGGCCAAGGACCTCATCCGGAACCTCTACCAGCTGGATGGTGGGGGCACTAGTACTTGGCACCGACCCGAAGACCTCCAAGACGATGAGCTAGGCAACGTTGCGGATCTGGTCAAGTTCCCCCTCGAGAGCATGCCGCTCTTCATGGGACTTGGCCAGCTCCTCTGCATTTCGGCTAAAAGTCACCTTGACCGCCTCTAGGTCTCGCTCCAATGACTTCACCTTCCCGCCTAGCTCTGGAAGAAGGGCAACAAGCTCAGGAATAGGTTGAAGGAAGAAACCAACATGATGAAAAACAGAAAAGGTACGTACCAATGCAGAAGTTCTCAAGGGTGGAGAATTCCTTCACCTGCCGGGCCACCTGGTCACGCAGCCGGGCGCTCGCCTCCTCCGTTCCCATCACCCAGCCCTATAGCACGAGCACTTCTTGGTCTGCCTCCGATCGAGCCTTTCGCTCCAACTCCAGGGCCTTTCGCGCCAACTCAAGGGCGTTCCGCTCTGACTGCAGGGCGTTTCGCTCTGACTCAAGGGTCTATAGGGATTCTTGGAGTGCTACCTCGGTGTTCGCCAGGGATTCCCGCAGCCCCGCCTCGGTCTCCACCTAGCGGGCCTTCACCGCCTCAAGCCCTCGCTCGGTGGCAGTCGCCCGCTCCGCCGCACGCTGCTCCTCTGCCTGCACCATGATCACCTTGGCCGCCTGGTCCTGGGACTCACGATGGGCGGACTCTAGTTGACGCTCAAGCTTGGCCGTCCGGGCATGCTCCATCTAGAGGAAACGGGACTTGTGGGACGACGTCTCCTTTAGACCCTACGAGGACAAAAAGCAAGCGTGCTAAGGCAACCAACAAGAGACTTAGAGGTCAAGGACAAATTTGGGAAACTCACCTCCACGGCGAGCTGTAGGTCGACCTTGACTAACTGCCTGGCAGACTTGACCCGCTCCAAGGCGTCCTCAAGCTTCACCGACAAGTTGGCGAGCTCGGACTCCATGGCAAGTCCTGTACCCGCAAGGATGTCCTAGAGTTGACACTCCTAGGAATCCTGAAGGACGAACCGCACCTCTGACGGATCCTCGGGGTAGGGCCACTCCAGGTCACCCTCCGGTAGCCCGCCGGAGGGCCTAGCCTCCGACTGAATCACCGCCAGCTCCCGCGATGGCACCGACATCTCCACCGCATTACCCGCCTCGTCGTCAGATGGGATCTCCACCACCTCATCTGCGCGGGCCTCCAACAGACATTCTGACTCCGTCTCGGCCGTGTCTCCTCTCGACGCCTTTAGCTCCAACCATGAGGGTGAGCCGTGCAGCCCTCCGCCCCGTAAGGCAGGGAGCTCGGTCTCCTTCTCCTCTTCCACCGCAGCCGACGAAGCAGGGGCCGCGAGGGCTACCTCCGACGCCACCTCCGCCATAGCTGGCGGAGGAGGGGCCGCGAGGGTTACCTTTGACATGACCTCCGCCGTCTCCACCGGGATCGCCGTCAGCACCGTTGCCGCCGCTACAACCGTACTGGCAACCGACCCGGGGGACTCCACCCTCGGAAGGGAAGGGCTCGCCACCACCATCCTGCTCTCCCCACCACTCACCACGACACATAGCAGGGTGGGCCTCCAGACCTCCTGCATGGGAGTTGGGTTGATATTCAACCCCATCAACGGCCGGCCGCTGACAGAAAGTGCAGGTCAGTTACGCTCCAAAAAGACTCGACAGCAAGATCGAAAAGAAATAAAGAAAAACATACCGGGAGGTAAGCGGCACGACTCTGAAGCCAAGACCCAACATCAATGGGCCCGTAGGGCGAGGACCGCTCCCAGGCTATGACTCGTGCCCCCTCACCGCAGCCGGGGTGGAGTCATCCCAACCAGCTCCTGCCCAGCCTATGGGTCGCCGCAACCTTCGGCTCGGGATGCCCCAACCGGAGCAGCAGGTGGGGCATCCTCCGACTACGAGTCATGCATCGGCACAGGCCTTGGCGACACACAGGTGCAAGCCTGCTCCTCTGACCGCCCAGCTTGTTCGGCCACGCCCGTAGTAGGCAGGGACGGGACCGGCGACGCCACCAAGAGGCACGGTGACTGCATTCGCTTTGCCTCCCGTTTGTCGGCGACGTCCGCGCTCGCCACATTCTCCCTCGGCATGGGAACCATGGCGCGCTTCTCCGCCTCCTGCTCATTGCCAGCAGGCGTCGTCGTAGAGTCGCGATGTGCCGCCGAGGTCACAACAACCTCCCGGCTTTCCTCCTCCTCAGAGAAAAGCATGTCATCCACCTCTGTGGAATCCTCCAACTAGAGCTCCCACTCGACTTCACCCCTATCTTCCTCGGCCTTCACGCGTCGGGTGATCTCCTACTCCTTCTTATGCCTCCATTGAACCTCTTCGGTTCTCTTCTTCTTCCTGGCATCCATCACCTCCTTCTGGGTGGCCTACCAAGCCACACCCTCTGGCCCCTTGGGAAGGTGCGGCCAGGACTTGTAAACTCCAAGCCCCTATGAAATGGTCGACTAGAAATCAAGAAACAGGAATGCGGAGGAAAAACACGAACTAAGGAGAGGGGAGCATACCAGTGTGGACACGATCGAGGCATTGAGAGGTATGGGTTTTCCCTTGACCTTCTCTTTGGGCTTCATCTGTAGAACCCGGTCAAGGCAACTCCAAACCTTGTCGTCCGCTAGTTCCTTCGGTGACGCATGATCAGGATCCGACAGGCCACTGTACCTCCACATCGGCCGCGATCTCTCCGCCAACGGAGTAACACAACGGTGGTAGAGGGTGTGGAACACCCACACCCCATCAAGGCCGCGCTTCATGAGCTTCTAGAGCTCCTCCTCGATGACCTCCACCTTGTGCTTCTCCCGATGGGCACAGCCTCACGACCAGCTATCCTACTTCTCTAGCCTCCTACCAGTGAACACCGGGAACGGCGCCTCCACCGGGTTCCTAATATAGAACCACTCCCCATGCCACCCCCGGTTGGAGTCATAGGGGATGTACGCAGGGTACGAGCCTCCCCCGCTCGGTTTCCTTTGTAGGGCGAAGCCTCCTACTGGCGTAACCTCGGGGGGATTCCCTACCAGCAAAGCTCGCCCAGTGAACAGCCACCGGAAGAAGTCCACATGTGGCTCCATCCCGAGGAAGGCCTCACAGACGGTGATGAATCTAGCAATGTGCAGCACCCCCATCGGGTTGAGGTGCTACAGCTCCAGACCCCACCCGTTGAGGAGCCCACGTAGGAACCAGTGCGCAGGGTATCCTAACCCTTGCTCATGGAAGGCGAGAAAGGAAACCACCTCACCAGGCTAAGGTTGCGGGAACTCCTCCCTCCCAGGAGCCCTCTAGTGCGCCACCTCCTTGGACGGCAGGAACCCCTTCACTGCAAAGGACTTCAACACCGACTCCCTCACAGTGGACGACCTCCAGTCTGACATTTTGCTCCAGGATCATGAAAGGATTTGTGAGTTTTTCCTCTCCCTCGCTCTCTCCCTTTTCTTTCCTAGAAACCGCCACGGCTCTCAAGAATGCTCTCGGCAAGATGGAAAAGGAAAGGAGATGGCAGATGAGGAATAGGCGATGGAACAGGACGAAAACCTTCTCCCTTCTCCTACTTAAGGAAAAGGGTGCAGTAGTTGGGGAAGGCGCGCCGATCAGGGGAGACAAAACAGCGGAGCAAAAAACCCTCTCTCTTTCCCATTTAATGCAGATGGGACACACCCTGACCGATGAGACACACCCTGCCCGATGGAATGGTGCCTAATCAGATGGGACATGGCCTAGGCATGGCCCACCACTACCGCACGCAAACCACTACTGCATGCCGGGCACAAGAACCAAAGCACCACCACATGCAGGCGGCCCTCCGCTTCCCCAGGCGTGACTTGGAAAAACCCGAACAAACGAGATCTCCACCAGGAGAAACCGTTGGACTTCCTAAGTCGATCAAACAGCTCAGGAAAACACCGAGTGATAGGTAAGGAGCAAAGGGACACCCCATGTAGGTCATGCCGATTCCATCATGAACGATGAGCACGGGTCCCGGTCAGACGTTTCTGATTGGAGCTCTTCGAACCCCGTCACTCGAGTCATCAAGGTAACACTACCGACCCCAGCTATTTCTTTATATAATTTGTAACACCCCAGGTGTTTGTCACTAGTTAAGCAACGGGTTTAAGCTCAACCATGACATGTTAAGTGGTGATGAAAGTTTCAAGATCAAATCTACAAAATGAGCGACCACTTAAACTTGGACCACGCACCATTGCTTACATGTTGCCCTTTCCAAAAAGTATGCTTGAGTAATGTTGGATCTACTTCTTTCATGTGCCCCACATCAATTTCCACCCACATGGATGATTGGAAAAGTTTCGTGAAGTTTGGAATCAAAAAGTTACATGAAATGATAAGTTATAATCTTTCTTGGATTGCTTTATTAAGTGAATGGAATTATAGATCGTCAACCAAACCTTGCTACCTTTCCCAAATGACTCAAATTGAAATCTACAACAAAAGTCATGAAGGGTTCGTGTTGAGCGGAGGACAAGAAAATACCTTCATCGGTCTAAAACTTGGATTTAAGCTTTTACCGCGATGCTACTTTGACCTGTGTTGACCAATCACTTATAGTGCTTGCATGGAGTTGCACCTTAAATCAAAGTTGAAGTTTGAGTAGAGTAGAACAAACTTTGTTTAATGGTCAAGAGCTAGATCAGCTTTGAAGCAAGTCAAACCGAGCCCTCAAGTTGGAATCCATGGCTGTTTTGGAGCTCAAAAATTTGGCTAAGTCCTTAATGGACTGAAACTGAGATTTCAGTTTTCGTTTACCCTTCTTTGGAGCCTTGTATCTCTCCAACCAGGCCGAATCAGACTTTGACGCCTTAATAAAAGTTGGAGATGTCACGTAGATCTACAACTTTTATTAATAGAGTTTTTGCTAACTCGTCGTGGTTTAAGAGTTACGGAGGCACGAAGATTGAGATTTCAGGCGTATTTTCGAGGTAGTATTGTTGTTTCAGAATTTTTGAATTTGGAGTTCGGTGGCCGACCGTGCAGTCTGCTTGCTGCCGGGTGGCCTCCATGCACACGCGCCGCTCGCCAGCTCGCCTTCTCTTCTAGTTGAAGACCGACGCTGCCTCTCAAGAGCTCCCACTCACTCTCTCCCTCTCCTTTTCCCTCCCTTCTCCTGCTCTCTCTCCCAACCGGCACTTGCCGTTGCCATGGCCGCCGAGCTGCACTCCATGGCCACCCCGTTCCCCTGCCCCTCTCCTCCTCCTTCCTCCAACTGCTCTGCCCGCCGCTGCTGGCCACAGCAGGATCGCAGCCAGCCACCGCGGCCTCGCCTCGCCGTCCTCTGCACCGAGCCGGTCGGCCGTAGCTGGGAGTTGCCGAGCCGGCCAGCCGCGGCCTGACCACGGCGTCGTCAGGCCAGCTGCCGGCATGCCTCGTCGACCGGAGCACCTCGACCTTGGCCTGCTCCTCCCCACCGGACAGCCCGGCCACCTCCCCGGCGACCTCACCGGCCACAGCCGTCATTTTTTTGTTCCCGCGTCCAGCGTTTCAGAGGAAGAAGAAGGAGTAAATCAGAAATAGAAGCTCTTTCATGTGTTCACTTTGCATAAATGCCAGACACATATATTTACATATATGGGCTTTGTTGGTTTCTAAGATTTCCAGGGTTCCTAATGCAAAAGTATTTTCCTTTTTTCGGATTAATCTTTTCTTTTGCAGATTTCTGTGCTGAACTTTGGAAAATCGTAATAATTAGTAGAAACATCGTAAAATAACAAATGTGGACTTTTTGGAATCCTTGTGAAATTCTCTATGCACTAGATCTATAATATGTCAGGTTTTAGTTTAAAGTTGTAGCTGTAAAAATGGATTTGTGCAGTTAGGGTTTGAATGCTAGTCTTACTTGTTTTTTTTATAACTGCAGTTGATGTGCTCAAATAAATGTGAAATTTTTGTGGAGTGCTACTAAGGTGATTTTTGTTGTCTGGTAAAAATTTCATGAGTTTAGGATTTATAGTTTAAGAGTTATAAAAATAACAAATGCCCTATTTTGATTTGCTCCTATTCTGAACAGTTCTGCATGTTTGAATTAATTGGCTCAGTTAAGTTATGAATCATGATTTGATGACAATACATGAGTTTTAGTACTTTTCTTAATATTTCCAAAAAGTTAAATATCATGATTTTTGGCTAAGTAAATCTTGAGTTATACTTGCTTAAATCTCTGTGGCTGTTTCTGCCCAAACCCAGACAGGGTTTCCTTGTTCTTACTGTGGAGCCTTCTTACTAGTAGAATTAGATTTAGGTGTTTACAACAAAGTTGTTTAGAATTTGCTAAGCTTTCTAAAGAGTCTAGAACCACATTTATTGGACATGTATAACTCCATTTATAGCTGTTTAAAGTGGCATGTCAGTTTCTGTCTATGTTTTGGACAGAGATGCAATTATTGGATTAATTGACCCTTCTAACTGTAGAATCATCTTAATATGAGAATAATAAAGTTGTAGGTAACTTCCTAAGCTTTTTAAAAAGTTATGGTTCATGTTTGTTGGAGGTCTAGAACTCCAGTTATGCTTCTCTGAAGGTGCTATCAGTTTTCTATACCACTGCTGTTGGACTGGATTTGCAGTTTTGCTTGTGCAATTATTTTCGTGGTGTAAATGATGTTTGCTATGGTTGTAGTGAATACAAAAGTTGTATCAAATTTCATAATCTTGCTTGTGTTCAAATTGTAAGACCATAGGCCTGTTAGTTTAGGAGTTACATGACTTTTAAGTCTTCTGTCAAGTTTTGATTTTTATTCTGAGCAGATTTGAAAGATGCTAGTGTTTGATCTAGTTAGGATTTGAATGAGTTTTTGTTGATAATAACAAAGTTGTATATAATTCATGTATCTAGATTCTGTTAAAATTTGGTGGTATTTGGCCAAGTAGTTTGTGAGTTATGCCTGTTTAAAGTTGGGTTACAGAATTGATCACTCTCTGTCTTGTTTAGACCAGTTTCTGTAAATGGGTATATTTGACTTAGTTAACTTAAGAATCATGCTAAGATGATTAAATATGAATTGTCTAAAATTTCATAAGCTTTCCATAATGTCTTCTTGCAAGTCATTTGGATTTGTGTAACTCCAGTTATAGCTAAATCTTGTAGCTGCTGTTTGCATGTCCAGAAATTGACAGATTCCAATTATAGTTGTTTGCTTGTATATTGCTAAGTGTGGCTCATACCTTTGATGATGGTTGAGTTAGAGTACCTGAGATCTTGGGAAACTTGTGTCATGCTTGGTGTTGTCATCTTCTTTGCTATCGTGGCATTATAAATTGTGCGATATTTAAAGTAAGCAATGCGAAGTGCTTGTGCATGTTAACGTAACCTTGTGCTTGTCTTACTTACTGCATGCGCTGCATTATCTATTGCACTTCCATGTATTCATACACATGCATCTTGCATCTCATTTAGGTACGCTAGATGAACCACGTGAAGGATGTGATGTGGAGTCAAACCCGAAGACGGTGTTTGGTGGATCTATCCCGAAGATGGAAGGACTAAGCAAGTGCTAGGACCGGAGATGTCACCAAGTCGGTGCAAGCTAACTGAACTGACTTGTGTCGGATCCCAGGCAAGCCCCAGAGCATTTTAAGTCTCCCAGTATTTTACAAATGATTACTTAAGTACTTATGATTGATGCATTAGGTTATAAGAGTTGAATGGAACCACTTGATGCATATAAATTCCTTGTCCAGATATTACACCTTTAACCGGTATAGGTCCAGGACCGAATATATGCTTAGCCATGCTTAGACCGGTAGAAGTCGGGTGATATCCTGTCACCTGCGAGATATAGGTGGATACCAGAGCATGGTTGGCTATATTTGCTATCATGGAACAGAACCATGGGGTAAAAGAAAATCGAGGCCGGGCGGAGTCTATGCGTAGGATGACTAATGTGATTCCGTCTGTGCCGATCAAGGACCGTACCGTTGTTGGAACTTCTGACAAGATTGAACGCATGCCTATCACTTAGCTGGCCGGATAACTCGTTCCGACCGCGAAGCCGAGTAGCTCAACTCAGGCCGGGACCCGTTCTATTGTGCGCTCCTTGCGGGGGGCGATCAGACTGAGCCCAAGGGCAGGCTAGGCCTGAACGTCCTGGCATCTGGTGTCCCAGACTGTGCGGCGCGGTATGGACCCGCGAAATGTGTACCTGAGTTGTACCAAAGGTGACCTAAGGTGACCGTTGATCTGGTCTGCCTGGGTTTGTGTTAGGAATAAATTCCCAGCTGGTTGAAATCGATTCGAATCGCCGTCTCTCCCGGATAGTGAGAAACTTGGCTAGCTCCAACATCGTAGTAACTATGTTATGGAATATGATGGTTCGAATGAATTTGGAATTTCAATACCTGCTATGGTTACTATTGTATGCTCTAAAAAGATATACCACATGTTTGGCACAGGATAGTTGCTAATCTAGAGATGGATAGTTATAATTAACTTGATGATAGAATTATAATTGTATAATTGAGTTAATCGCTTTTTATGCAAATTGTTGTCAAGCTACCTCCACTTATAAAGCCTTGCATACTCCTTGGAGTCAATTTTATTTCTGGTTTTGACGGGTAAGTCTAGCTGAGTACATTCGAGTACTCAGGGTTTATCCCACCATGTTGCAGGTAAGGTTTTGACCTGCTGAGGATGGTGGCTAACCACCGGCGGGCTCGGTGACTCTATATTCACTTCTCATCTACATGCTTTTGTCTGAGAATGTCACTTATGCTAGCAATGTATTTGGAACTCATTTTAATGAAATCCTTCAAAAGCAATGTTGTTTTCACTAATCGGTTTTGAAATCTAAACTTGTATTATTATTTATGAATCTTTATGTAATATTATTTCCGCTGCAACTCTGCGTATGTGATGTGTATTTGCTTAATCACGCGATCTTGGTTGTGATGTTGATTTACCGAGGTCCTGCGTGACACTCGGCGGACTACCGGGTTTATATAAGTGAAAGTATGCGCGTGTCAACGTGTTAGCGGGGACAGCCGTACTTGATCTTGTATAAATTGGGCGGTTCTGTCACATAATTCATTCATACATCCATACGCGCATTCATTCCATACGCCCGTGCCCTCTGGATGATTCAGGCCCTGAACCGCCCGGGGGCTCGGGAACTAAGCATCGCACGTGCAGCAAAATGCATCACAATGCTCCGTGTTGCGTCATGAACCGGCAGTTGCCTCATTCAACATGAGCAATGACCGATAGGGGTTCAAAGGCCGGCTTGCGAAGGGCTTGAGGCCACCCCACGTCAAATAGAGCTAGGGGAGAAAACGCAGATGAGCCCCGTGCGGCCCTCGCCTGGTCTGCCCCAAAGCAGACTGGGTCATCTCAACTTTCTCGTTTGATCCTAAACCTCTACCGAGCCCACAGAATCTCCATCGAGGGGAGGCCATCAGGCCACCCAGGTCGGTCTTCAGAATGACCTAGGCATCTTCCGGGTTATAGGTAAAGGAGTAGTGGAATGTCATAAGAGGGCTATGCTGACCCCATCACGAACGACGGACCCGGATTCCACTCGATCATACCCATTAGCGATCGGGACAAGCGACAAAACTCATCCCCTCCGGTTGTGAGAAACCGAGGATGGGGTAACGCACACAACTCAAACCGACCCCCACCAAAAAGCCCAACAAGGCTCGGGGGCTCAAGAAATGCCTGGGTCTATGACCCTGAACTCGCCCCATCCGGCTACGCTTCAACTACACACCAAACGCCTGGGTCTGTGACCCCGAACTCGCCCCATCTGGCTACGCTTCAACTGCATACCAAACACCTGGGTCTGTGACCCCGAACTCACCCCATCTGGCTTCGCTTCAACTCCACGCCAAAGACACCTGGGTCCACAACCCTGAACTAACTCATCAGGATCCACGACTCTAACTCGCCCGATCCCACAGCGCGCACTGACGCCAAGATCAATGAGCTCCATCTCGTTCGGTCTCTGAACTAACTCATCAAGATCCATGACTCTGACTCGCCCGATCCCATGGCATGAACCGACGCCAGGATCAGCGAGCTCCATCTCTGAACTAACTTGTCAGGATCCACCACTCCGACTCGCTCGATCCCACAACACGCATCGACGCTAGGATCAGTGAGCTCCGTCTTGTCCGATCTCTGAACTAACTCCTCAGGATCTATGACTCTGACTCACCCGATCCCACAGCGTGCACCGACGCCAGGATCAGCGAGCTTGTCTCGTCCGGCACCTGAACTAACTCATCAGGATCCACGACTCCGACTCGCCTGATCCCACGGCGTGCACTGATGCTAGGATCAGCGAGCTCCATCGCGTCCGATCCCTGAACTAACTCATCAAGATCCATGACTCCGACTCGCCCGATCCCACGACGCGCACCGACGCCAGGATTAGCGAGCTCTGCCTCACCTGACTCCTAAAAATAAAACCACCTCGACTATGCAATGACACCTTGGTTGACAACTCCATCCCAACTAAAAAACACACACACGCCCATTTTCAAAAACCCCCCGGACGATTCCGCCCGAATCACCCGAGGGCTTGGGGGCTACACCCATGGGTGCGCTCGCGCGCACCCGCTGACGAAATGAAACTTCCCCCACTGGCAATATGCAAAACCCCCCAAATGATTCTGCCCGAATCGCCCGGGGGCACGGGGGCTACACCCGCGGGTGCGCTTGCCGTCACGACAAAAATCCCCCGGACGATTCTACCCGAATTGCCCGGGGGCTCGGGGGCTCCTGTCGGGTTCATAAACCCAGGGTCCCACACGGACCGGATTCCCAACAAAGGCTCGGCCCAGCAGGCAATGTTGTAAACAACACACAAACTCATAGGCCAGCCCAAGTACCTAAATAATAGGCCAAAAGGGGGATTCAATCACCCACCGAAAGGCCTGGCTGAGGAGGAATGGCGCCCGCTTTCGGCCCCATCCTGCCTCTCTGACCGGAAGCCCTTGCTTCGGTCTCCAGGCCACCTCCTGATGGCCTCTCCGACCGGAAGGCTTGGCCCAACTCCACTTCCGGCTCCGACCAGAAGCACTCGCTTCGGTCTCTAGCCCGCCTCCAGATGGCCCCTCCGACCGGATGGCCTGGCCGAACCCCTGCTCACTACTCTTCTCTGACTAGAACCAGCCGACCGGGGATGCCCGCTCGATGAGGACCAGGAAACGGATGGAGAAAGTAAGGCAGGGCGCAAAGTCAAACTACAATATCGGGACCATACCCTGGGTACCGACATGATATGACAGAAGGGTGCCCTGCAACCTTCCAGACTTGTCAGAACCCCAACAGTGTTGTAGGCGTCATTAACTCCGATACGGTAAGGCTCCCCTCACGTGCTTTTGGGCATCCACAGTGTTGTGGGCGTCGGCTTTTACCATACTGGGCAAACATGGCAAAACCCCTTACGTACCTCTAGGCATCAACAGTGTGGCAGGCGCCGACGTCTGCCATACCCGAAGAAGACAACACCACCTCCCACGTGCATCTAACATCCAACTGTGTTGTGGGCGCCTACCATCATCTTGTACCCACCGGCGTGGGAAGCAAGACTTAGCAACCGACGTTCTCCTTCTCTCTCTCTTGTAAGGCCATCCCCTTCATCTATAAAAGGGGATGCGCTCTCCTCCAACAGATAGGTCGATTCAGGTCGATTCAAGGTTCACCATTCCAGTTCTCTCAGACTCATTCAGATCACTAGGACACCGTAGCAGAACCACTAGGTTCAAACCACGAGCACACGCTCATACACTTAGCTCATAGCGGAGCCCCTGTCTCTCTCGGCGCTTTGACCAGAGTCCGACCGGGTCTCTTGCTCCCCCCATCTTTCTCCTTCTTGTTTGTAACCCCACTGCAAACTTCGAGCACCTAGGCTCAAGAATAAAGTCACCGACCGACTCAAACTGGATGTAGGGCACATTGCCTGAACTAGTATAAACCCTGTGTCATTGAGTGCTAGGCCACCTCAGATCACAACGTACGGCAAAACTACAAATATTTATGTGTTGGTCACTTTCTGCACCGACAAGATGCTTTGAGCTCATCAAAAGCTTGCTTAAGGGCTTTTATTTCCTTATTCAAGCTTTTGCATTCCCTTCTCTTAATGTCGAAGTGTTCTTTAGCATCACCTAGCATGTCAAGTAGTTCATCCTTAGTTGGTTCATCATCATTACTATCACTTTCATTTTCATTTTCATTATCATGTTCCTCATCACTTCCATCATCACAAGTTTGTACCTTAGTGGCCTTAGCCATGAAGCATGATGGAGTGTCGAAGAGAGAAGGCTTCTCATTGATAGCAATGCTTGCAAGTGCCTTCTTTTTGGTGGTCTTGTCATCATCACTATCATCATCATCACTTGAGGAAGCATCACTATCCCAAGTGACCACATATGAACCACCCTTCTTCTTCTTCTTGAAGGTCATCTTGTCCTTCTTCTCCTTCTTGTCCTTCTTCTTGTTCTTCTTGTTATCATCATTGTCACTATTGTATGGCATTGAGCAACTAGATGATCTTTGCTTCCGCAATTGAAGCACCTTCTTGACTCTTTCTTGTTCTTGGATGAAGACTTCTTTCTTCTAGCACGGTAGACCTTCTTCATCATAAACTTGTTGAATCTCTTAACAAAGAGAGCCATCTTCTCATCATCCATCTCATCAAAGCTCAAGTCTTCATCTTCACTTGATGATTCTTGCTTTGCCTTGCCCTTGGATGATGTGTCCTTGAATGCCACACTCTTCTTCTTGTCATCTTTCTTCTCCCTCTTTTCTTCCTTCTCATCATCATCTCTATAAGCATCATCAGTCATGATATCTCCCAAGATTTGGTTTGGTGTCATTGTGTCCAAACCGGTCTCACTAACAAGGTGACCAACATGCCAAATCTTGCGGGTAAGCATTTTAAGAACTAATGAGAGAAGTCCTTGTCCTCCACCTTCTCACCAAGTGATTTGGGATCATTGACAAGCACTTCCATCTGATGGAACATGTCCGGCACACTCTCATCTTCCTTCATCTTAAAGCTAGCAAATTTCTCCTTAAGAATGTATGCCTTTGCACCCTTCATTGCCTTGGTGCCCTCGAATGATTCTTCCAACTTCTTCCAAGCCTCATGAGCCATCTCAATGTTCTTGATTTGCTCAAATGTTCTCTCATTAATTGCATCATGAATGGCACTTAGAGCAATGTCATTGTTTGGGAGAAGCACTTCTTCGGCCGCGGTGGGATTTTCCGGATTGGCAATCTCAATTTTGGTTTCTACCACCTTCCACACCCTTCTATTGATTGACTTGATATGTGTGGCCATCTTTGACTTCCAATATGGATAATTTGTGTCATTAAATTGGGGTGGCTTCTTGGTGTTGTTGATTTAAGCCATTTTTACAACGAAGGTTGTTAAGCCTCAAATTACGGTGACCACGGCTCTGATACCACTTGAAAGGTCCTAATGACTAGAGAGGGGGTGAATAGCCTATTAAAAAAAATCTACAACAACACTAAAACAAATGATTAGTCAATAAGATGGTGAAGCGAATTTTGCGCTAGCACTATACTTGGGGTTGCAAGCCACCTACCCAATTCTATTTTCTATGATCTCTAATATACCACAACAAAGCTATGTCACTAATATATACACCTAGGTGATCAACCTAGTGAGAGTAATACAATCAAATGATACACTATCTAGTCTTAACTACCACTTGCTCTATTCAAGTGAATGTATAATGAAATACAAGAGAGTGGTAGAGAGGTATACCGCTGTGGCAAGTGATCAATGAGTGAATACCAAGGAGACAATCAAGACACAATGATTTTTCTTCCAAGGTTCACTTGCTTGCCGATAACCTAGTCCCCGTTGTGGCGATTCACTCACTTGGAGGTTCATGCGCTAATTGGCATCACACGCCAAACCCTCAATAGGGTGCCGCACAACCAACATAAGATGAGGATCACACAAGCCACGAGCAATTTACTAGAGTACCTTTTGGCTCTCCACCGGGGAAAGGTCAAGAACCATTCACAATCACCACGATCGGAGCCAGAGACAATCACCAACCTCCGCTCGATGATCCTCGCTGCTTCAAGCCATCTAGGTGGCAGCAACCACCAAGAGTAACAAGCGAATCCCATAGCGAAACACGAACACCAAGTGCCTCTAGATGCAAACACTCAAGCAATGCACTTGGATTCTCTCCCAATCTCACAAAGATGGTGAATCAATGATGGAGATGAGTGGGAGGGCTTTGGCTAAGCTCACAAGGTTGCTATATCAATGCAAATGGCCAAGAGAGTGAGCTAGAGCTGGCCAAACGATATTTATAGACACCCCCAAACAATAGAGCCGATGGCTCAATTATTGGGCTGATTGTGGGACGGCCGGACACGCAGGTAGTGTGCACCGAACGTGTCCGGTGCGGCGACCGGACACGTCCGGTCGTAACCCGACTGCCATGTGTCCCTCATTTGCGCCCAACGGCTACCTCTACACACAGTAATACTACTTGATCAGACGTGCTATTAGAAACGACTAGACGCGGGAGATGCAGCGTTCGGTCGAGTCTAGAGAGCTCCTAGAGCCACTTTGGGCCGACCGGACGTGTCCGGTCACACCAGACCGAACGCGGGAGACGCAACATCCGGCCGAGTCCAGAGCTCCTAGAGCCGCTCTGGGCCGACCAGACGTGTCTTGTCACACCGGACCGGACGCTCCCAGAGTTCGATCAAATATAGCGCTGAAAACCCGACTTGCTGGTTCACGGCAACCAGACATGCCCGGTCGCTCTCTACAATCCTGTATCTAGCTATATCACTTTGACCTGACGCTGAACATTAACATGTCAGCATCCGGTCACTCCACTGAGCCAGAGTCTGGTCACTTTCACTTAGTCGCTCACCTCGGGTTCAAATATCGGACGCGCCCTGTAGCCACACTGGACACGTCCGGTCACTCCTGTCTAACTACCCGAAGTCTGGATAAAATACCGGACACGTCCAGTAGCCATACCGAACGCGTCCAGTCACTCTGTGACCATCGCGACTAACTCCTTTTCAACTCTATCTTCTTTACCCTTGCTCAAATGTGCCAACCACCAAGTGTATCACCTTATGCACATGTGTTAGCATATTTTCACAAATGTTTTCAAGGGTGTTAGCACTCCACTAGATCCTAAATGCATATGTAATGAGTTAGAGCATCTAGTGGCACTTTGATAACTGCATTTTGATACGCATTTCACCCCTCTTAATAGTATGGCTATCGATCCTAAATGTGATCACACTCGCTAAGTGTCTCGATCACTTAAACCAAAAAGCTCCTATCAATTTCACCTTTGCCTTGAGCTTTTTGTTTTTATTTCTTCTTTTCCAAGTCCAAGCATTTGATCATCACCATGTCATCACCATCATCATGTCATGATCTTCATTTGCTTCACCACTTGGAGTAGTGCTACCTATCTCATAATCACTTTGATAAACTAGGTTAGCACTTAAGGTTTCATCAATTCACCAAAACCAAAGTAGAACTTTCACCTACCCCCCTCCCTAGAGCATCCCTAAAACCCTAATTCATATCTCTCATTCAGAGATCAAGATACACCAAGAGGATTAGGTCTAGACTTTCCAATGTAGTAGATTAGTAGCTCAGGAGTGAGGGTCGAGTACGTTAAGCTCATGCTCAAGTTTCGGATCTAGTCATGGAGGCTCAACAAAGCCTTGTATCTTCACTTCTACATCTTGTAAGACTTATTATCAATTCATCATATTCCTATTTGCATGGCTATGCTTACTTTGAATATATATCTTGCTTAGTTATGGTTATCGAGTGAGGGTCGAGTACGTTAAGCTCATGCTCAAGTTTCGGATCTAGTCATGGAGGCTCAACAAAGCCTTGTATCTTCACTTCTACATCTTGTAAGACTTATTATCAATTCATCATATTCCTATTTGCATGGCTATGCTTACTTTGAATATATATCTTGCTTAGTTATGGTTACCATTACTTTTGTGTGCGGGTTCATAGAGCGCTTAGCCTGCTAGTTTACCAGTTTGGCTAAGTAGCCGAGTCTCGTGTAAGCATAGTGCTTATACGATGCTCTACCTATGAGTGCACCCTGTTCTCTGGTTGGGTGGTAGCAGCGGGAGGTGACAGCCCCGTCTATCCTTTGTAGTCCACTCCGAATTGAACAGGTTCTTAAATTGTAGGACCATAGTCGCATCGGTAGAGTTATCTATTGTGGGTGCTCTACCATCTAAGTGGCATCCCAAAGTGCACAAGAGTAGAGTTAGTCTTAGCTATAGTTGGGTGTATGTACATACTTTGACCATGTAATAAGAATATCATAGGAATCTACCTCATCCGTTGTTCTTCCGAGTTAACTAGTTTGCATTATCTTAGTGATCCATCCCCTGAGTGTCATTATCCTTAATTCCTATCATTACCTTTACCCCTTGCTCTAGCTATGCTGGTATGTTGACTGATGGATATTCCTTTATTACTCAATAAGTCTTTACTCCATTGTTTCCCTATGGTAAAATATAAATAACGATACCTAGAAAACTCCCGGTAAAATGCTACAATGGTATTCTGTGCACTTGCGGAATTCCATCATGTGAGTCATGGTAAGTATGATCGAGAAAGGTGAGATAGTCTTGCTCATGGACTTTAAACTTGATGAGTAGTTATCTTTTAATTTTTGTATTCCATTGCATGTTTATTTTCAATGATTCATGCATCCACTCCGTTTAGTTTAAATTCTCTCATATCAAATCCATAGCATATTTAGTTCCTTGCATACATTTATACCACTTGCATCTTTTATTAAAAAAAGAATCTCACCATGATCTTGCTCTTTCATCTCCATTTGAATAAATCTCTTTTATGCTTTCATGCTACCTTTGTTTGCTATAGTATGCTTAGATTTGGAGTATCTTCATACACCTTTTAAAGTAAGCGTGGTGCTTAGTTTAAACTATTTTCTTAAATCAAATTAGATGTGGTATTTATTTTGATTTTTGAACCAAGAGGTGTGTTGATCTTACTTCCAAAGGCTTTTTAAATTAAGCATGGTGCTTAGGTTAAAATGCTTTCCTAAATTAAAATAGACATGGTGTCTAGTTTAATTTTTGAGCCGATAGTATGGTTTAGTAGATATTGGTTATTTTGTTGGACTAACCCCTGCAGAAAACTCTCAAATTCAATCTGGGTAAGTCCTAAGATAAATTCACATCGGAGATGAATCAAGGCATGCGATGAACTCTAATAACTTTGTGCGACGAAGACCCAACTCATTCTTCATGGAAGGAAGAACTATGAGTATCAAGGTTTATTCACTTATCTTTTGTTGCAAGTTATCTTTGCCTTGGACCATGCTAGAATGCAGCAAACACATAAAACATGATAAAACAAAATCTATGCTAAAGTAATCCTAAAACCATCCTTTCATTAGCATAAAGGAAAATCACAAAAATTATGGACAACAACCCATGTTTCAAATTCGTTATTTCCCTTAGGTATGTGTCTATTAACGTTTTGTAGGAAAAAAATGAATAGAAGCTATGCCTGTTCATGTTTTAGTATGAATCCACAAACTCTAAACCAAACCACCACTACAGCTATGGAAGTGGACAGAGAAATCAACTGGTCATTAGTAACATTGAAGGCAACCTAGCATTGAGCCTTTCCAGGACTCAAGCTAGGAGGTTGATGAGAAGCAGGATGCAACTCACCTCATATCAGCTAATCTGATGCCTGCTTTCATCACCTTCGAAGACACCATCTCGCACATCATCAACAAGGACAAGACATTGAGATGCCACTACATCATGGCGTACATTCTTGTGCCAATAGACATCAGAAATCAATGGAGGTCTATCGACGGTGTGTTGTATGGCTACGAGCATGGTCACGAGATAACATCCCTAAGTCATTGAATATGAAGCTTCTATGCAAGTACCAATGAGGTTCCTTCCTTGACAATCAAGATGGCTGACGTATCGCTTACAAAGAACAACTCTCTGCCATGCCGCTAGAAGATAAAGACAATCAAGGAGGAACTTGAGTTTGCATCTCCAATGAACCCCAACTCATCAACCAAGGATCAACAAAAATGAAGAAAGGTTGATGGAAGAAGAGCATCCAATTGGATGGTGCAAAGAAAAGCTAAAGGCAAGAAGAGGTCCGGCCCAATGGACCTAAAGCCATGAAGCCCTCACTGATAGGTACATTGGACGAGTTTCCTTCAGGTATGTTTGTCACTAATCATTTCAACAAAAAGAAGGAAAACATAAGGTATATTCAACCAAGCATTATGCAACATAGAATCACATTCATAGGAGAATTCTATCATCCAAGCTAGATTTTGCATTCTGCAAAATTCAAGTCTGGGGGATGGAGTTCTTTACATCTCATGCAATGTTGCTAATTTGTCTTGGTCATCTTTACCTTCATGATGTGCTCGACTTGCTAAATCACTAACAAATAAAAATCTAAATAATCATGCTCCCTTGGTTCATCATACATATTCTTGTTTTTACTTAAGTGAATCTCTTTAGTCTTTTAAGCTTCCTTGTTCTGTTACAAGTATGCTTCAGAATATTACTTAGACATGATTATTGAATCAAAACATACTTGTATAGAATTTGGTTGTATATATGGACTAACCCTTGTAGGAAAATATTTGAATTTTGTTGGGAATATTAGGAGATCATTCGTAGAAATAGATCAAGGTTTGAGGCATTTTTTCAAAACAATTTTACACATATTTGTCTTAATCTTGTTGAAAATTTGTAGTGGTGAACAATCAAGGTACACTATTTAAAACATGGGATAAAGATTCTATGCAAATTAAAATGTTAAAACCAACTTTTCTATAGTATAGAAGGTGACCTTTGGCTCTATGACAGCACTATCCTTGCTTTGAATCATTTGTATATTCTTTCGGGTATGTGTTGTCCACTAATCCTTTGTAGAGAAGAAACAATGAGTAGAGCAGAAGGTCTAACACAATGCCAAGATCCATAAAAGAAAGATAAAAAGATGGCATGACAAAAGAATAAGAAATTAGGAGTGCAACATAAGAGACAAGATGCTCATGAACAGCCCAAGCAAGGAAACCTTCAAGCAGGAAGAGAAGACCACCACAAGTCATCTACCCTTCATCACATGGTGTCATCACGCTCCAATAACAAAGGTAACATCTTAAGGTAAGTGGTCATCATTTTTCTCTTGATCTTGGTATGCACATAAATGAAGACACAAACACGTTTGAGTTACAACTTTGCTTGATTCAACCGGATTAACTCAACATGTTTTGTTCCTTAAGATTGTTCATAGTACCACTTTCTTGATCTCATAGTCTAAAACAAATGAGCTAAAATTTTGCATATCTTACCCTTGGAAGATAATAGTCAAAATCATCTAAAGTTTGATACATTATAAAGATGGGCAATTCTTCCATAGGTTAAGCAACTCCACTCTTTTTGTCACAGTCAGAATGCTACATCCTTCTGATCTTATCACCCATGTTATAAGAATAAATAATGCACATAACATTAGCTCTATCATGATTCAATGTGCCTAAGGCTAGAGAAGAGTAAATTAAGTTTTGGTTCTGTTGGTGTTTTTCCACCAACAGAGCCCATGCACTTAATCTCTACCTTGTCTTTATGAGCAGAACACACTTCGAGTAAAGTGTGGGGGAGTCGATCCCCCAAATTCTACAAGTGGAAGTTCTGAATTCGACAACAAGCTCACAACCATTGATGAGAGGACACCTACCATCCAAGGTACATTACACAATCATACACAATGGCAGGTAAGCATGGGACACGAGATGGCCAGCTTCCAGCAACAATAACAGCAAAATCAAAATTGGAAGGCTCTGTTCTAGCACTTCCACATCCGCCCACCTCGTTGAGCAACCACGACAACAACCAGCTTGGGGGAGAAGGCATTCCCCATGTATCCAGATAAGTATTTCTTTCCTTTTATTATTCTTAGTTTGCTTTATATATATTAGAAAAAAGACGAATAACTAAAAATGAAGTAAAAGTTATCTTTATAGAAATATATATAGTTATAATGTGTGATCTAAAAAAATGAAAACAAAATAAAGAGAGTGTGTCCAGTTTGCTTTAATTTGTTTTAAGAGCTAAATAAAATAAAAAGGACTTTGAAGATAATCACTTAAAATAGAAATGATGAATAGTTGCTCTGTTGTAATTCCTTTCAAGTACCTAGTTTTTAGTCTTGAATTCTCCCGAGTTTTGGATAAAACTGTTTTGATATAAGGATTTACTCTGAACTTGAAACTTGTGGGTAGCATATGCTTGATCTAAGTCTAGGTAATTGATGGATATGATATGATATGAGAAGGTTTGAGCTGTTGTTTATCTTGTTCCAAGTGACACTAAAGTACTAGAGATTTATCTTTTCAAAAGCACAAAAATGCTACATGATGAGTTCTGTATGACAAAGCTTGAATTCCCACCAGAGCCATACATGTTATTTAGGCTAGAAAAATGTCCACATATATGCTACTTGCTTTTGCATTGAGTTTTGTCAAGATTTGTTGACCCTTATGAGAGGTTTGTCATGCTCTTAAAATCAAGATCATGTACACACCATCCAAATATGCACTACTCCTACACTGGGGGTAGGCGCAAAAACATGCCTTCCATCTAGATCCACCCAAAAATGTTCTACTCCTACACTGGGAGTGAACACCAAAAACATGCTTGATATTTTTTCCATCCACCATATAAATGCTCCAAGTTCTTGTTGCTATCTCTCAAAGTTTTGTTGCAGAAAAGAGACATGGGGCTATGCAAAAGTTATTCAAAAAAAGAGAAAGAAAAGAAAAAAAGTTGAGAAAAAATGGACAAATATCCGAGATATCTAAAACAATGGGTACTCAGATGCCCGCCTAAAGAAAGAAGAAGAGATGAATAAGATAGCCCCTGCTCTCTACCAAATGTTTCCAAATTTTAAAAGAGAGATATGTTTCCAAGGAGCATAGTAAAATTAGGTTAGCCACCATACATATATCCACCATATACATCCATACACATGCACATCTTGATTTGATTGTATGACTTAACTCTCTTTGGATCCGAGGTTTGACTTTACAATATATGTATTGCAAGTATGCTCTAGCTTTCTCCCTACCTATGAACTCCACATAAGCCTTAGTGGTAGGAAGAGAAAAGGCATACCATTTTTATTTCCTTGGTGAGGATCCACAAATACCACATATATTGAGAGACTTGAGAGTGTCATACAATGGAATCTCTGTGTTTTGTTTTGAAAACTTATAAAAACTTCAAGACAATGGTGGAACAAAGACCTTGAGACATAGTGCTTGACTTGATCGTTCTGTCCTTCAATTGCTCAAGACCCAAGTGAAGGCTAAGAAGCCCATGGTTGAAGGTAATATGGGTAAGTTTAAAAGTTAGATCAGTTTATTCTAATCTAGAGGAAAATTTTTGATTGAATACCTGTGTACTTTTGAGGAGTGAAAGCATTGTAGCAACTCCTAATCCATTGCGGAGTTTGGCTTTCCTCTGGGACTAGTAAAGGTTAAGTGTGGGGGAGCTTGTTGACGGTAGTTAACGTTCATCATAAACCATCAATATAACTTATATAAATGCATAAAAAGGATCACCAACATAGGTCTAGGGGCTTAAACTAATAAATTCCACAAGTTTTGGTGAATCTGTGTTTGTAGGAGGATTTACTCAGAAAATCATCAAGGAGGGCCTATTCGTCAAAGCAAATCACGTTTATCCACAGTGAAACCGACGTGGGAAGACTCTAGAAGGCAAACCACTAAGGCAGAGGGCAGGTGGCTGCCATGTGGGGCCGGCCGGCCCCACTTGCAGGCTGCCTGGCCCCCTGGGCCCACCTGTCAGCCCCTCCTTCGAATGTCAGTTCTCTACCGCCTCCTAGATTGCATCTACGACGTTCTTTCAAGTTGGTTTGATCCGAGGGTCCATAATTGATGCTCCGGCCTATATATAGCAGCCCCTACCCCTCTCCCTAGAGCATCCCTAAAACCCTAATTCATATCTCTCATTCAGAGATCAAGATACACCAGGAGGATTAGGTCTAGACTCTCCAATGTAGTAGATTAGTTGCTTGGGAGTGAGGGTCGAGTTGAGCTCATGGTCAAGTTCCAGATCTAGTCTTGGAGGCTCGACAAAGCCTTGTATCTTCACTTCTACATCTTGTAAGACTTATTAGCAATTCATCATATTCCTATCTACTTGGCTATGCTTACTTTGAATATATATCTTGCTTAGTTATGGTTATCATTACTTTTGTGTGCGGGTTCATAGAGCTCTTAGCCTGCTAGTTTACTGGTTAGGCTAAGTACCCGAGTCTTGTGTAAGCATGGTGCTTATACGATGCTCTGCATGTGAGTGCACCCTATTCTCTGGTTGGGTGGTAGCAGCGGGAGGTGACAGCCCTGTTTATCCTTTGTAGTCCACTCCGAATTGAGCAGGTTCTTAAATTGTAGGACCATAGTCGCGTCTGTAGAGTTATCTAAGCGGCATCCCGAAGCGCACAAGAGTAGAGTGAGTCTTAGCTATAGTTGGGTGTATGTACATACTTTGACCATGTAATAAGAATATCATAGGAATCTACCTCACCTGTTGTTCTTCCGAGTTAACTAGTGTCGGTGTTTTGAGTTGCCACCGACTAGTAAATTTCTAATATTGCACGTCTAGCTCGGATGGTGTGCTAAGAGGACACGAGGTTTATACTGGTTCAGGCAGAATGTCCCTACATCTAGTTCGTTGCTGTTACTTGTGTTACTAGCACTGAAAGTTCATAGTAGGGGTTACAAATGATCGAGAGAGGGATAGTTCCCAACTCTCTGGTGAGAGGAGCGAACGGGTGCTGAGAGCTCGGTCGCTTCTTGGTTGTATGCTTATGTGTTCTGATCGGTTCAGGGTTCGATGGGTTCCAGTCCGAATCGATATGCTGTGTTGCGATGCCCCTTATGGGATGCCCTGCTTTCCCTTTTATAGGCCAAGGGAAAGCACAGGTTATAGTGGAGGGAAAAGAGGAGAATGAGAAGGAGAAGAAGTCCTCCAGGATCGCCGGGTCCTTCTTTTCCTTCATGTGGGTCTCGCCGACCCTATAGATGTTAACAGAGATAGCTCCACATCGTGGCCCTATTCGTCACTAGCGCCATGCGCAGGCATCGTCTCCTGGTCATGGGGCTCCACTCCATCCTGGCGGACATCGTGGTGAACTGACATACCTGTCAGTCCTCATACGAGGGTTAGGCAGAACAACACCGGTACACCCGACGCTGTTCTTGATGTGAATCCCTAGGTATGGCCGATCACGGCCACGGGTTATATTGGGGCATGCCGGTCACCTCCATGGTGTTAGAGCTTTGACCCAAGCCCATTCGCTTGGACCTAGAGTGGTTGGCGGCAGCATGGGTCTCCGTCGGGCGAGATGGATCCCCCGGTGTCAGGGTAGGTCGAGGCGGAGTCCCCCTAGAGGTCGAGCAAGGTGGAGCCCACCCTTAGAGGTTGGGTGAGGCAGAGCCCACCCTTAGAGGTTGGACGAGGCGGAGCCAGCCCTCAGAGGTCGGGTGAGGCGGAGCCCGTGGCCTCGGTGTCGGGCGAGGCGGAGCCCGCCCTCAGAGGTCGGGCGAGGAAGAGCCCGCGGCATCGGTGTCGGGCAAGGCAGAGCCCGCCCTCAGAGGTCGGGCGAGGCAGAGCCATCCCTAAGAGGTCGGGCGAGTCTGAGCCCATGGCCTCGGTGTCGGGTGAGGCAGAGCCCGCCCTTAGAGGTCGAGTGAGGCAGAGCCAGCCCTCAGAGGTCGGGTGAGGTGGAGCTTGCAGCCTTGGTATTAGGCAAGGCAGAGCCCGCCCTCAGAGTTCGGGTGAGGCAGAGCCTGCCCTTAGAGATCGAGCGAGGCAGAGCGCAAACCCAAGGGCCAGGCAAGGCAGAGCCCGCCCCTAGAGGCTGGGCGAGGCAGAGCCCACGGCCTTGGTGTCGGGCGAGGCGAAGCCCATCCTCAGAGGTCGGATGAGGTGGAGCCTGTCCTCAGGGGTCGGGTGATGCGGAGCCCATCCTCAGAGGTTGGGTGAGGCAGAGCCAGCCCTTAGAGGTTGGGCGAGGTGGAGCCCGTAGCCTCAGTGTCGGGTGAGGCAAAGCCCACCCCTAGAGGCCAGGCGAGGCAGAGCTTGCTCACCTGGGGGTCAGTTGGAGCTGTAGTTGCACTCTTGATTGCTCGGATGAATCAATGTTGATGGTTATTAGCTCCTCCTCTTCAGGTACCCTAGTATTGGTCCCCAACAGTAGCCCCTGAGCCTACGGAGGAGTAGAACACTCCTTCGGAGGCTTTTCTAAACAGGAGGACTCTAAAGGCCTTGGCCTTCTTTTGTTGCCCATAGCAACGAGCTCGGTATCCTGAGCATCTCCCTCGAAGTGGTCTATGATGACCTTGAGTTGGTGTGGTCAAAGGGGACCAGTTCGCTCGCGGCCCGTGCCATCGAGATCATGGTGCAGGTACGCTAGCTTGAGAGGAATGTCCTTTGTGCCATGGTCAATCAATCCTTTGCGACTGCTCATTCTCACTATGGGGGGCAGCATCGATCTAGAGATGATGAGCCATGGCTTCGCACCTAGCTATGAAGTCCTCGAGCTAGAGGAGATGGAAGCGGCGGTGGCTCCCCTTTCGCAGGACCTGGCGGATAGGATCGAAGGCATAGTTCTCCCTCGGAGGGGTTAGTTAGTTCAATAGGTCAGTCGATCAATCTTGTAATCAGCAGACAAGTGCCGACCCTTGTGTATCATTTAAACAAACTTGTTATTTTGTTTCGTTTGACCAAGTCTGTTCTTTTGTTTTGGTGTGAATGGATTTGTTTTTCCTCCCTTTCTGTCGGTGCAGAAAGTGACCAACATGTAAATATTTGTAGTTTTGTTGTATGTTGTGATCGGATGTGGCCTAGCACTCAATGACATAGGATTTATACTGGTTTAGGCAATGTGCCCTACGTCCAATTTGAGTCGGTCGGTGACTTTATTCCTGAGCCCAGGTGCTCGAAGTTTGCTGTGGGGTTACAAACGGAAGGGAGAAAGATAGGGGGTACAAGAGGTCCAGTCGGACTCTGGTTTGAAGGGCCGAGAGTGACAGGAGCTCCGCTATGTGCTAAGTGTTCAAGTGTGCGCTCTATGTAGCTTTAGAGTGTCTAAAGCTGCAAAGGATGAATCGATCTAAGTGAACTGAGGGATCTGATCCATTGGGAGAGAGCGCATCCCCTTTTATAGATGAAGGGGATGGCCTTACAAGAGAGAGACAGAGTGTACGTATGCTAAGTCTTGTTGCCCATGCCATCAGGTACAAGATGATTATAGGCGCCCATAACACTATTAATGTCAGATGCATGTGGGAGGTTGCGTCGTCTTCTTGATATGGCTGACGTCGGTGCCTTCCATACTGTTGATGTCTAGAGGAATGTAGGGGGTTTTACCATGTTCGCCTGGTATGGTAAATGTCAGCGCCCACAACACTATGGATGCCTAGAGGTATGTGGGAGGAGCCTTACCATGTTTGTCCGGTAAGGGAGTTGATGGCGCCCACAATCCTTTTGCCTTTTCTCAACTGCTCCACCTCTTCTTTAAATAGGGGAAGGGAGAAGCTTTTCTCCTCATTCTTTCACCCATTCCTCATCTGCCGTCTCTTCTCTTTCTTCCTTCTCGCCAAGAGCATCTGAGTGCCATGGCGGTTCCTAGGAGAGAAAAGGGGAGAGCGAGAGAGAGGAGAAAACTCACAGATCCATCTGTGAACCTAGAGCAAAATGTTGGGCTGGAGGTCATCCATCATGAGGGAGTCGGTGCTGGAGGCCTTCGCTGAGAAGGGGTTTCTGCCGCCGAAGGAGGTGGCGCACTGGAGGGCTCTAGGGAGGGAGGATTTCCTGCAACCTTGGGCTGGCAAGGTTGTTTCCTTCCTCATCTTCCACGAGCGCGGGTTAGGATACCCCATGCACTGGTTCCTACGCGGGCTCCTCAATGACTGGGGCCTGGAGCTGCAGCACCTCAATCCGACTAGGGTGCTGCATATCGCTGGATTTGTCACCGTGTGCGAGGCCCTCCTTGGGATGGAGCCGCACATGGATTTCTTCTAGCGGATGTTCTCTAGGCAAGCTTTGTCGGAGGGGAAGCTGCTCATGATCACGTCGGTGGGAGGCTTCGCGCTACAGAAGAAACCGAGCGTGGGGGGCTTGTACCCCGTGTATATCCCCTGTGATTCCAATCGGGGGTGGCACGAGGAATGGTTCTACATTAGGAACCCAGTGGGGGCGCCGTTCCCCCCTTTCACTGTAAGGAGGCCAGAGAAGCTGGATAGCTGGTCGTGGGGCCCCGCCAGTTGGTAGAAGAAGAAGGTGGAGATTATCGAGGCGGAGCTCCAGAAGCTCGTGCGGCACGGACTTGATGGGGTGTGGGTGTTCCACACCCTCTTCCACCATCGGGTTGCTCCGCTGGCAGAGAGGACACGGCCGATGTGGAAGTACAGCGGCCCGACGGACCCCGACCGTGCATTGCTGGAGGAGCTGTCGAACGACGAGGTCTAGAGTCACCTCGACTGGGTGCTGTAGCTGAGGCCCAAAGAGAACCTCGACGGAAAGCCCAGACCTCTTAAACACCTCGGTGGTGTACAAACTGGTATGCTCCCCTCTCTTTACTCCGTGTTCTTTTCCCCTTTGTTTTCCTATTTTTTGATTGAGTCGCCTATTTCGTAGGGACTTAGAGTTTACAAGTCCCGGCCGCACCTTCCGAAGGGGCCAGAGGGCGTGGCTCGGTAGGCCACCTTGAAGGAGGCAGCGGATGCCAAGAAGAAGAAGAAAGCCAAGGAGGCTCGGCGGAAGCATGAGAAGGAGAAGGAGATCACCTGGCGCGTGTGGGCCAGGGAAAATAGGAGCGACGTTGAGTCAGAGCTCAAGTCGCTGGACCCCACGGAGGTGGGGGATGACATGATCTTCTCCGAAGAGGAGGAAAGCCAGGTGGTTGTTGTGACCACGGTGGAGCAACGCAATCCTGCGGCCATGTCTGCTAGTGGCAAGCAGGATGCAGAGAGGCACGGTGATGTTCCCGTGCTAAAGAAGCGTGTTGCGAGCGTGGACGCCATCGGCGAATGGGAGGCAAAGCGGACGCGGTCACCGTGCCCTTCTGTGGCATCGCCGGCCTCGTCTCCGCCTGCTATGGACACGGTGGGACAAGCCCGGCGATCGGAGGAGCGGGCTCGCACCCACGTGTCGTTGGGACCGGCGCCAGCGTGCGACCCGCAATAGGAGGATGCCCCGCCAGCTGCTCCAGTCAGCGTGCCCTGAGCCGAAGGTCGTGGTGATTTGTAGGATGAGCAGGAACTGGTTGGGTCGACTCCCCCGGTTGAAGCGAGGGGGCGTGGGTTGCGGCCCAGGAGCGGTTCTCGCCCTATGGCCCTGTTGACGTCGGGTCGAGGCTTCAGAGTTGTAGCGCTTACATCCCGGTATGCCTTTTTGTTTCTTTTCGAACTTGCTGTTGAGTTTTTTGGAGTGTGACTGACCTGTACTTTTTCAACAGCGGCCGGATGTTGATAGGGCTGAGCATCGCCCCAACTCCCATGTGGGAGGATTGGAGGCCCACCTTGCAGTGCGTCGTGGCGAGCAGCGGGGAGAGCAGGGTGGTGGCGGCAAGTCCTTCCCTTCCGGGGGTGGTGCCCCCTGGGTCAGTTGCTAGTATGGCGGCAGTAGCGGCGATGGTGTTGGCGGTGATCCTAGTGGTGATGGTGGAGGCCACATTGGAGGTGACCATTGTGGCCCCTCCTCCACCGGTTGCGACAGAAGAGGAGAGGGAGACCAGGCTCCCTGCCTTGCTGGGCGGAGGGCTGCATGGCTCACCTTCTCGGTTGGCGCTGGAGGTGCTGGGGGAGATGTGGCTGGGACGGAGCTGAAATGCCTGTCGATGGCCCATGAAACCAAGGTGGTGGAGATGCCCTCTGACGACAAAGTAGGTGACAAGGTGGAGGCACCGGCGCAGTCGCAGGAGCTAGTGGTGGTCCGGTTAGAGGCTGGGCCCTCCAGCGGGCTGGAGGAGACTGACCTGGTGTGGCCTTGCCCTGAGGACCCAATGAAGGTTCAGTTCATCCTTTGGGATTCGTAGGAGTGTCAGCTCTGGGACATCCTTGGGGGAGAGGATTCACCATGGAGTCCGATCTCGCTAACCTATCGGTGAAGCTTGAGGAGGCCCAGGAGCGGGTTAAGTCTGTCCAGCGGGCAGTCAAGGTCGACCTATGCCATGCCATGGCGATGAGTTTCCCGCATCTGTCCTTGACCCCTTGGTCTTTCGTCAGTTGCCTCAGCATGCTTGCTTCTCGTTTTTACAGGGTCTAGAGGAGATGTTGAGCCGCAAGTCTCGTTTCCTCTAAATGGAGCACGCTCGGATGGCCGAGCTCGAGTGCGAGCTGGAGTCTATCTATGAAGGTGCGGGCGACAGAGTAGCTCACGACAGGGAGACAGAGGTGACCGAGGTGCGGGCGGCGGAGCAGCTCACGACAGAGCGGGCGATTGCCGCCGAGCGGGGGCTTGAGGTGGCCAAGGCCCGCCAGGCGGAGGCCGAGGCAATGCTACGGAAGTTCCTGGTGGACACCGAGGCGGTGCTCTAAAGATCCCTGGAGACCCTGGAGTCAGAGCAGAATGCCCTGGAGTCAGAGCGAAAGGCCCGGTTGGAGGCAGACCAGGAAGTGCTCGCGCTTCAGGGCCGGGTGATGGGAATAGAGGAGGTGAACGTCTGACTGCGTGAGCAGGTGACTCAGCATGAGGAGGGACTCTCCATCCTTGAGAACACCCGCCTCGGTATGTACCTTTTCTGCTTTTGACGTGTTGGTTTGTTCCTTTAGCTTGATTCTGAGCTTGTCGTCCTTTTCTAGAGTTGGGTGGAAAGGTGGAGTCATTGGAGCAAGACCTGGAGACGGCCAAAGTGACGATTGGTCAGAATGCGGAGGCGCTAGTCAAGTCCCTTGAAGAGTGACGTGCTCTCGAGGGGGAACTTGACTAGATATGCAATGTTGCCCAGCTTGTCGTCTCGGAGGTCTTTGGGTTGGCGCCAAGTACCAGCGCTCCCGCCATCCGGCTGGTGGAGGTTCTGGATGAGGTCCGGGCCCTCATCACCGATGGGCTATTCTACGGAGCGTCGGGGGTGTTGACTTCGGTGGCGATGTACCACCCAGACTTGGACTTCGCCACCATCTGCAGCGGGTATGCCGATGGCTTGAGCACAGAGGACATCTAGTCGCTTGGGGAGAGCTTGCTGCCACACGCAAAGTTGGTGGCCGAGCAAGTCTCCACGCAGTGGGTGATGGATGCTTGTCGTGTGGACATGGCATCAGGTGCACGTTAGGAGGACATTGCCGAGCCTACAGATTGAGTGGAGCCCAGGTCAGAGATGAACGTCACCCTGCCTCCGACAGAGCCGAATGTCGTCCAACCGGAGAGCGAGCAGCCTGTGCCTTCGCCAGTCGCACCGACAGCCGATGCTGCCGGGCAACCACAATAGCTTGTAAAGTAGAAGTAGTTTTAGCAGATGTAAAAAGTTAAGTTCATGGGGGAGCCCCCATGTAAACGTTCTTGTGTACTCAATAAATACAATCAGTTTCGTTTTTTGTGATGGAATCACTTCGTTTAGGAAAGCTTGTCCCATTCGTTCCTTAGTTTTACCTTAGCGTAATTTTGTTTTTTTCATTCTTTTTCACACTTGCCCATTCGTCCCATAGGTTGCAACCTTAGGAGCCCGGGGGTGGCCTACGAAGCTCAGCTGCTCGTAGCCATAGGTAGAGGCGGGGTGCGATTGGTCGGAATATTTAAAGCAAAGCTACGTAAGGTAATTTAAAGGAATGAACTGCCCTTTTCTTCGGGTAGGAAGGAGTTTTACCATATGATAGTAAACAAAAAGAGAGGTGGTAGTGCACCCCCGTGGAGCCCCCAAGCGACCTAGGCCAAAAGTGTTCAGGTCGGGGCGCTTTTATAGGAGCGAATGTTAAGTAGACAATGGTAAGACTGAATTTTAGGGGGAAGAAACGATGTAGCTGTTCGCTGTTCCAAGTATTGGTGAGAACGTTGCCATTGTCATCCTTCAGTTGGTAGGCATCTGGTTAGATCACTTCGGTCGCCGTATAGGTACCTTTAGTCGTCTGGATCCTTGCCCGCTGTGCCCCCTTTCTTGGCCGCTACTTCTTTGCCTCTACCTTCCTTTGGCCTGCCGGCCTATCGCAGAAGGCGCTTGAGGAGCTCGTAGTCCTTGTAGAGGTGTTTGATGGGGTAGGCATGGTTGGTGCATGGGCTCTCCATGAGCACATTGAAGTGGTCCGGAAGGCCCTGCTGGGGCTGCTTGCCCGTGTGATCAGCCGCGGTGACCAACGCGGAGTTGGCCGATCGGCGATGATCTTTTTTGTTCTTTTTGCCCCTCTACAAGGAGGGGCCTCGTCCTGATCCTCGTGCTTGGCCTTGCCTTTGCCCTAGCCTCCGTTGATGCGCTGTGGGAATGGTGCTCTCAGGATGTGTCGGCCCAAGGCCCATGGTCTGGGGTGTGTTTCACCACTCCTTGCGATGGTCCAGCCGGGGTCTAAGTCGCCTACCATCACTATCGCTTGATGGGCATCATCATCATGCTGGGACTGACGCTGGTTGCTGATGACACTGTAAGCATCTTGGTTCAGCTTGAGCAGCTCGCGCACAGGCGGCCAGTGCGGAGCGGGCGCCAGGTCATGCCGGGGCGCCGATGCGGCCTCCCGTGCCACGCTCGATGGCTGTAGGCGTGAGCGGGTGGAGCGATTCATCTGGTGCGTCCCCACTCCCCCAGTGAGGAGAGAGGCCATGAGTCTGTGTCATGATGCGGAGCTCTCTGCCTATTGAATGGCGGTGGTTTCCACCAGTGCCCGGAGCTTCCGGTGGATCGCCTGTTCCTGGGGGTCATTCAGCTCGGGAAGGCCACGCAGAAGCATTGCCGCAGCGGCAATGTTCTGGCCAGCCTGAGCGAACTATGGGGGATCATTCCCCCCGTCCATGATGTTGTGCTAGACCTGGCGAGTGTGACCCCGGGCGTCGCTCGCCAGATTACACGCACGGGGCGTAGTGTGGTGCGCCGAGCGCATCGGCACAGGTAGCTGCTGGTTCTACCGCCGTTGTCGTAGCTCCTTGCCATGCTCTCATGTGAGCACGAGGGTTCCTGCATGAGGGTCCAGAGGGGTGTGAGTCTGCAAGGACTCTGCTACCACCAGCGGCTATCCCGGAGCATCTACCATAGCGCACTCTCAGGATGGACGGTGGCTAGGTGCCACGTCGTCGATGCTGGAGCCATCACTCTCAACATCGTCATCCATGAGGTCGAGGAAATAGGTGGGAGCATAGCTCGCCATCCCCACGAATTCAGACATGAGAGGGGGCAGCACCAGCATCCTTCGGATCCCCCGGGCATACATATCCATGGGGGACGTGAGGCCATAGGGGAACCGGTCGCATGGCGATCGTGGTAGGGACAACGAGGTCCCTCCGGATAATCGACGGAAGATAGTAAATAGCGAGTAAACAATAGTATGTACATTACTCATAGTGGGGTTTGAGCAGAGCGTTTGCTCAGAATGAAGCGCAGGCGCCTCGTCATTGAAGTCGTTGGGTGTCCCAGAGCCGACGGAGGGCGCCCCTCCGATGGGCACCAGGATGGTTGCCTCCATGTGGAGGTGTAGCATGCCGAGCCAGTCGGCAACAAAGTCTGGGCTTCCAAAGAGGAAGGCCTAGGATGGCTCAAAGACGGGTGGAATCCACATCCCAATAGGTGGGAGTGCGGGAAACTCTAGTGAACTGAAGCGAGTCGTATCGCTTGAGCCCGCCATGGCGAAGGTGGCGGAAAAGTGGACCATCCGATGACCAAAAGTGTTAACGTACATCGTCTTTCCCACGGACGGCGCCAACTGTTGGTGTAGAAAGTGACCAACACGTAAATATTTATAGTTTTGTTGTACATTGTGATCGGAGGTGGCCTAGCACTCAATGACATAGGGTTTATACTAGTTTAGGCAATGTGCCCTACGTCCAGTTTGAGTTAGTCGGGGACTTTATTCCTGAGCCTAGGTGCTCGAAGTTTGCTGTGGGGTTACAAACGGAAGGGAGAAAGATAGGGGGTACAAGAGGTCTGGTCGGACTCTGGTTTGAAGGGCCGAGAGTAACGGGAGCTCCGCTATGTGCTACATGGTTGATCTAAGTGAACTGAGGGATCTAATCCGTTGGGAGAGAGTGCATCCCCTTTTATAGATGAAGGGGTTGGCATTACAAGAGAGAGAGTGTGTGTGTACATATGCTAAGTCTTGTTGCCCATGCTGTCGGGTACAAGATGATTGTAGGCGCCCATAACACTGTTAATGTCAGATGCATGTGGGAGGTTGCATCGTCTTTTTCTTGATATGGCAGACGTCGGTGCCTGCCATACTATTGATGCCTAGAGGCATGCAGGGGATTTTACCATGTTCGCCTGGTATGGTAAATGTCGGTGCCCACAACACTATGGATGCCCAGAGGTGTGTGGGAGGAGCCTTGCCGTGTTTGTCCGGTAAGGGAGTTGATGGCGCCCACAATAGTGTAGGGAAAATGTCGGCGCCCACAACACTACTTGGGTTCTGACATGCCAGGACGGTTGAAGGGTACTGTCCTGTAGGTGTACAGGGTATGGTCCTCAGTATTGCAGTTGACTTGAGTACCCTACCTTGCTTGCTGCATCTATTTCTGGGTCCTTACCGAGCGGGTGTCCCCGGTCGGTTGGTCCCAGTTGGCTCTGACTGCGCTAGTTGGAGAAGAGCTGTCAGCAGGGGTTCGGCGCATCCCTGGTCGGAGATGCGGGTCAGAGTCAGAAGTGGTATTTGGCTAGGCCTTCCAGTCAAAGAGGCGGGCCGGGCTCGAAAGCGAAGCCTTCCGGTTGGAGAGGTGGGCCAGAGTCAGAAGCGAGGCCTTCTGCTTTGGCCAGGCCTTCTAGTCGTAGGCTGGTTCACCTCTCTATCTTGTTTATTAGGTTTTTGAGCTGGCCCAGGAGTCGCGCGTCGTTTGCTGGGCCGAGCCTTTGTTGGGAAGCCGGTCCATGAGGGACCCTGGGTTTATGAACCTGACACTTTCTATGTGTGAAAAGGGGTTCATGCGTTCCAACCTTTCTGTTTGTTAAGACCGTAGAGCCTGAGGTGTAGGAGGGAAACTCTGATCATGCTGGTAAGCAAGACTGTCGTAGCCGCTGGGGCATAGGTTTCTCACAGTCCGACCAGCATTGCTCAGTTGTTCGTTTCCGCAGACCTTGCTACTAGGTTTAATGTGAGGAAGGGTGTCGGGAGCAGTGAGGCGGCCTTGAGCCCTTCGTGGGCCGGCCTTTGAACCCCGGTCAGGTGTGTTCTTAAGTTTGGGTCGGGCAGCTCGAGCCCCATGGGGCTCGGTGGGGTCGGCTGTGTTTCATGCGTCACCCCATCCGTGGTTTTCACAACCAAAGGGGCTAAGCTAACGACACTTACCTCGATGGCTCGAGTGTTGCACTTGGTGAGCTCGCTAACGGGCATGTCCGAGTGGAATCCGAGTCCGTCATTCACTGACGGGGTCAGCATAGCCCTCATGTGGCATTCGACTGCTCCTTAACCTACCTCCCCGTAGATGCTCATGTCACTCCAGAGAGTGACTCAGGTGGCCCGCTGGCCTCTCCCCGATGGATATTCTATGGGCTTGGCTTGAGGTTAGGATCGAATGAGAAAGGTCTAGATGTCCCTATCCGCTTCTCAGCGGGGTTGGGCAAGGCCACTGGGGCTCATCTATGTTTTTCTCCCCTAGCTCTGGTTGACACAAGGTGGCCTCAAGCCCTTCATAGGCCGGCCTTCGAACCTCGGTCGGTCACCGCTCATATTGAATGAGACGACTACTGCTTCATGACATGACACGAAGCGTTGTGATGCAGCAATTGCATATGCAATGCTTGGATGTATGGGATGAATGTATGGATGAATGAATGAATGAATGAATGAATGTATGAATGCATGCATTAGAATGGATGAATGAATGATCATGCAATGGAAAAGAAAAGTGGGGGTCGGTAAAGTTACCTCGATGGCTTGAGTGACGGGTTCAGGGAGCTCTTTCTGGATATGTTCGTGTGGGGTCCGGGTCCGTTGTTCGCGATGGAGCCGGCGTAACCTACATGGGGTATCCCACTGCTCCCTATCTGTCTCTCAACAGCGGCCCGAGCCATTCAATCGACTTTGGGCGATATGCTGGCCTCTCCTCGATGGAAATTCCATAGGTGGGGCCCTCCAAATCCTTCCTAGGAAGGCAGAGGCTAAAGCTTGGAGTGCGGGCAACAAACTCCGATCATGCTGGTGAGCAAAAAATGTTGTAGCTGCTGGGGCATAGGTTTCTTGCAATCCGACCAATTTGACCCAGCGTTTGTTTCCACACACCTTGCCTTCAAGTTTTAATGTGAGAAAGGGGTCAGGCATTGAGAATGCCTATGAATAGACATTCTTGCCAGCCCCTGAGCGAGACCTGACCCCTTGCCATTGCTGGGGTCAGAGGCTCGATAGCGAAATTAATGTGCGTAAGTAAGGGTGACCCATCTCTCGGCAGTGGCCTAAATCGTTCGATCGACTTGGGTGACCCACTGGCATAGGACTTACCTTGATGGCACGAATGATGGGTTCAGGGAGCTCTTACTGGACATGTTCGAGCGGAATCCAGGTCCGTCGTTCGTAATGGCGTCGGCATAACCCGCGTGGGGCATCCTGCTTCTCCCTACCCGTCCCTTGGCTGCGGCTAAGCCGTCCGGTCGACTTGTATTGCCCCACTAGGACATGACTTACCTACGGAGATAGAGGATGAGAACATCCCGCGCAAGAATTTAGTTAGGCAGATAAGCCAGGCGGTGAACTTGTAATAAATGGACAAGCTCTTAAATTTTTTATAGCCAAATAGCTTTTTAGCCCTTCTCCCCTTTTTGTATAAAAAGGTTACTGCATTCCAACCCTTTCTGTTGTTAAGGTCATAAAGTTCGGGGTGCGGGTGAGCAAATTCTGATCACGCTGGTGAGCAAAGGCGTCGTAGCCGCTAGGGCGTAGGTTTTTCGCAGTCCGACCAGTTATACTCAGAGCTTGTTCCCGCAACCCTAGCTCCTAGGTCTTAACATGATAGGGGTCGGGCATAGAGAAAGTTGGCCAGGTGGACAAACTCTTAGATGCGCACCGACACTTCTCATGACTAAGGCCCAAAAACCCGGGGTGTGGAAAAAACTCTGATCACGCTGGTGAGCAAAGGGGCCGTAGCCACCGAGGCTTAGGTCTCTCGTAGTCCGACCAGTTTTACTCAGCGTTCATTTCCACAAACCTCGCTTCTGGGCCTTAACATGAGAGGGTCGGCATAGGGAATGTCTACCAAATAGGTACGCTCTTATTAGCCCCCGAGTGAGGCCCGATCCCCCGCCATTGCTGGGGTCGGTGTCACTAAAGGTCGCGGAGTTTGATAGCAAAACTGATAAGAGAAAGTGTGTGTTTATTAAGGGTAAAAGCGACGTAGCTGCTCGATGTTCCAGGCATTGATGAAGACTCCACCATCGATGGTCTTGAGCATGTAGGTGCCCGGTCGGAGTACATCCGCAATGATGTACGGTCCCACCCATGTCGGAGAGAGCTTGTGGTAGTTCTTGTAGCTCTGGACAAGGCAGAGCACCAGGTCCCTAACGTTGAAGGCCCAACCCCACACTCGACGGTTGTGATACCGGTGTAATGCTTGCTAGTACTTGGCCGAGTGGAGGAGGGCGACGTTGCGCGCTTCATCTAGCTAGGCTCCTTCCTATGCTCCCCCTTGTTGGAGCCTCCAGACAGGAACCGCTTCAAGAGGTAGCAATCCTTGTATAGGTGCTCGATGGGGAAAGAATGGTTCAGGCATGGCCCTTCGAGTAGCTTCTCGAAGTGGTTTGGGACACCCTTGGTGGGTTTCTAACCCCCTTTGCGGTTGACGGCGGCCACGAGCGAGCCCTCACGCCACTGCCTATTCTTCTTTTTGCTGGGACGGTTGGAGGTGCCTTCGTCGACGTCCTCATCCCGTTTCACCATGCCTTTGAGGTGGTCAAAGATCGCTCCGACTGCCTCCTAGCCTAAGGCATGGCTGGTGGCGATGTCAAGGAGCTCCTTGGTGGTTCGTGGGCCCTTATGTCCCATCTTGTGAACTAGGGACTCACAGGTGGTCCTAGACAGGAAAGCTCCTATAATGTCAGCGTCGATGACATTAGGCAGCTCTTTGCATTACCGGGAGAAGCGCCGGATGTACCCACGAACGGTTTCTCTGGCCTTCTGTCAATAGTTTTTGAGATCCCATGGGCTCCCATGATGCTTGTACATGCCCTAGAAGTTCCCCACAAAGATCTCTTTCAGGTCCACCCAACTTTGGATTCCGTTGGGTGGAAGGTGTTCCAACCTTGTTCATGCCGAATCGACCAGGAACAATGAAAGGTTGTGGATAATGAAGTCATCATTATCCGCTCCACCGGCTTGGCAAGCAAGCCGATAATTCTCGAGCCATAGTCTAGGGTTCGTTTCCCCAGAGTATTTTGGGATGTTGGTTGGTGGTCGGTACCATGGCGGGAAGGCGGCGTTGAGGATGTGTCGGCCGAAGGCCTGAGGTCTCGGCAGGCCGAGGCTCAGGCTTCGGTCCTCGCCACTATCGTAGCTCCACCATGACGAGGGTGGTAGCCATGGCTAGCTCCCTCCCTCGCATCACCATGGGTACGCCTGTGGGCGTCGAGGGTGTCACGCGCGTCACGGTTGTGGCCGAGACGCTCATGCACCGGGACCACGGTGTGTAGCTTGCTGCCTTGCGGCGCCTATTGGACTGATGTGTCCTTGTCAGGTCGCTCCAAGGGCACACGCTGGCTGGCGTCGAGCTCGCATCACCGAGACAATGAGCTTTCGGCTTGCTGCGCTGCCACATGCTTGAGTGGCGTGCGAATCTCGCGATGGACCTAATGATCTTCAGGTGTCACAGGCCCCGGAAGCTCTTGGAGCAGGGCTGCCGCAGCGGTGATGTTTTGGCTCACTCGGGCAAAGTGTAGGAGTGTTTCATCATCATCGATGATCCTCTGGTTCACGTTGCGGGCCATGGCGCGTGCACGCCCACCGTCTCCGTGGCGCTCGATCTCTCGATCGAGCTCCACGTGTTCCTGCTCGAGCTGGAGTCGCGCTTCCTTGAGCTCTTGGTGTCAAGCCTTCAGCTGCTCCATACGTAGGCAAGGCGGGGCCCTTGCATCCCCCTGACCTCATCGTCGAGGTCATTCGTTGGGGTAGCTTCTTCCTCGTGGATGCTTTTGACATGTCCCTCGGGGGTACCCACCATGAAGCACTCATGAGAGGGGTGATGGCTCCCCCTGCTGGAGTCAGAGCTAGAGGGTGACTCCGATTATCCTACGAGGAGGTCATGGAAAGATTCCGTGACATATTTGGTCATCCCCAAGAACCCATCGTTCGCGGGGGGCGGAGGCGTGCGTTGTGCCACAAGGTGGCCATCGGTCTCTATGGCATTGCGGAGACCGAATGGGAGCGCTGTCGGGGTGCTACGGATGAGGTATTCTAGAGAGAGCGGCTCCCCTCCGGCAAGCTATGCCATGATGTTGGCGAACGAGAAGGTGAGGTGGTGCAGGTCCTCCTAGGACGATCGGGGTCCTAGGAAGGCACTAAGCTAGCGCTCTAACCTCCCGTAGTCGAAGTCGAGGAGCTGGTCACTTCCAGGGGCGCGGGCCTCCGGTGCGTGCAGCTGCGGCTTCCCAAGCGCCTCGGCGATCGTGTTGAGGCCGGCGGGGTGGAGAGGTCGGACGGCGGCGGGAGCCATCGCCAACTCTCCCTCCATTGTGACGATGAAGTCCAGGTCCCCAAAGCGCACGTGCGCGCTCGGGACCCAGCTGAGGTTGTGACTAGCCATCCGAGGCCTTGTGTGGATGTTGAGGCGCGCAAAAGGCCCCTACCTGGCGCGCCAACTATCGGTGTTTCGAGTTGCCACCGACTAGTAAATTTCTAATATTGCGCGTCTGGCTCAGATGGTGTGCTAAGAGGACATGAGGTTTATACAAGTTCAGGCAGAATGTCCCTATGTCCAGTTCATTGTGTTACTCATGTTACTAGCACTGAAAGTTCATAGTAGGGGTTACAAACGGTCAAGAGAGGGACAGTTCCCAAGTCTCTGGTGAGAGGAGCGAACGAGTGCCGAGAGCTCGGTCACTTCTCGGCTGTATGCTTATGTGTTCTGATCAATTCAGGGTTTGATGGGTTCTAGTCTAAATCAATGCGATGTGTTGCGATGCCCCTTATGGGATGCCCTGCTTTCCCTTTTATAGGCCAATGGAAAGCACGGATTATAGTGGAGGGAAAAGAGGAGAATGAGAAGGAGAAGAAGTCCTCCAGGATCACCGGGTCCTTCTTTTCCTTCACGTGGGTCCCGTCGACCCTATAGACGTCAACAGAGATAGCTCCATGTCGTGGCCTTGTCCATCACTGGCGCCATGCGTAGGTGTCATCTCTTAATCATGGCGCTCCACTCTGTCCTAGCGGACGTCGTGGTGAACTGATGTGCCTATCAGTCCTCGTATGAGGGTTAGGCAGAACAACACCTTACGCCCGATGTTGTTCCTAATGTGAATCCCTAGGTATGGCATGTCACGGCCACAAGTTATATTGGGGTGTGCCAGTCACCTCCCTAGTGTTAGAGCTTTGACCCAGGCCCATTCATTTGGACCTGGAGTGGTTGGCGGCGGTATGGGTCTCCGTTGGGTGAGACGGATCCCCCGGCCTCGGGGTTGGTCGAGGCGGAGTCCCCCCCCAAAGGCTGAGCGAGGCAGAGCCCGCCCCCAGAGGCTGGGCGAGGCAGAGCCCATGGCCTTGGTGTTGGCTAAGGCAGAGCCTACCCTCAGAGATCGGGCAAGGCGGAGCCCACCCTCAGAGGTCGGGTGAGGCGGTGCCTGCGGTCCCAGTGTCGGGCGAGGTGGAGCCCAACCTCAGAGGTCGGGCGAGATGGAGCCAGCCCTTAGAGGTCGGGCGAGGTAGAGCCCACAGCCTCGGTGTTGGGTGAGGCGGAGCTCACCGCCACAGGCCGGGCGATGCGGAGCCAACCCTCAAAGGTTAGGCGAGGTAGAGCTTTGTGGCCTTGGTGTTGGGCGAGGCGGAGCCCGTCCTCATAGGCTGGGCAAGGCGGAGCCAGCCCTCAGAGGTCGGACGAGGTGGAGCCTGCGGCCTCGGTGTTGGGCATGGTGGGCCCGCCCCTAGAGGTCGGGCGAGGCAGAGCTTGCACACCTGGGGGTCGGTTGGAGCTGTTGTCGCGCTCTTGACTACTTGGATGAATCAATGTTGATGGTTATTAGCTCCTCCTCTCCAGGTACCCTAGTATTGGTCCCCGACAACTAGTTTGTATTATCTTAGTGATCTATCCCCTGAGTGTCATTATCCTTAATTCCTATCATTACCTTTACCCCTTGCTCTAGCTATGCTGGTATGTTGACTAATAGATATTCCTTTATTACTCAATAAGTCTTTACTCCATTGTTTCCCTATGGTAAAATATAAATAACAATACCTAGAATACTCCCAGTAAAATGCTACAATGGTATTCTATGCACTTGTGGAATCCTTCATATTCTATTTGTGTTAGTAAATACCAAGATCTGCCTATGTCGAGGCTATCAAAACCATCGTGTAGGCACATCAACCGCCTGTGTTGTGGTCACCAGCATCATCATCTTTTACTACGACCCGACTGTCAGCGGTGTGGGTTCACTATTGTTTCAATGGTCGAGACGCCTGTGTTGAGGTTAACACCACCTTTGCTTCAACGTATGCTCCACTAGTACACAGGTCATGGTCACCATCGCCTTGCACCATGATCCGCCTTTGATGCTCGTTTAGTCGGTATTGGGTTACTAAAGGATTCGGCGGTGATATACTTTTGATCCCTGCCGCATCATATGTATAGCGACGGTGGTGATAACCAAACAATGAACGACACTTACATGCGACGGTGATAGAATTTCATCCGGTTTCACAATAGTTACTAATTCAGCTGGGCCCTTAATAGCTTCATGAACACAAAGCATACAGATATATAATCATTACATCCATAAATCATGTTCACAAACAAGAGTACTTTTTACAATAACAATGGACGCTACCATAACATCTTCCTAAACTGATGTCCTAACACAAGCGGTACATAGAGCATACTAAAGGTACTGATGTATACAGACTTACATAATGAAACAACATAGTTGTGCTCCTTCTATGTGGCACTCCTGCTTGCAAGGCAAAATGAATATAATTAGTGCATCCTTCGGATTGGTAGCCAATGCACCATGGAACCCCTCTTATTCATCTCTGATCCACAACTTGAACAAAACAGCAAAATTAATAATATTGAACATACCATTCCTTTAGTTAACAAGCCAAAATTGTCCTATACATACATAGAATGAAAACAACTCCCTACCTAAACAAAGACTGTCGTGACGGCGAAATGCAGGAAATGCACCTTTACTACTCTGCTAATGACTCCATGAACAAGGGAACATAAGGAAGATAGTAAGGCATGTTCATATGGAAATGCCCTCTTGAACTACAAAAGTGGATGACACGGGCATGGAGGACATGAACCTTTCTGCGGTCCATGTCATATGCAATCAATGTTCTATCCTTCCCAACAAGGAAAATGAAATTCCATTCTGGGTGAACTATAATCACTCTATACTCCTCATCACAAAGCTCAGAACCAACTTTAATATTCATGTGTCCAAATAGTTCCTCCGTGTCCACAACATGCTTCAAACTCCAATTATCAGTACCATAGTCTTCATGTATCCACACTAAAAGCCAAGACCTATTGTGAAAATCAACACAGCACACACACAGGTGACCTTGAGCTTGATGGATGGACATTTCAGCACCACCTAGTTTACCAATTATCCTCCATGTCTTTCCATCCATATCCATAGCAACTATCGCAGAGTACTCAACCATGTGCATAAAACCATTAAGAAAAGCACTTCTCGATTTTTCAACGTAGAACAATACTACCCTCACCCCATTCAAATTCCTTATAGATCCATGCTACAGTTTTAGATGAGTAGATCTCCATACCTATGCACACACCCTCCATGTCAACAAATTCAATCACATGGAAGTGCGAGAACGTTGGGTTGAAACCTAAGTGAACCTAACCAACAGAACAGATGCTACGCGGTAGTACATGTCATTTGTGTGTCATCGGATTGTAGACAACATAGCGCCCTAATCCATCAGGCCCAGTAGACTAGCAAAGGATGAGGCTGCTGCAATAATCTAAGACTAGGACTTTTTGTAGGGGAAAAGGCAAGAAGGACAAGGAGGGATGTTCACCGGTGAAGCTAGTGAAGTGGCGATTGCCCTTCCACCAGCTGCCATAGAAGAAGCTGGCAATAGTATGTGAAAGCTTCTTATGGTGATAGGAGTTGGAGATAACGTGATTCTAGGAGCGATAGACACACTTGCAGCAGCACAAGGACCGGGCGGGGAGGTAGCGGAAGATGTTGGCAAGCACATCGTCTGAGAGGCTGTCCACTACATTCCTCATGTTGGGGGCCTCCTTCATCTAGAAGGATACCACCAACCAAAGAGATGAGGCCGCCCTACCATGGAATTGCATCAATAAACATGAGTAAGGAGATGAGTTTTGAGGAGAAGGGACAGTGATGCAAGTAAGGCCTTATTACACTTGCCTTTGGATCTAGCGGTGGTGAGCACGAGTGGCAACGCCGATGACAGCAGCAGCTCGTTCACTGGTGGATCTATGTGGGCAATCTGATGATGTGCACCGGCACGGAGTAAGAGCTGAGTAGTGGTGATGAGCAGGAGCAGCGATGATGAACATCAGCAATGAGACAAAGAAAAGCTATGTGATCATTGTGCCGAAAGCTAAAATGCAGATACTAATTAGACTGACACTATGCAAAAGTTAAATGGCCTTCATATGTACATCATTGGTTGCATAATTAATCATTCTCCATGCAGATCCTAGTCGACCTCCATGGGATCATTATGAATCTCCATAAGATCCTGCAGATCATTGTCGACCTCCACGGGATCATTGTCAATCTCAATGTCATCCCGAGCCTTGACCACTACAACCATGTCCACATCCATTGGTACACTTTCATTTAGCTCATCGACTTTGTTCACAAAGCACTGATTCGGTGAAGCAATACTAAGGACAATAAGGCTCATAAGCTGCACTATATGGATATACAAGGCCACAAACTCCAGAACAAGAAGATGCATTTTCATCTGTAGATCCAATAAAATTACTATAGCTAGGTTGGAGGTGAAGGAGCAGAGAGCACGAGAGAGTAATACAAAGGAATATAGAATCTGGTGAAGGAGCAGATCTAGTGCAGTTACCTTAGATCTAGATAGAGCAAAGAAGCAGGGACGACGCACTGAAGATTTTGCATCGGCAAGGTTGGAGGTGAAGGAGCAGTGAGCACACGAGAGGCTACCTTTCGTTCGATGCTAGCAGGGTGAAGCAGAGCAAGGGAGTAGAGTGGGGAATGGATGGGAGGAAGGTGTGGTAGGACCGTAGAAGAGTGTATATACAGTTCAATAAAATCGGTTGCCCCTATACCAGGGCCCAGTGTCCAGGGAAGTAGGATGCCTCCAACACATCAATTGATACTTGGATCTACTATCATTTACAGTTCAATAAATTGAACATTTGGTTAATCACCTTGCATTTAGTTCCACAATAGTTGTACAAAAGTGACAGATTTTAGTCCAACACATCAATTGATACTTAGATCTACTACGGTAAACTAAGCAACTTGCCAATGAACATACCAAGAACTAAGGTAAGTACAAAATAGGTGAAACTAGAACATGAACACATTTCTTTCTCAAAGGTACGAAATCTTCCATCATCTTCGTTGGAACCCTGGCCATTTCTTCAATCTGTGGCATAATCTCTTCATCCTGCTGCAGATGTTCTTCATTTGCTGTAACATTGGCCTCCGCCTTCAGCTCCCAAATCTTTTACGTAAATCCAAAATCAAAGTCCTCAAAAATTTTCCATATGGGGGATCATGCCACTTAAAGAACCCACAATCTAAGTTGGGCTACAAAAAAACCAAATTACCATAAGTACAGCGGGATTTTAGCATTTGCATTGCGAAAAATAGAATGAGCAAGAAAGAAATCGAGTTACATTATTTGCCCTGCAGCATCTGTGGTACCAACGTCATGGGTTTCCATCACTCCACGAAATCCACCGAGGCGTCTTCAAGCCACAGCAACACAAAAGTGGTGGCTGGTATGCGTAGGGGTGGTTCTCGACACGGCACGGATGGGTGGCCCCCTCCCGTTGTAGCCTCATCCGCTAGAAACCAGTGTTCTTCTCACGGCGGCACCCTGGGATGGTGGCGACCACTGGGAAGAGTTGGAGCTAGATGCAGCCATGCATGGAGCAGTCAGGGTTCAAAGTGTTGCACACTCTGAGTGAAGAGGTTGGCCTAGGTCTTTTGTCTACGCTTTTGCTTCCCACCAAGGCACCAAAACATCCTTGAAAACCCTCACACTCCCGCCAAGATGAAATGCTATGTCACCGGCGGTTCAAGATACTATTCACCTATAGAAGAAGGCCTATTTTGGATCCTATGTGCTTACATAGAGGTGTACACATGGACCATAATCATGACCAACTGGTTCAATTAAGAGTTCAACCGAAGTAATAGTTCAATGATTATGTAGTACTCATACATACTAATCCAGAGGTTTCATCAGTACATATAAACTTCATTAACTTAAAAGTTTCACAAATTCCAAGACTTAATGTCGGATGGGTCGGCAGTTGGTAAGGTACTCAATTGGTTGATGTGGTCCCGAAAACCAGAGGTAGTGAACTGTAGCGAAGATGACAACATCTTCGTCCATGCATACATTGTATCTATAAAGTATGTCTACTTCCTGTCCAGTCCTGCAAAGCACAAAAATCTCTCCACAAACAGGGTCTTCAACGATTCTTGTCAAATTTTGTGGTCCAAGAAGGTGACGAACAGCAACTTCAACAATCAACAGTAGGTCTGGGTGAATGCTTCATCCCCAAGTAGCAAACAACATCATCTAGGGTCCTGGTGCCACCCCTAGCCACCAAAACGCAAGGTTGCTCGCATTGAAATGGCTTCTTCCGAAGTAAGACATTTGCTGCAATGAAGAAATTCCTAATATGAACAAAACTAATACCGAACCCAAAACCAATTGGAACCAAATACAAACAGGGGGGTGACCGAATCCATCTATCCTTCACGGATGTTGTCCACGATGACAATGCAAGGTGCTCGAGGCAGGGCAAGTATAGGCAATGGGTCAAAATGAAGATGAAACAACGGCGAGGGAGAATGAAGATGAAGCAACAACGGGTGGGGAGAACTAATTTGAATTGGGGTTTTTTAGTTGGTTGAACCGATGCTAAGGCGCTAACAGGACTCGAGGGGAGTTGGGAATGGGCCGGGCACTTCTAGGTTTGTTGCCAAACGGACGGTCCAGATTGATCGACAGCGAGAACGGACGGCATGTGATAAGTTAAACAATGTCCGTATTAAGCCGACCATTTAAATGCCCTAGTTTGGTTTTGGATAATTGATGAAACCTAGTTGGACTAATCTTTGCATTTAAGTGTGTGATTAGATAAGATGGTCCAATCCAAGTGGTGGAGCAAGATGAAGTCCATGATGGTGATCAAGCTCCGGACTTGGAAAAGAATAAAGAGAAAAACAAAGTAGGCTCAAGGCAAGTGATAGGGCCATTTTGTTTTGCCACTCAAGACACCTATGGGGTGTGAGTGGATTTAGGATAGATAGCCATACTAACAAGAGGGGATAATCTCGGTTAAAGCGGTTGTCAAGTGCCACAAGATGGAGTGATTCATGCATATGCATTAGGACATGGTGAGCTAACAAATTTACCCTGAAAATTATTTGTAAAAATGCTAACTCAAGTGCTAAAGTTGTTTTGGTACAAGTTGGAGGAGTTTGCACTTAAAAAGGGTTTAAAAGAAAAGAAAAAGGAAGGAGAGAGGAGCTGTTGGGCTTGCTGGTGCTCTAGGCGGCCTAGCTGGGGGTGCTGCGGCGCTGCTGGGCCGGACCATTGAGCCACGGCGCTGCCAGCTGCCGCACTTGGGCTGTTGGCGCAGTGGGCCACGACGCTGAGAGCAGCTGGGACACTAGGCCAAGGAGGAGGAAGCATTGTTGTGCCTTGGGCTAGCCCATAGCCGCATGGTCTGCAAGCAGCAGTGGCTTCAGGCAACGTGCGGGCGCCTGGGGTCTTCGGACCCTACTGGGCGTAGCATCGGATTCCCGTTGCTGGGTTCGGTTGATGCGTGGTGGTGCTGTGGGATTCGTTGTTTGGCGTCACGGGTTCATTCAAGGAGCTAGCGGGTCCAACATCGGCCCGGTATGTGATGACAACACATGGCTTTGCAGCATTGATGGGAGAGCACGATCGGTCGTGGTGGCCCTAGACTCGTAGCGGAAGCGGAAGCCTGTGGCCTCAGACCGACGTGCGCGGACTTCGGACTAAAGGGGTGCGGGTCCAGCTCTCCGATGGGAAGCTGTAGCGTGCCGGTGTGCGGTTGTGAGGGATCAGCCCTGTGTCATTAGACTCTGGCGATGCGGACCCAGGGAGCGCGGGTCCGATCGCATCTGGCTGTGCACGCCTGGTCCTTCGGACCCTACGGAATGGAGGCATTGGACCCAGGTATAGTTGTCCAAATGGGCCAGGCCCGCTGGGCCAACACGGGCCCGGTGCGAAAAAGCACGGCCTCGTGCCCGTGCCTGGTCTAGCCCGACGTCGTGCCCATGCCTGGGCCGCCACACCGGCCCGTAGTGCCGGCCCGGACACGGCACGGAAATTGGGCCGGCACAACACGGCCCGATAATTCCTAGCCATTAGATGATTCATGGGATTTCGTAGCCATCGGATGAGAGTATATAATGACTAAAACCCTAACTCCCAATTCCCAAATCACTTCCCATAGCCTCCTCTCTGTGGGTGTCATCTCCTATCCTCCCCATGCTCGACTCCTCTGCCCTGATGGTCCCCATGGTGGCTCCTCCTCCTCCTGTACTCCCCATGGCGGCTCCTCCTTCTCCTCTCGTACTCCCCATGGCGGCTCGACGGCGTGGCGACCTTGTCGTGGCGGCGCGAACTCCCTTCACTAGTACTCCCATGGCCGCTCGACCAGGGGCGCATCCGTGCGAGATCTGCAGCGGTGGCGCAGCAACGGCGAGCCTAGGCGCGGGATCTGCAATGCTCCTTCGCTGGAAAGGTGTGATGGGATCTTTGGGCATCTCCTCTCGCTCTAGGGTGCGTTCTCGAGG